>NW_005842289.1:1256446-1275694 GCF_000455745.1 Alligator sinensis
GTTTGCCCTCACCAGCCCCCTGCCGGCTCCCGTCTTCTGGCCCTTAAAGTGGCAGCACAAACAGTGCCCTGCCACAGCGGCCCATGTTCACCTTGGAATCAATAATGACTCCAAGATCCTTTTCTGCCTTTGTGCTGATGAGAAGGGAGTTCCCCAGCCTGTAGGTATGCTGCTGGTGCTTTCTCCCCAGGTGCAGTACTCTGCACTTGTCAGTATTGAATCCCATCCTATTCTCATCTGCCCACCCCTGTAATCCGTCCAGATCCAATTGCAGCCTGTCCCTCTCTTCTAGCATGCCCACCTCTCCCCACATCTTAGTGACATCTGCAGATTTGAACAAGGTGCTTTTCACCCCTTCGTCCTGCATAATGTAATGTTTTTGAGTCCTGCGTAATGTAACTATGGATTTATTACTATACTCAATTTTTTTTTTCCATGTGGACAAGTTTGGCATCAATAATATCTTGTATTCATGAATTGCACAAGCAAATTGTTTCTTGTTACCTTTTTTCTTCTGCCTCTCTTGTTTCATTAAAATGTCACTGCTCATATAGCATGAGAAGAGAAGTTCTGAGGCTCCCTGCTTTATAACATTTACTACTTTGGGCCCCTCTATCACATCTTCTGCCAGATAAACCTTTCCAGGCACCCAGCACTTCTACTGTGACCGGAAGCGAACAAAGGTCCATGCCCACCCAAAACACTCAATTATATGAAATGAGCCTTCCATGCTACGAGCAATGCTGTAAATTTAACACAATTTCCAGAAAGGCTTTAGCCCAAAAAATGAGCAGGTTAGAAAAGATTAGCTGGGAACTATCCTGAATGAACAACAAAAAGAATCTATCCCAAGTGTATAAAGGAACACTGAAAAGAGAAGAAACAGGACGCAGTGTTCTGTCACGGTAATACAAAGAACAAAGCCTTTACAGAAAGACAAGGCAGAAGAACATTAAGAACAGCCTAAATAACTTTCCATTCCATAAATCAATATATATTTGTTGAATTCAGGAAGTGGTTTTGCCACTTCAAGTACACTTAATACCTGCCACTGCTGCCCTTACAGCACATCTCTATAAACAGTCTTAGCTGAACAGTCGGGTGTCTGTGTGGGAGCTGGGATTGACAGCCAACTTGTGCTCATCAGTGTGAAAGTTGTTACAAGAAGCAGAAAAGAATCAGGAAGAGACGCTGCCTGAGAACCAAAGAGAGACCGAACTATTCTACTATTGTATTATCCACAAAAAGCTAAAAAATACCACCACTGCTCAAAGAGAAAGATTTGATCTCTCTCTGTAATAAAATTCCCGCTAAAAAGAAGAATTGTTGCTCTCATAAATGTAGAGAGGAAAAAGCAAAACATGGGGAAGAAGAAATCCATTTTTGGAAGAGACCAAGCGGGGAAGTGACAGTGAGGGACTGCAGGAGTTTAAATCTATGTCTCGAATTACGATTGCATGATGTCATTTTGATAACGTGCTTTTAAAAATTACTTAAGTCAATTCTTCCCCTTTGCTGTAAACACTACATTTCAGCCTCTCATCCTCCCTTACAGCTCACCAGAAGATGAGTTTCCCCAATATCCCGCTTCCAGTAGCTCCCCAGCTCATATCTGCACTCCACCTAATTTTCCTGCCTGCACTCCTGTTGGAAAGCTATTTAAAAGCACATACAAGACTTGGGCACCACCTAATGATCAGCTGTACTTTGCACTTTTGTACGTCTGCTTCTTTTCTCCCAGCTCACTTGAAACTCGTGCTCCAATTTCTCTTCCAGTTTCAAGCATCCTCCTAAAACTCCACTGTCCTTCTATCCTTTCCATTGTTGTTCTCAGTAAAAACAATCTATAAATCTTCACGGACCTTTCTGAAATCATGACCATTAAAAAAGGGCTTCGGTTTATCCCTACTTCTATTCCTTCACCCAGGCCTATTTACAAAGACTAATGTGATAGAAAAAAAGATATGCTAGCAGCTCTTTAGAGATTGAGGCCCAATGGGTCCGGCCCCAAAGAAGAGCCATGTGCTGAGTGATAGGGTCATGGAAGTGTTTACCAAGTGGCTAATGTAAAGTGTACAAAATCTGGTCCCTGAAACTGGGGTTACAGAGGGTCACTGGTACCAACAGAGCATCTTATTAGTTTTCATCTAAGAAGTCTTCTCCAGTACAAAGTATCAATGTACTGGTGTGTAAGAAGCTTCTCACTGCCCTAATGCTTCCATCTAGCACACAAGGCATGCAAAAAATATCCTGTGGAGAACAAAGCTCTGAAATGATAACTGTGGTTGACAAACCTAATTTCTCAGGAAAAGCACAAGAAAGCTCCTAACCCATACAGAAATGTATACAATTCTGGATGCAGAGGCAGAGCTTTCTCAGTGACTGGTCACAAACTGGAACAAACTCCCCCAGGAGCTAAAAGATGCTGGAATGAGGGTGAAATTGCATGGGTGAGATGTTAGTTCTGTCATTCAAGGCCTGACAGGAAAGCACACATGCTGTGGTGACTGATGAGGACAGGCTAAAAGGAACAGAAAAGAAAAGCCCGTGGGAGCCAGTTTCACATACCAAAACTCAACCCCATGCTCCTTAGTTGGCAGAGGCTAGGATTACTGCCCAGACAACACCTCCAGTCACTTCCTAACAGCCCCAAAGACCAGGGTGAGGGCACAGGGAGGAAACAAATGGTGAAACCAGTGAGGAGGGGAAAAAAAAGCAGAATAGCTGCTTTTACGAGAGGTAAACCCAATACTCATCATTTTGAAGCCAGCTATAAAAAGCATTTCTATTTTCAAGGTATTCATTTTAGTGCAGCCTTTTTCCAGCAAACCATAAATATCAAGGGCAGAGAAAGAGGAACAAGCAGCATAGACTTTGGCCATAACAAGTCCAGAACGATCAAGCTCAATTGGGACTGCCCCAGGTTCCAAGTTCAGAAAATTGCCCCAATGCTGCTGAGGAAGTCATTACTAGGTCTCTCTCTAGTCATTGTAGAGAAGCAGGTTGTTGCTGCCCCTACCCAGGGAGACCCTGCATACACAGATCCTGTCTTTTTGTTCAGCAATCCCTCACATTCGAGGATAATGGTCTTCCATGACTGTCTTATCCTGTGGGTCCAAAGATGGCTGATGAGGCCTATCTGGGATCAAAAGACTCGTTTGCAGCTCAGGTACATGTTTCCATGTGGGGTGGATTGTGCTGAATTCTTGATTTGGTCTGTGGCACTATTTCTGCCGCTCACACTTTTCCATCTCCTGTTGTTGGTTGTGCTGTTTTAAAGTACTGAGATCCCTGCAGGAGACTTCCTCCATTTAGGGCAGTCCTGGGCAACAGTCTCCCACAAGTTGACATCAATGTTGCATTTTTTTTAAAGCTGGCTTTGAGGACAACCCTGAAGCACTTCCTCTGTGTTCCTCTTAAGTGTAAGCCTTAACTGAGCTGAGAGAATAAAACTTGCTTCGGGAGTCTGGAGCTGGACATCAGCTCCATACAGCAAGGTGGGGATCACGACTGCTTGATAAACCATGAGCCTGGTTTCTGATCTGATGTCACAATCTTCGAATGCCCGTCTCTTCAGGTGTCCAAAGGCTGCACTTACACATTTGGGGTGATGCTGGATGTCAGCCTTCTGCGAGAGATGGCTTCCAAGGTATGGGAAATACTCAATGTTCTCCAGAGTCTTACCGCAGATCTGGATTACTGAAGCTGGGGAATATTCATTAGGAGCTTGCTGGTGGAGGACCTTAATTCTTCCAAATGTTAAGCATCAGTCCCATTTTCTTGTATGCCTCAGTAAAGACACTGGCAATTGCCTGAAGATCTGCTTCCAAATGAGCGTGCACACACTACAGCATCATCAACGTACTGGAGCTCAATGACTGTAGTCAGGGTGGCCTTGGTTTTGCCTCAGAGTCAGCTGAGGTTAAACAGCTTATTATCATTTGGTAATTGAGCTCTACTCCGGCTGGAAGCTTGTTGGCAGTCAGATGCAACATTGCAGCAAAGAATATTGAAGAAGAGTGTTGAAGCAACAACACAGCCTTGCTTAACTCCCATTTTAAGCTCGAAGGGATCTGCGACAGATCCATTACTGAGAACCACTGCTCACATACTGTCACAGAGCAGGCAGAAAATGATGACAAATTTTGGTGACCATCTGTACTTCAGAAGGATCCTTCACAACACTTCTCAGCTGACAGTCTAAAGCTTTTGTGAGGTCAAAGAAGGCCATGTGGAGAGGCTTATGTTGTTCCCAACTTTTCTCCTGCAACTGGTAAGCTGCAAAGATCATGTCAATTATGCCTCTTGATGCCCTAAATGCACACAGATTCTAGGAGGAGCTCTTCGGCAAATGGAAGGAAACTATTCAGAAGGGATCTCACAATGATTTTTCCTGTGGTGGACAGAAAGGTGATCCCTCTATAGCTTCCACAGTCAGACTTGTCTCCTTTCTTGAAGACCATCACAATCATGACAACCCTGAGGTCATCTGGGATTTCCTCATCATTCCAGATGCTTGAAATGAGGGCATGAAGCTGTGATGAGAGCTACTCTCCTCCCTCTTAAGATTTCTGCATTGATTCCATCTGCTCCAGATGCCTTGTTGATCTTCATATGCTTGATGGCTTTCCTGACCTCATCAAGGCTGGGAGGGATTCCAAGATCATTTCTGACTGGGTGCTGTGGGATGGAGTTAACGATACTCTCATCAACAAAAGAGTATTGATTGAGAAGGTCTTCAAAATGCTCCTTACAATGGGCATTGATGGCTCCCCTTTCCTAAGGTCTCCTCCATCCTTAGGTCTCAAGGGGGTTGGTCCTTGAGTGGCTGGACTGTAGATGGCTTTGGTGGCACTGAAGAAGCCATGCAAATTGTGGATGTCAGCCAGATGTTGCATCTCCTTAGTTTCGTCTTCCCACCATCTGTTCTTCATATTGTATGCCCACCTTTGGACCCCTGCCTTAGCTTGTTGGGAGATTCTGTACACATAGATCCTGTACCCCACTACTAGATCAGAAGCTATATGACACAGGCCCGTCACAGTATTACCTATGTACCCAGAGGCACAGCTGAAAGGCTGGCATCTCCACTTGAACATACACAAGGTTGCATAAGAAGTCTAGCATATGGTAGCTATGAGAACAGTAAAGGGTATAACGAGAACAACAGTGACTATGCACCATTATTTTGGTGGACTGCCTGAATGTTCTCTCTCTGGTGGATCTGTGCCTGGACCATGGCACATAGCAGTCCTAACAGCTATGGTATCAAGCTGGCACATTCATTTCCTAAAATTTAACTGCTTAAGTGAGATTAATTTCTGTCCTCCCTCTTAATGGAGAGGACTGTCCTTCAGCAGCTGCTCAAGAACCAGTCTCTGCTGTATGCTAAAGATGATGGATATAACTGCTAAACAAAGTGGTTTCCCAGGGCTTCCCCTTCAACTAGCTTTGGATGCACAATAAGCAAACAGTTAGTTACCCAACCAAGATCAGCCAGTTATCCTCAACCCTTTCAAAATAATGTATCCATTACAAAAAACATGTACTTAAAGCCCAGCTCTGCTAATCTACATCTAGAACAACCTTTAAAAGAAAAAAAAAAAAAAAAAAAAGACAGTGAACAATGAAAAGTTAGGCTGCCAAGTATATATTTCTGACAGCCTAATGAAAAAAAGGAGAAGAGGGAAGGAGAAAGAGAGAAACCTGCTTTTATAAGTTCTTAAAAAGGAAAAGACCACACAGGCAATTCAAAGGGCATAAAAGTTGTGTGTGAAGGCTCAGATCAAAAGGCCATACACTAAAGAATGAGATCAAATTCAATAATCATTCTAAGCCTATTTTGGAACATGACCCTAACTAACTGAAGTGTCAACTACTTGGCACAGTAGTTGAAACTTGGCACTAGTTGAAACTTTAGAACAGGCAGAAGGAAAAATAATAAAATTAGGGAAAAATGGAAACAGAAGGGGAAGAAGAAAAAAAAAGGGGGGGGCGGGGGGGAACTTTTGTGAAAAGGCACAAGCTGACAATAAGACAAAATATATAGTATCATAGTACTTAGGGTCAGAAGGGACCTAAACAGATCATCAGGTCCAAACAGGGAACGGGTGCCGGGATCGTAACACCCCAGCCAAATATCTGTCCAGCCTCCTCTTGAAGACCCCCAAGGTAGGAGAGAGTGCCACCTCCCTTGGGAGGCCATAAAGTTAGGGCTGCCAGGCTCTGGAAAAGTAATGTCTCCTGGTGTCCAGCCTGAACCTTCTCTCTAACAATTTGTGGCCATTATTCCTAGTAACCCTGGGTGGTGCCCGGGGGAAACACCCCATTTCCTGCTGGTCCCCCCTGGTGAGTTTGTAAATAGCCAACAAATCCCCCCTCAGCCTTCTCTTATGGAGGATGAATAGGTTGAGGCCCTTTAGCCTCTCTTCATAGGGCCTGCCCTGCTGCCCCTGGACCCTCTCAATGCTAGCCACATCCCTCTTGAAGTGCGGCGCCCAGAACTGGATGCAGTACTCCAACAGTGGCCTGACCAGTGCCGCATAGAGGGGAAGGATCACCTCCCTGGACCTGCTTATGATGCATCTGTAGATGCATGACAAGGTGCAGTTAGCCTTACTAACCGCTTCCTTGCATTGGTGGCTCATGTTCATCCGGGAGTCAATAATGACTCCAAGATCCCTTTCTGCCGTGTTGACAAGAAGGGTATTCCCAAGCCTACAGGTATGTTTTTGGTTCCTTCTCCCTAGATGCTGTACCATGCACTTGTCTGCATTGAATTACATCCTATTCTCATCTGCCCACCTCTGTAACCTGTCTAGATCTAGCTGGATTCTGTCCCTCCCCTCCAGTGTGTCCACCTCGCCCCACAACTTGGTGTCGTCAGCGAATTTGGGCAGTGTGCATTCCACCACCATGTCCAGATCACTGATAAAGATGTTGAACAGTAGAGGCCCCAGGACCGAGCCCTGGGGAACTCCACTGCCCACATCCCTCCAGGTCAAAAACAACCTGTCCACCACCACTCTCTGCGTGTGACCATCTAGCCAATTTGTCACCCATCTGACTGTGTAGGCATCAATGCCACAGTAACCAAGTTGTTTTTTTTGGTTTTTTTGGTTTTTTTTGTTTTTTTAAGAGATTGTGGTGGAAAACCTTGTCAAAGGCCTTCTGAAAGACCAGGAAGACAACATCTACCTCAACACCCTCATCCAGGGACTTTGTGACCTGATCATAAAAAGAAACTAGGTTAGTTAGGCAGGACCTGCCCTCAATGAACCTATGTTGGTTGCCCCTGAGCATTACCTCCCCTGCTGGGCCCTTGGAGATTAGCTCCTTGATAATTTTCTCAAAGGTCTTCCCAAGGACCGAGGTAAGGCTGACTGGCCTATAATTGTTGAGGTCCTCTTTACTCCCCTTCTTGTAAATGGGGACCACACTGGCCCTTTTCCAGTCCTCTGGGACCTGGCAAGAGCCCCACAAGCACTCATACAGCCATGCCAGGGGCCCCGCTATGACCCCCGCCAATTCCCTCAGTACCCTCGGGTGGAGAGCATCTGGACCTACTGATTTAAACACGTCCAGTCCCTCCAAATGTTCCCTAACTAGGTCTTCCCTGACCCTAGGCATGGCAGTGCCTCCCCTGGGTCCATCCATAATCCTAGTGGGGGAGATGTCCTGGTACCTGTTCAGGAATATGGAGGCAAAGAATTTGTTAAAGAGGTCACCTTTTTCATTTGTCGCAATCACCAGATTGCCAAGCCTATCCTGTAGGGGCCCAATGTTACCTGGTGCCACCTTCTTACTTCCTATGTATTTGAAAAAGGATTTTTTATTATCCTTAATTCTGGTCGCTAGCCCTATGTCCATCTCCGCATTGGCCTTCCTAACAGCCTCCCTGCAGTCCCGAGCAATGGAGGTGTAATCCTCCTTGGTGATAGCCCCTTGCTTCCACTGTTTGTACGTCTCCTGTTTTGCCCTCAGGCATCCCCAGATGCCTTTGTCGAGCTGTGGGGACTTCTTAGCACTCCTGCCCCCCTTGGTGCGCACTGGGACTGACTCCCTTTGAGCACGGAGGATCGTCTCCTTGAGGAACAACCACCCGCCTTGGACTCCCATCTCATTGAAGCTCCGGGATCCCAAAGCCTCTCCTACTAGCTGTCTTAGCTTACAGAAGTTGGCCCTCCTGAAGTCAAGGACCTTTGCCTTGCTGCTTGCTTTCATCATCCTGCGCTGGATAGTAAATTCCATCAAGCGATGATCACTGTCACACAGGTGGTCGAGTACCCACAGAAATATACATTTTCTTGAAATCGCAGTGTGTGTTCCTTCCACTAAAAATCCATACAGAAGAGAACATGAAAATAGTATGAAAATTTTGGGGGGGAGGAGGAACCGATACGTAAGGGGAAGCATGGAAAGGGAGATGGTAGCAAAAAAAAATTGTGAATTAAGAAGTGGACAAAGCTAAAGAACAGTATCAGTGAAAAATGCCTTGCCTGTAAGATAAAGATCAGTATTCTGTTTCCTTTAATATGCACAACCTCCTGACAAAAGATTCAAAATACTGGTGTGGGTCCATCATTGTGAGACAGAAACTTCTAAATATTAATGAAAAAGTAAAAGAAGTTTTGCTAATCATGACCTATATTCAGAAAGAAGCTGGACAAACTTAATTCTCCTCTAATAAGGCAGGCTATTATTTAGCATTTCATAGAAAAACATTTTTAGAAAATCATTAAATGCAGAAAACTTTGCATACATGCTTTCACAAATTTACTAAAGAGGTCTACAGAACATTTTTTTTAAATAATTTTTCATGAACCGGGACTACTGCCACAGCACCAAAGGAAAATCAACACTGTCCCCATCCTTAAACAGGGAAAAATGGATAAGCTGCATATTTGTTGGCCTGATACCTAGCCCAGAAAACAACAATAAGCAGAAATACTACCTTGTTCAGACTATAAAAACAAAACAAAATAAAACAAAACCCAGACCCTGAAAGGTCAACCTCACATTTTCAAGTTCAGTTGTAGGGGAAAAAAAAAACAACCCATATTTTTCCCAGAATATAAATCAATGATTACAGATAAAGACCTTAAACTACTATGGCTTTACAAAAATTTCATAGATGTATCAAATGACTAAGGGAAGTACCCAAAGTTTTAAAATCCAACCCCCACCAAAAAGCTTCACTGAAAATTCCTGATGTATTGTTTTTTTTACAAAAATGTTCAGAGTACTAAAATCAAGACTGCAGGAAGCCCAATTATACATCAACCTTGTCTCAATCATTATGGCTCTTTCAGATAATGAAAACGAACAGCAAAGTTATAATCAGAATAACACCGTACAGGAGCAATTGTAGAATTACATGGAAATTAGGTCTTTATGAATGTATAAAGCATTTAAGGAAATCAAGTTAGGTTCAAATGTGGTAACAAACTTCACCCTTATTTAGCACAGGAAACTGTCAACTAAAAATAGGAGAAGTGTATCACATACTGAAGGGACAGAGACTAAATGACAGAGACTGATACACTGCAAAAGAGATTATTGATGAGAATCATCCAACAGGGTAAGAAAAGGCCTTTCAAGTGGAGTGTCTTAAAATTCTCTACTTAAGAAAGAGTAATGGCTTTGATCATATAGTCAGAAAAAAGGTACTACTGATACTCTGCATATGACAGGATGATGGGACAATAAATAATGACCGTCATTACATGATCAGGCACTGCAGGGTACTCAACTGTGTAGATGACAGTTAAATGCTGTAAATGTCACATTTACAGGCTGGGGCTCATATCCTTGAAAGCAGCACCTCAGACCAATTTATGTTTAGCTGGTTTCTATCACCAACCCTGAGCTGCTCATACAGTATTGCAAAAAGCAATTGATGTTACCCTCAGGTATACTAAAGAGAAGAAGTTCAAGGAGCAGAGAGGTGGTATTGTGTCTGTGGTACTGTGTCTGTGTTCAGCACTATCTAGCAGTGGAAACTATCCTAATCTCCTTTTGGAAAAATCAGGAATACTGGAGAGGAAGCAGTCAAGCCACAAGAATAATTCAAAGAAAACCTGCTTCATAGCAAAAGACTGGGCTACTTCACCTGAGTGTACCCCAAAAGGTTTAGCAGCAACTTCAACAAGGACAAGGTTTAGTCACACTTCAACAAGGATGTGGAAAAACTTGAGAGGGTCCAGAGAACAGCCACTCGTATGATTGGGGACTTGCAAGACAAGCCATTAAAGGAGAGGCTGAGGGACTTCGGCCTCTTCAGCCTACAGAAGAGAAAGCTGTGAAGGGACTTGGTAGCAGCTTACCGCTACATCAGGGGAGTACATTAAGAACTTGGTGAACAGCTGTTCACCAGGGCACCCCTGGAGAAGACCAGGAGCAATGGATACAAACTCCTGGAAGACTGCTTTAGGCTCAATTCCAGGAAAAACTCCTTCACAGTCAGGGTGTTCAGACTGTGGAATAAACTCCCTCCACTGGTGGTGCAGTCACCTACGCTGGTAATCTTCAAAAGGAAACTGGATGGTCACCTTGCTGGGGTCACTTGACCCCAGTTCTCTTTTCCTGCCTAGTGCAAGGGGACTGGACCTGATGATTTACAAGGTTCCTTCCAGTCCCTAATAATCTATGAAACTTGATCATCCTTTGCAAGTACTTATGTAGGGGAAAGCTCTTTAAATCAGACACAGAAGCATCCAACAACTTTAATCTGAACTACACTAATTCAACACTGAAAAAATGATTACCCATGAAAGTTATTGGTCATGGTATAGTCCATTTAAGATTATGGAGGGAAAGGGGGATTTTTCTGTTGTCTGAGGTCTTTAAATCAAGAGCGATGCCCTCTTTAGAAATCAAGGTGATTCTCTAGCTCAGATTAGCAGAGTCTGTGCACAAGACATTATATGTACTTACACTGCACCTAGGAGCCTTACACCTGGACCAGCACCCCACTATCCTGTTTCAGGCTGCACAGAAACAGAACAGGGATAGTTTACCATGCAGTCATCTGGGTTTTTTGGTTGTTTTTTTTTTTTTTTTATAAGTAGAGAGAATAAAAGAAAACAAACAAATGAAATAATGGTTTGATTTTTTTTAAAGACAATATGGAAGAGTTTAAAGCAGGGGTGGACAATTATTTTGGCTGGACAGCCATTTAACAAGTTTTGGTGATCTGTCAAGGGCCACAAAGGCAGCCCTACCCCGTGACAAGTACCCTGCTACCTGGTTGCCATCTTGGGACCCAAAGTCCTGCCCCTAACCCCCCCCCCCCCCTTTGTCACCAAAAGCTCCTCCCCTGGCCTCAGAAGTACTTCCTGCAAATGGGGTCCCCCCCCGCAGGCAGTTGGGTTGCCATCTTGCAACCAGAAGAAAAATAAATCATTAAATTAAATTAAATTGTTATAGTAGATGTTTGATTTTTAGTATATTATTTCAAAAAAAATACTTTTGTCTTGATTTGTGTTCCATAGTATATATATATATATAGAGGCGATTGCATGATAGCTCAAAATAAAGTCTTACTCTTGTATAGTGTATGTGGGAGGGTGTTGGGTGCGTGCATGAGGGGGACTCTGCCCCTCGCCCCCGCACCCTGCTCTGTGACATGGCTGATCCTTGATCCCAGCCCTTCTGCAGGGGGGTGGGGACAGGCATTGCTACAGCAGGGACAGGAGTCATCGTTGCTGGAGGCAGAAGGAGATCAGGAGCTTCCTGGGCAGCAGCAGCAGCCTTGGCTGGAAACTGTGCCCACTGGCCAGGGCTGGGGTCCACTGGTGGGGAAGGCTGGAAGTGCAGCACTGGTTTAAAGATAAGTAATAAGGATATATTGCAGATGCATATTAGACATGCCTCAAATGCAAAGGGTAGCTTGGGAGAAGACAGTTAGCTATTTTAAAATTTATCCAGCAGGTGACAGAGGTTGGCATAACAGATCAAACTGATTCATGAGTCAATGCCTCACATGCAAGTGAAGAACAGACTGTGAAAAGCCTTGAAAGCCAATTTAAGTAGCTTATATTTGACATAAGAGAGGAGGAACCAGCAAATAAAGGCAAAGATGGGCGACAAGGTCAAAGCTAGGAAAAAAATTCTGACTGGAATTCTGAATGAAAAATGGGGTCATGCCCCACTCATCCAAGGCTGGAGGAAAGAACATGGGAGTAACAGAGCTTGAATGAGCACTGCAGCTGGATGGAAGGTGCTAGGAGAGATTATAGAAAGATTACATCCTAGAAACATTACAAAAGGATCAGCAGGATCTAAAAAAAAGACAGATAGTAAGCCCAGATGTGAAAACCTGCCAGACTGTGGGGGCCCAGAAGGATGAGAAGGATTTTGATGTTGTCCAGAAATCAAATGAATATGAAAAAGATGGGGTTGGAAGAAGAGGAGAGACAGTGAAGAAGTAATTAAGTACTCCATTTCGCCATGTTGTTTAGCTAATTAGTTCATGACCATCCGCGAAATGCTGGGGGGGCCAAGTTTTTAGTTTGGATCATAACATGTCCATTCCTGTTTTAAAGCCTACAAAATTACCTGCAAGAACCCTGCCATCTGAGCCTGAGTCACTTCCCAGCAGGGCTTCCTACATGCTGACGTTAGTTTACAAGCCTCAGTTGAGACAGTCTCACAGGTGTTTAATTAGCCCCCAAAAGTGAGATGAAAAAAAAACACATCTAATCAGAGGGAGCTATACTAGGAACAGGTACCTCTCTGAGGTAGCATTAACATGCTGATTTACCAGAAGCTCTTCCAGTTCTGGGTTCAAATTGGAGGTGCTGTGGTTTCCAAATAAAACTTTTAAAAAGGATCAGTTACTCCCATGCTTCATCAGGCCTGAATTCAGAGGATGGCTCTCTAGAAAGGCCTCCTTAAGAGACTTTCTCCAGCTATTCAGGGACAAATCTGAGAACTTAAATAATGTATGTATGCAGCTGGTTGTGCAATGGGAGAGCATAACTATAGCAACTGTATTAGAAAATGCAAGGCCAAGTTAACAAATGGGGTCAGATTCATGCTTCAAAAGCAGAACCTTGCCACTTACAGCAATACAAGTTAAGTCATTTCAATTTGGCAGTACTGTAGGTTAAATGAAAGCTGTGTGGGGGAAGCTGGACCAGAAAGAATGGGAGAGGTGACATAATGTTGGGAGGGGTGTGGGAGAGAAAAATCTTTACTCCTAGTAAGGAAACTTGCAGTTTAAAGTCTTGCCACTGATCTCTTACAAATGTTGGCAACAATGGAACAGTTAGGTTAAGATCAGAGCACACATCTAAGAGTCAGAGCCAATTAAACTGCCCTGCCACAGACACACCATGCTGTATTATGGTTGATCACATTAACGTAAACCCATAAAAGTAAATGATGGTTTCATTCATAAAAGCTGAAGAGAATGTTTGGTGCACATATACAGAGGTTGTTAGCCATGTCAGTCTGAAATGAGGCAAAAGGCAGGGCATATTAGTACCTCATAGATAAGTCAACTGGTTTCCTAGCTATGAGGAAAGAAGCACCTTTTACCAGCCATGGTGCTCAGTTAACTGCTTAGGAACAGTTCATACTCACGTGATGAAATCCAGGAAGCTCGCCAATGGTTCGTATGCATGGTTCCTCATGTGACGGAACTCCACCACCATCTTCTCTTTCAGCTTGTCATCTATGACAGACACAGTAAGGGGAGAGGCTTCGTTGGCCAGGAAGTTTCCATAATCAGTGCTTTGGAGATGCAGCTTCAAATCTAAAATAGCAAAAACCACAATTCACAAATTTTGCAGAGGTAGATTTTTTTAAAAAGTGTTTCAGGAACAGTAAAAAACGGAGTCCCTGCAACAAACTGCTTTAAGCATTCCCCATTACACTAGCATACAGCGACACCTGCTGTTCACAAAGGCAAGGCTGCTTTCTTAATACCCAGTTATGTCCATCATCGTTCCTACTAAGGCAAGTCTGAGCACAGGAAGAGAGGTGCGATTTGTCTCAGTCCCATCCTTGTTTTCTTAAGCAATGCCCTACCCTACCCTCAAAATAAGTCTTCATTTTTTCCTTTAACCCTTTGAAATTATACCTCCCTACTTGTAATTCTGAGTTAGAAGCCTACTAGCACTCTATAAGCGTATTTACCAACAAGCTTAGCATTTGGAAACCAAGTGCTTCACTTTGCCAGTTGGTACTTGAGTCTCAGACTTCACTAAGGGCATCTGCACTATCAGGTTAATAGGAACAGCTTAAGACCAGCTGGTATAGTTAAGAGTTCTGACCATAAAGATGCTTTCAAAGAGGCATATCAACTCAAACTAAGAACAGCAGGGGCAACACGTAGTGGGTGCACATGCACCCCCTACAAAAAGGCGCTGTCAACACTGGCGACCACCCGCACGTGCCCCTGACGCTGCCACCAACACCGCCGGTGGTGTCTGCGGTCAGTTTGCGATCCCCGCAGGCCACTGCCATCACTGCTGGGGGGTGCGGGGGGGAGCCCCCCCCCCCCCCCCCCCCCCCCCAACAGTGCCAGCAACATCTGTAGGAGCTCCCCCACTTACCACCATGCTCCTGCTGCCGCCATGCCCCACCCAGCTGCCAGAGGCATGCGCTGTTCATGAAGAACAGCATCACATGCAGTTACAAAATATAAACCCAGGCAACTTCTTTGACATGACACATCCACAGAGATAGGTTTGACCAATACACAGCAATAAATTGAAATCACGTATCACAGGGTCAGGATGAGGTTGCTGAGAAGGAAAAAGAATAACAAGGGAGAGAATCTATAAAATAAGTGTGCCAAGAAAACCTTAAGAAAAAACGCACATAATCGAAGCACTCCCTGATTTCAGAAAGACCTCAATGCTTTTCTCTCAGCTAACCTTTCTTGACCATCTGATGCACTATAAGCTGCACTGCTGGCCAACAAGTAATCCCAATGTGCTGGCGTCTCTTCTTTGTCAGGGTTAAATAAAAAAGAAAAATCTTATTCAAGCCAACAAGCATTACAGGCTGTAACTGGATCCAAAACATTTTTGTGTCATAAAAAAATCATTTGTTTCTCAAAGCTTTACTTGCTGAGCTGGTACATAGTGTTCATATACCTCTAGCTTTGTCTGGTCAGAGAGCAAGTTAGACAGGAACATTCTCCCAGGGATTTGAAGGCTTGGAGGGGGAGGAGATGAACTCAAGAAGTTTAGTTAAACCAGATGTGAACATACTGTCCAAAAATTTCTTCCCAGTTTTTTGGAAGCAGGAGTGTTTAAGCCACTCTCACTGTCCCACCAAATTGCACAATAACCCAACTTTACACAGAACATAAAAGAGCTGTTCAAGGTCAGGTGAAAAACTGGTCCCATGAAATAGGGGTAAAAATGAGTTGGATAAATCTAAAGGTCTGGATTTTCTGGAACCACATCCTAATGTGTATGCACAATTACAGTCATGCACACATGAAAACCAGGTATCATCATCAGCTGGATGTACAGTCACACCATTCAGGCAAATGTTAGAGCTATACAGAACCTGATGTAGCACATATCCAATGGAATAAAAGAATGGTTGGTGGACTACTTCTAAGTCACTTTAGAAGGCTCCTGCTCCAGTGGACATATTTTCAGTGAGATGTCAGGGACATGATCTTAACCAAAAACTAGGTAGTATCTTTAATGATGTGGAAGAAAAAAAAAAATCATCACCAATAAATTTTGCAGATGATAAATTGGTGAAAGGGTCAAGAAGAGCAGAGCAGTCCAGTTGCAATGATGCCAACTAGCTTCCAACTACTGTTCTTCATCAGCAGACCCCAAATGAGGGGTTTACAAAAGGGAGGTCAATATCATTATTCTTACCATACATTTCTTCATTTCACTGTGCCTTAAATCTATTCAAGGTCACCTGGTAGGACAGGGACATTTTGAACCCATAGTCCCAGCTTAATGTCCCACCCACTAGACTACTCTCCTCTATAGAAACAGCTGGATTGCTAGCATATGGACCCAAATATCTTAGAGCAAACTGCAGAAGTCATATTGCATGAAAAAAAAAAAAGATCACAGATCACACTTCCAGGATGGGTGACAGTGGAGGGATGCACCACAGAACACACTGACCCAAAAAGTGGTTTTCAACCTGTGGTCTGCAGATTGTGTAAGGGGTCCATGAACAATAACTACAATCAATCAAAAGTAGTGACTACCCACACTTACAATTCAAAGGGGTCTACACTATTCAAAAATGTTTAGGGTTCCACAAGTGACAAAAGGTTGAAAACCACTGACCTAGAAGGAACCGGGGGTCACAACAGAAAACCAAATGAACATGAACCACAGCATCAAGCAACACTGAGGGCCTACACAAGCCTTAGATGAATAAACAGGAGAATAGAGTAAAATAGAATAAGGAGAGAAGCAGTGTTCTCTACCCCCAGGCCGATGCCATATCCTACATGCCACATGGGGCCGGGGCAAACATATGCTGCATATGTTGCATGGAGCTGGACCCAGCGCATGCAATGCAAGCTGAGCACACAGCCAGTGTAGGGGATGCACTGCATGTGGCTCCTGGACTGACCCTGCATGCTAGATCCAGCACATGGGGCTGCTCTGTGGACCTGATCCAGCTCAGACTGACCCCAAGCATGCCTCATGGGACCAGATGAGTTTGACACCTCAACTCTAGACTATACATTTTAATACACAACTGCAGACTATATTTCCCTCACAAGATCCCTGCCTTATTCAACATACAGGATAGCCCTGTTGAGGATGAATCACAGTCGGCAGTAAGAGAGACTGAGTGCTTGACTTGCAACCTTAATAGTCTTTGAGTGTTTGCATGTCACTTTATAGGGCTTTTCGGAAAGCTGTAGAAATACATCTGTGTTACGCCAGCTGGCAGCCAGCATGGAAAGTTCTGTCCCTGTCAAATTTCTGCCACTGTAAACAGGTTCTTAGGCTTTATACCTAGCACTGATGAATGCTACTACATGCTGTGTTCAGTACTGGTGCCCACATTTTAAAAGAACATTAAGTTAGAATCAAGTCAAAACGGTAGAAAGATTGAGACCTCCAATGAGTCCATTTAAGACAGCAGGGGCAAGTTGGTACAACTGAGACCTCCAATGGTCCATTTAAGACAGCAGGGGCAATGGCAGAAGGCGATTATCTAGCAAAGATGAAACAAGATCCAATGACTAAGTTGAAGCCACACAAATATTTAGATTTAAATAAAGGTGCAAATTAAACTGAGGGTAATTAACTACTGGGACATGACTTAAATTGAGACATTTAAATCTGCATATTGAGCTTAGTCTTGCAGGAATCATGGGGTGAAACACTGGCCTATGACATTAACTAGATCAGTGTTCCCTTCTCAACCTGAAACATATTCCATCTAACTGGCAATTACCCAGATGACAGTGATACTGATAATCCTGTTCATAACAGTTTATGCTAGTCAGTAAAAACATTTCTGCAGTCTTACATGGACTTGATCCACACACATTCACAGGTTGTTGAGGATGGTCCATAGCTCCATATACTGTGCAACTGGTCAACTTGTGTATGTGTAAATTAACACACTTTCAAGTACCTCTCTGCAGTTGCCTAGCATCCAAAACATTCCAAATGTACTCCCCATGCAGGCAAGCTTTGCAGCTATCCCTAAAGCTATACAGAATTACATATCGATTTTTTAACTATTTCATATTACAAGAAAAAAGCACTAAGAAGTTGAGAGATAGTAAAATTCAGATTGCCCATGTAACCCTATGTCTATAGACCACAAGTATCAAAAAACATGGCCCATGGGATGGATCACATGCCCATATTGCACCATGTGCTAGCCCTGATCCTATGTACTTCATGCAGAACCCATCTAGCATGAATTATACACAGCACAGGGCTGGGCCATGGTTCCCACCGCACAGGATTAGCCCCAGTGCTGGATCTAGAGCTAGGTTTTTCAGTTATTTCAGCAGGGTAGAATAGAATCATACTTACGTGCATACTATTTGGCCTTAAGTGCCCAGATCCCACAGAGATTCAGACACAGTAATAGTTACTTTAGTTCCATCAGAGCAACCTGAAGATTCAAAAATTACAACAGGGCTTATGCAAGAGACAAAGACTTCTTAAGATTATATCTTTTATTGGACCAACTATGTAGCTGGGATAAAAAGTCAGACAAATTTTTAAAACCCTGATATTCTGTGATCAGGTCTCTGACCACAGAAACTAGGCACAGCATAGTGAAAAACAGCAGAGGTAAGAGGGTGAATGAAATTCTCAAGGGCTGCACACATGTACACAATTAAGAAAAGAAAAGAAGCTGATTACTGGGAGATGAAGCCCTATCAAAAGGGAGAAGGATCATTCTCATCTTTCCTGTGTGGAAAGAATTCAGGAGTCGAGTAAAATATTATGTGCCAACTTCATTCTCAGTTAAGAGAGAATCCAAGCATCCCCAAATATATAGAGCCATCAGAAATTCTGAACCAAGTGAATTACCAAAGCTGGGCTAGCAGCACCATCTGGGAGGCCACAAGGCCCAGAGTAACTAAGGACAAACAGGTAGAGAGGTGCCAAAGAAAGCCTGGAGAAGTGAGGCAGCAGACCAAGCCATAGCAACTAGGGTTAAGCATATGCGTGATCCAAAAGAGGAAAGTACCAGAGAGGCAGAAAATGCCAGGAACCCCTAGAAAAACCTCATTTTGGATCAAAAATGGGTACTGAGAGACAGGCAAAATGCTATTGCTTACAAACTTTGGCTATTGTAAGCAAATACCAGTCTAGCAGAGATAACACCTGCCTGTTATGAAGCCCAAAGGCGTGCTCTGGCATCCATTTGCAAGCCTGGAAGTCTCTTTGCCCTTCTTTTTTTGTCTGCTTACGTTTCCCTGGCAGAAAGAACCACGCATTTCCTAGGACAGGGAAGGAAGCTGGGACTTCAGCAAATCAGAGCAGTCCAAACCTTTCCAAGTTTTTGTAAACACACTCTGAACCTTAATTGGTTTCCAAAAGAGTCTATAAGTTTTTCCACAAGGAACGCACAAGTTCTCTCCAAGAACTTTTTAAATA
Organism: Alligator sinensis; assembly: GCF_000455745.1. NCBI lineage: Eukaryota > Metazoa > Chordata > Crocodylia > Alligatoridae > Alligator > Alligator sinensis. The sequence goes on from NW_005842289.1 coordinate 1,275,529, forward strand.
CATTTTTAAATACAAGCCTGTATTTCAGTCTTCATGCCACAGCAACCCAGAGGAGTTCATTCAATTTATGTTATCACTGCTCTACAACAGTGAATTTTAATTGGCAAGTAGGTTCCAGAGACATATACCACTGTTTTGATCTTTAGATCCAGGAAAGTCTTTCCCT
>NW_005842289.1:1275725-1284816 GCF_000455745.1 Alligator sinensis
AACACCTTCATTTAGTCAGAGCCCAGCTTTTATATCCCAATCACTCCAGCTTCATCTGTATCACTACTTAGCTACTCTACTAACCAGCACACTGGTGCTTTTCATCTACCACAGAGACTTGTTTGAAACCCTAGGAAACGTCTTCCACGTCTTTACTCTAGAATCACATCACAACTAGACCCTGCTCTCCAACAGCCTGTAGCCAGAAGTGCCACTTCTGTGCCAGAAGAACATTGGAGAGAGGCAAAAACCTGCAGAGCAAGGAGAAGATGTATCTAGGGCAGGGGTTCCTAAACTGTGGTACACGAGACAACTCTGGGAGGGTACACAGGAGAAATTGTGTAATGGGGGATTTAATGTTCATTATAACACTAATTGGCATTTAAGGGGTTAAAATATGTTGGTTGGGGTACAAGAGCAGCTGTTAAATCTGGAAAGGGCATGCAATAAAAAAAGGTTTGGGAACCTCTGATCTAGAGCATAGCAGCTGCTGGCTCTTATGATGCAGTTACATCCAACTCTGCTGGTTCTTCTGGGAATGTGATGGGTTTGTAGAGTTTATGAATTCTGGCTGATGTTAAGTTTGTGGTATGACGCAGTAAGGCTCATCTGTGTATCCATCCCCATGGACGGTGAGGAGGACACTAGAAGCAGAATAAAAAGAACCCATGCATTAGCATTAGGATATATAAGCTCAAAGGATTTGCTCAGATAGGAAAATAAATCTTTGGCAAGAAAACAGACAGGTAGGTTTTGGCAGCAGAGGTGAAGTGGTACTTCTGCAGCATGCAAGTCCAAAATAAGCTGCCTGACTTCAACAGCACTCAGAAGTGTTCACCCACTATCCTTCCCAGCCTCAAGGCCACCATGTGAGTGTGCATGTGTGTGTGCAGGGGGAAGACATAAGAGTAGGATAGTTTTGTTTGTTAAGGCATTTCGTGTACATTTCTAGGCACCAGGCAGACAAAGGAACTTCCAAGTTATAAGCATCCAATAGACTTGGCTTTACTTGTCATGTTCACCTGAGTCATGTTAGAAAATTAACAGAATAACTGAGCTGTACAAGCATTAAACTCTGCAGAGCAGCCTCTCAAGCCATGTGTTTTGTGGGTAAGCTTCCATTTAGCAATGTGTTTGGAGCATTCTGGAAGGTATTTAGGCACTCAGCTCACTGGAACAATAGCCAGCTCAATGTTCTGCTTAGCTGGAATCACGGACACATTTATATAACAACACTTGGAAGGAACATTTGAGAAGAAGCCAGCCCAAGCACTTTAGAATTAAGGCATCTTAATCCAGCTGGGATCCCTGCTGCTGCCCCTCCCTGAATTACTGTCAGAGCAGACAGAACATGCTCTCAGTGGCTGGCCTCACTGCCTTTGATTCCGTGCTTCAGATGCCACAAGCATACCCTGTCCCCTCACCCTTAACTACCACATGGACTTGTGCTCCTCCAGCCACAGGAGTAGTCAGCTGCACCCAGCCAGGCAGACCAATCATTTTTATAACACTGATTACCTGCCATTAGGCACTTCATTTGTGCCAAGTGACACAGATGGTAGCTTGCACTAGACACCCAATGAAGGAAATGGTGAGGAATGCTGCTGGTATACCTGGCAAACCAAAGCAAGAGCCATGGACTGAACAAGCTCAAGTACACCAAACACTGACTCTGGGAGGCTAGCTGGGAATGAATGAGTTGAAGATGTGGAGAGTTCAACCCCAGGCAGTGACAGCACAAGTACATTAGTGATGGTGGCTACCACAACGTAGCAGTCAGGAGGAAGAGTTCTCATGCCTGAGCTGGCTAGTCTTTGCAGGAGGCAGCAGCAGTGCCCTTTATTCCTTATATCACCTCACACTTCCATTTTAAGCAACTGGACGTAAGCAGTTATAACTCTAACAAACATCAAGGGCTTTGGATGGACTTCTCCATACTTGACCTCTTCCCCCAGGGAACATTAAACTTCTAACAAGCACGGTCCAGCCATTTCTAAGAGCAAAGTTAGGGTAGTCTGCACTTTCGCTAGGTCAACAAGCTGCTCTGACTTCTTTCTGAACAGTGCAAACTCTTTACAAATTCAGGAACAGTAATGTGAAGTTTGGCAGACAACTTTTGGCTCAGAATAGTGCCTTGGGCTCTGCCCTGGAAGTCTGAACAGGTATGGCTGATCCATAAGTCCATAAGTTCCCAAAAGCTTATTTGTATTCAAGCAACAGCGTGTCAGTGATCTACTCTCATTTATTGAGTATTCCATGCAGAAAAGCAGCATGCGAGTCAAGATTTCCCCCACACATGCACACAGAGGTCCAATGTTCAGCACTTCTACACCTTTGTCTATACAACCTTGAAGTTTTGAATACAGTTATGTAACTTAAAACCTGCAGATGTGTCAGCCTGCCAGAAATATAAAGTAACAGAAAACCCAGTCCTTGTGATGAGGACCTTTCATTCTTCAATAACATCTTGTCCATATCCATAAATCTTCCATCATAGGCAGACACTCAGCAGGTCAAAAAGTTATTACTGAGTCATAACATCCATAAGTATTCAAAGTCTGGCACTAAACTACTTCCCATGCATGTACCACAACAGCCCCTTGCTAACATGCCCATGAGTTCCCCCCCTCTGATGCAGGGAAGAAGGGAAGGGTTCTTCCCAGCATTTCTAGAAGCCCTGACCAAAGGTCCACACTACCTTGTTTGCAATCATCTGCTCCTCCACTAAACTACTTCCAGTGATTGTTCACAGTGCTCCCATCCTCTGCTGCAGGGCTCGCTGTCCCTTAGTTCAAAAAAATCCAACTCCTATCCTTCCCTTGGGTTCTTGAGTCTTCAGCTAGCAATTTCTGAAACACAAAACAACGCCCCCCCCCGACCTTTTCACTAGGACAGACCCAGCAGTTTATCACTCCTCACCTCTTCCTCCCTTAGGAGCCTCCCAACTAAGTAACTCCACATCTCTCACCGAACAGAAGCGACCTCTCCTAGTTGTGTCCCATTGCCCATCACCTCCCCTACACAACCTAGAAGCCTAAGACTGGTCATTCTTCTGTGTCAAATATAAACCACAGCTATAATGGTTTCCCCTCTTTTTGAAGGGTCCAGTAACCAAGTGCTTATCAAAGCCTTATGGAAATAAAATGTTTCCTTGCTAATTTTTTTAAAGTTGGCTAGAATGAGAAAAGAGGCAGGACAAAAATCCTTCACCAAATTGGAAATACGAGGGACTTCAGTCAAGGCAAGGCAAGGACAGGAGGGGAACTAAGGACACAAGTACTAGAAAGTTCAAGGCCTAGGACATTTTCCTTCAGAGCACAGCAAAATACAACTTAACTCTTACTTCTCCAAGCCTTGATGTTTGTGTAATCTCCTACTGACATCAGTGGGAGTTCAACTATGAATTAAGGAGAGTACTGAGTCCTGGATTTATGTTCTGGCTCACAGACTGTAATTGAAAGTAGAGTCATTCTCTTCAGAGGAAGTCTGATACACCAGAAACAAAGATATGTTCTGTTTTAAGTTGACCATAACGGTGGAGCGAACTCCCAGAAGTAACATTCTCTCTCTAGTAAGAGGACTGAACCAGAGTGATCTGGAATGCAATGGTACAGCATATAACTCGGGTGGGCAATTATCTTGCCTGGCAGGCAGCTTAATGAGTTTTAGTGAACTGTTGAGGGCCACACACAAAATATTTCAGAAGACAGCATTTTAACAAACTATAGATAAAAAACAAATAGTCTAAAAATACTAACCTATACTAAAAATCAAACATTTACTATAGCATATTTTAGTTTTATTTAAATAAAAATTGTTATGATTTTTTATTGAGTAGTGTATATAGAGGTGATTGCACAATAGCTCAAAATAAAGTCTTGCTCTTGCATATTGTGTGCGTGTCTCCTCCTCCTGCTGCACCACTCCAGGCAGGCAAGGAGCTGCAACTGGGTGGCTCCTGCCCCTGCACACAGGGCTCTGGCTCCTGGCCACCTTCCACCCACCGGGCTGCCCATTGTGCTGGGTGGGCAGAGTGGGTGGAAGGCAGCCGGGAGCTAGAGCCGAAGTGCAGTGCACTGGGCCAGGGGCCTGGCAGTCATTTCCAGGCTTAGGATGTCCCATTCTCCCTCCAATAATGAGGCAGCCAAAGGAGCTTGGCAGAGCACCTGGTTGACAACGGAGGCTGTAGCCTGCAATATTCTGAACCAGAAAGGTGGTAGCCTTCAAGTATTGCCAATCAGCCACAGCACCAGCACAACTTCTACTTCCATAGAGGGACCTCATGTACACCTCCCACACAGTCAGAGTAGGGGTCTGGTTGCAACCCTCTTGAGTTTGCAGACCATGCTTGCCCTTGGGTCAAGTCTCCAGGTTTGTTCCACCTTGCCAGGGATCCATGAACTGGAATAGGAAAGAGCATTCAATTGCAGAGAAATTTCAGCCCAATGCTGCTCAGAAAGGGAAACCTTGTGTGCATGACAGCACACGAAGCTATCTTGGTAAGACACCATATCACATTAAAGAAGTGATGTAAAACCTAGGGCACAGGGCAGTTAAGGCATCTCTCTACAGCTCCAGAGGCACAAAAAGTTCTCCCACTTTACCCAGCTGTAACTGGGTACCTGTTCATTTGGCCTGGGGAGTCAAAGGCAGCCAGAGGCTATGCTAGCTGTAAAAAGGACTCTATGGCATTATGGCAATACAAACAATAACCACTTGACTCCTTAACATAAGAACAAGAGACTGCTTACAGAAGCCGGCAGCAGCGAGCATGGACCACCTACAGACGCCAGCAGCAGTGTCAGGGGGTGGCGAGCGGCAACTGCCCGCAGAAGCCAGTGGTGGCCAATCTCAGCGGGGGTACTGAACTTTGAGGTACGCCACTGGTCACCTTCCGCCATGTTGACTCAGTGCTGTCCAGATAAAGGCCTTAGGACAAGGGTGGGCAAAATATGGCCAGCAGGCTGGATCTGGCCCACCAAGGGTTTTTGTCCAGCCTGAGGCAGGTCCCTTGGACCCACCTGGCCCAGGTGCAGGGGTAGCCTGGGCCATGGCACATATAGCAGATTTCACTATGCCAGGTGTACAGTAGAACTAGGGCAGTGTGGCAGCCAGATTCACTTCCTTCCTGGCAGCCCCTGCAGCAGCAGCTCCTTCCAGCTGCTGCCACCAGTCTCTGCTGCCACTGCTGGACATGGCCCCAGGCATCCCACCCCATCCACCTCACCCCCACCCCCAGAGGTGCCGGACAGAGGAGCCAGGGACCCACAGGGTCAAGGTGTGTTCAGCTGGGTGGATGGGATGGGGCCATGGGCACGTGGGAAATGGCATATAGGAATAGGATCAGCTGGCAGGACCAGAGCCAGGGCTAGAATCAGGATCACAGGTCCACTGCAGCATGGGACCAGAGCTCAGGGCAGAGCCATAATCCACTGCCTGCATAATCCCTGCAATAGGCACCATTTCTGTGAGCGGGGGTGAGGGGAGTGGATTGTGGTTCTGCACCAGGCCCTGCGCTCCACAATCCTGATCCCAGCCCCAGCTGTCCACCTTGCTCCTGGATGCTGCTCCTCACCCAGCTGCCACCCTGTGCAGGGCCCATGGCAGATATCAAGAATCTCAAGGAAGATGCCTGAATAGTATGAAGTAACATCAAATTAAATAAGTTCTTTAAATCCAAAAATGAAAACGTTAGTCTATTACAATGCAGAGAAGAAAATGTCTGCCCAAAGGAGAAGCAATTAAGCAGAAGCTAGCTGTAAGGCAGGCTTTGATATAAGGGGCTGCTGTGAGACGAGGGCACTGGAAAAGTTAAACTTCAGGAGGCTGTCCACTGGAAGCCATCTCCACCATGGCACTACAAGTGAGAACAGATTTAAAAAGTTATAATAGTGAAGACAATCACCACCACCCACACAGAAGAAGAAATCTACCCCACTCAGGGTAAGCGCTCATAACATACAACCTTCTCTACCATCCTACAGCTCCTCCCAAAATGCCTTCCTGGCAGATTAACAGGAAGTCATAATTTTGCACAAGAACAAATTACAATCACACTGCATCTTTAAAAGTGATGCCTCCACTGCTCCAAGTGGAGCACTGCCACAGTCTTATATTAATGGAATTGGCCTCAAGCACCACCCTAGCCACTTCTGAAAGGTGCTACATCTGAGGGCTAAGCCGTAGCACCTACTGCATCCTGACTCCTTAACACAAGAACAAGTCCTGAAAGGAAGGGGGTGGAGGGTATAATACACCTAGCAGATATGTTGCCTCCCTGTTCAGTCCTCTCAGGAACATTCCCCAGTGATCCTACAGCCACAAGGGAAGGGATTGCAACAAAGCAGCTATTTACACCCTTTGACTAGAGCAGAGGCTCCCAAACAGTCTCTTATTTATAGAATCATAGAAAATTAGGGTTGGAAGGGACCTCAGGAGGTCATCTAGCCCAACCCTATGCTCAAAGCAGGACAATCTCCAACTAGATCATCTCAGCCAGGGCTTTGTTAAGCAGGCCTTGAAAACCTCCAAGGATGGAGATTCCCAAGGATCGATTGTCTTTGGGTAACCTGTTCCGGTGCTTCACCACCCACCTAGTGAGAATGTTTTTCCTAATATCCAACCTAAACCTCCCTTGCTGCAACTTCAGGCCATTGCTGCTTGTTCTCTTTGGAACTACCCTTCAGATAGCTGAAGGCTGCCATCAAATTCCCTCTCAGTCTTCTCTTCTGCAGACTAAATAAACCCAGTTCCCTCAGCCTCTCCTCGTAAGTCATGTGCCCCAGCCCCTGAACCATGTTCACTGCCCTCTACTGGACTCTCCCCAACTTGTCCTCATACTTTCTATAGCAAGGGGCCCAAAACTAGACCCAGTGCTCCAGATGTGGCCTCACCAGTGCAGACCCCCTTATTGTGTACCCTCTTCCAGATTTACCAGCTGCCTGCATATGCCTACCAGCATGTCTTTTATATTTTAATCCCTTAAATGTCAATTATAAATGAAAGTTAAATGCACCATTACACAATCTGTCCCGTGTACCACCCTCCCCTCAGAGATGTCTTGCATACCCCCAGGGTGACACATACCAGTTTTGGAACCCATGAACTAGAACAAAAATACCAGTGTGCTCTTTGCATCCTCCTAGGAGGGTGTTCAATTTCCTAGTAACTAAAAATGTCAGGAAATGCTGAGTTTGACCAATGACTGCTAGATAGCACAACCACACAGCCTTAACTCTGCCCCACGTGAACATGAGAGTGGGAACTGGTTAAGATTCTATTATATTCCCCCTTCCAAACCCAATCTACCACTGCCTGTGCCCAGTCCAGCTCCCCACTAACCCTACAATTTATACAAGCCAAGGAATCCTCATTGTACTCTCGCAGCAGCACCAGCTGCTGGCTGGCAGAGGCCAAGAGGCTTAACATACAGCCATAAGCTCCAAGAACACCTCAGAGCAGGGATCTTGTCTTTCTTGTACATGTTTTTCTTGAGGGGTGTTGCTCAGTGCTTGGCATGGAACTCCAGGTGGGTCCTCATCAGTGCTAAATACAGCAAAGGATCACCTAAGCGTCCATCACTTTTCAATCTAGACATCCCTTAAGTGCCAATCATGGAAGTTATTTATGCCAGAGTTTTCAAATGTGCAAGAGGGAAGTATGTGAGAAACAGGACTTGTTTGGTAATATCTTATAATGGATCAGATATATAGATATATCTAGATAACAGATATATCTCTATAGCTGGGAGAGATACAAGATGAGCTTTTGGGCTCAAAATATGTTCCACCTTTCTTGAAAATCTTCTTAAATCCCTGATAAAAGCTTAAATCTCATTTTCATAATGACATAAATGATTTAAGTGCTGTTGAGAAGGTTACTGAAGTTGTTGTCTATTGCTGAATATCAGTGGTGGCAGATAAAACAAGGAACAGTGGTCTCAAATTGCAGCAAGGGAAGTTTAGGTTAGATACCAAGGAAAACTCTCACACCAGGCAGGTACTGAAGCACTGGAACAGGCTGCTCAGTGAAGTGGTGAAATCCCCATCCCTGGAGGCTTTTAAGCCTGGTAGACAAAGCGTCAGCTGGGATGAGATAATTGGGGATGGTCCTGCTTTGAACAGGGGGTTGGACTAGATGACCTCCTGAGGTCCCTTCCAACCCCAATTTTCAATGATCACAGCCATCAGTGGGGCAAGCTGACACCTCCCACCTAGCCTTAAACTTAGCAGGTCTTGGCTTGCCTTGATGCATTCTGGGTATTTAACTCTTCCATTCCTGAAGGGCCCTAATGCTTTGAGTTCATTAGTTTCCACTATTTTAAGAAAAAAAGAGATATAAGGAGTATGAGTGGGGAGGAGGGTGAGCAATGACCAGTAATCAGTGACCACTCACAGATGCCATCAGCACCACCTGCCCGCTGATGCCACCGGCAGCGTTGGCGGCAAGCGGGGTGGAGGGTGGCAAGCAGTGACCGCCACCAGCAGCGGCCAATCTGAGGGGGTGTGAACCCCCTACACATCACCAATGGAGAAGAGAGAGAGAGACACACACACACACTCTTAAATGGCTTTCCCAACAACTTTACTTTATAACTGAGCAAACAGGATTAATCAGGATCTGTTGATCACCAAGGTTATGGCACTACAATTTTTCTATTAACAACAGAGCTCTGTAAGAGCTGGAGAATTTCATGGTGGAGTTCTTCCAAGAAGAATTGCTCTCCTCCAAGTTATCTGTAGAACAGCATGGGAGGCACTTTGACACCTCGGTGACATAGCTCTACAAATAACTTTCCAGAGCAGCAAAAACCAGGTGGCACAAAAAGTTCCTGGCATGCATCAGCCCAGGGCATCAATAATTAGCAGGTTTCAGTGGCCATGCAGCAGACTCTCTGGTGAGAAGATGGAGACTTTAACAGCAAACAAAGTGAAGAACTGCTCCAATATGTGCGGGAACGTACCTTAAGAACACACTTCTGCAGGATACCTGAATCCAAGCAGAAGGCAAGATACAGTGCAAATGAGACTGCAAGACAGTCCTGGAACAAATGCTTGATTGCCACCTAGTGTTGAAAACTAGAACTAAATTT
>NW_005842289.1:1284826-1288665 GCF_000455745.1 Alligator sinensis
AGCCAATCTACATTTTCACTGACTACCTGTCTTGTATGCATACCAGCCCAGTCCCTGGCTTCTTTACTTTTCATTCCATCCAGGAAGAGCACACACCAACTGCTGAAACTTCCTTAGCCTGACGAAGGGTTTTTGAACCGGAAAGCTTGCTTAGTAACTATTTTCCAACTATTTGGCTTGGTCTAATAAAAGATATCAGATTCACCCAAGGAACCTTGTCTGTCTAAGAAAGCCATGAGTGCTTACTTGAGTAAAGGGTCGACTGTCCAGGTTGTTTACTTGAGTAAACATGCCCCAGCACAAATAAAGCCACACCCAGAAAGCCTACCAACACCTGCTCCAACTGCAGCTGGGCCAAGGGTTCAAGAAAATCCCCCTCAGAGGTATGGCCCAGCATTTCAGGGCAATACTTCACCAACTCTCCTAGTTCATGTTCCAGAAACTCAGTGCCAAAACACTACTAAGAGTCACTCAAAATGGCAAACAGAACTCATTACAACAAAGGTGACCTTCAGTCAAGATCAATGGGCGACTAAGCTCCCTTTCATCCCTCTGGTATGATGCAGATGTAACAGTTACAACTGATACATGCACTTGCGCCCCTATTAAAGCAACGAGTATGTACATTTCACAGGCAAAATCAGCTCCCTTAGGAAGCATGGGCTAGATGAATGGACTGTAAGGTAGATAGAAATCTGGTGAAGCATCGGGCTCAAAGAGTAGTAATCAATGAATTGATGTTCAGCTGGCATTCGGTATCAAGTGAAATGCCCCTGGGGTTGGTCCTGGGACTGGTTTTGTTCAGTATCTTCATCAAAGACCTGAAAAATGGCAGAGAGTACCCTCAGCAAGTTTGCAGACGACACCAAGATGAAGGGAGTAGTAGATCTGCTGGAGGATAAAGTTAGGATTCAGAGAGACCTAGGTAAATTAGAGAATTGGACCAAAGGAAAAAAATCTCATGAGGTTCAATAAGGACAAGTGCAGAGTCCTGCATTTAGGATGGAACAGTCCCATGCTGGGAATTGACTGGCTAAGCAGCAGCTCTGCAGAAAAGGACCTGGGGGGTTACAGTGGACAACAAAGTGAATATGAGCCAATGTGCCCTTGCTGGCAAGACAGCTATGGATCAACATTCACATCATGTCATGGTGGGGCGAGCAGTTGGGAGGGTGTAGCCCCCACTCCCAGCACAGCCCCAGGCGCCTCCCCCCCACCCCCCCATGCCCTCCCGGATGAGCAAATTGCCCCAGCCTCACTGTGGGGGGCCTTGACCCACCACACCAGACTTACCAGCTGGACACAGCTGTATCCAGTGCTGTAAAGTCAAAACCCATGAAGGAAGTTTGAAACAGGGTGTCAATTTATAAACATCTTAAGTGCCACTCACTGAAACTCAAAAAGTCCTAAATCGAGGACTGCCTGTACCAACTATAATAAATTTCAGGGCTGAGGGTGAACCATTCAAGAAATATTTGTTTGTTGATGAGGTTTTAAAGAAACTCACACCAGTGAAGTCACTTAAGCACCTGTATTCAGAAGAGACTACTGAAGTGATAACCCAGCTTTTAACAGCAGTAGCTTCTTCTTCAGGTGTAAAAAGAATATTTTCATCCTTTGGATTAATTCATTCTACATTGAGAAATCACTTGTGTGAAGGCATCATCCTGAGTCTGTCTCACTTCTGTAAGGGGACAGCCAAATCCCCTCTGTCTCCTCTTCACACTGCCTGGCTGCTAAGGCAACCAAACCTAGTCACCTAGTAGACTGGGCTGTACAAATTCCTTTGTCCTGAGTTTCCCTGCCAAGGGACCTGCTGGACCAGTTTCGTGACCCTGGTCTCTCTACCCGAGGATGCTGATGACTTAAGAGGATTGGTCTGCAACCAATACTGCGTTTCTGGTTGGGACTTAGTGATGAGGTAACAACAGTTTTGAAAGAGGTCACTCCATTTTGGAGGAGGTCAGGCATTTTGGGGACACTGAAACAAGCAAAAAAGCCTCCAGAGTTCTATCAGTCTCATCAAGCCCGGTCTATTTTGCTCAAGGTGTTGGGTTTGTTTGGTTTTTTTTTATAATGATACTCTTCTACCTTGTACTCTTTCCCCAATCTCCGCCTCTCTGATTAAAAAAAGCAAAAGTTACCTGCATGCAGTGTGTGGACTGTGAATTCCAGAGGAGAGAGAGGTAAAACAGCCTTTATAGCTCCCTTTGCTCAGCTAGCTAAGGTGGGTGTGACTTTTTATTGTCCTCCAGTAGAGATGGCTATTTTTGAATGCTTCAGGCTAACAGAAGCACCCCAAGGTCTGCAGATCTATATACCCCAGGCTGTACAGAGCGCTAACAGAAACCAGAGCCCAGGTGGTGGCAGTTACCCCAGGCTCATAGGTGTGCACCGTGGTCAGCCGGACGTAGGCACCCCAGAGGAGACATCTGAAGCGGGGTTTTGGTTGGGCACAGCGAGGTGCGTGGCTCAGCATAGTAGTGCCCCCCTGCTGCTCTGCCACAGCTTGCACCAAATTGCACCAAACCCATGCTATACCCAAGATATATAGATGACATAAATCATCATTTAGACCCAAAACCTGTAGTCTGATCAAATTCAATAACCATCACCCTTCCATCAGACAATCGCTTAAATACTTCCAGCACCAACATTTCCTTTTTAGACACTAGGATCAATATCCAGAATGGTTACATATAAAACACCATATACAAACATATACACAAAACTAGCAATCACACTAAACACACTAAAAAAGCTATATTATAAAGCCAAGCCCTCTGATACCACCCAATTTGCACCGAGAATACCCACAGTTGTCATTTTACTAATCTCAAAAGGGCTTTCACCCAACAAGGACACTGTCAGAGAGATAGATCATACTTTTGAAACAGCCACCTGGATACCACATGAAGAACTGCCACAGTACAAAAAGAAAATCCCTATGAACCGCACACCATTGGTTATGACATACCATCCTTACTGGGAACCCATATGGAAAATCCTTGAACAATTGCAACCCATACTAGAAGATGACCCAATTCTCAAAAAGATCTTTCCAGAACCACCCATCCTAGCCTTTAAACAAGCACTGAACCTTGCCAACCTCATCACCAGAAGCAAACTTCCTATGGCCCAAAGCACACTGAATGGATCTAGACCGTGCCAGGACAAAAAAAATGTAAAACTTACCAACACATCTCCACCACTCCCACAATAATTATACCACACAATATAACCATCATCATTCCTGGATCTCACACCTGCACTTCCAGAAATGTAATACATCTAACCTAGTGCACTAACTGACCTTATGGAACATATGTAGGAGAAACCAAACAATAGTGTAGCAGAATGAACGCACACTGAAAATCTACTAAATACGGGTGCCCCAACAGAGATTTTTGTGGCCAATACCAATAGAAGATTTTTAAGGAGGCTGTCCCAGGGGAGCTGGGGTGGCAGGAGGACCCCAGGCCGAAAGAGAGCCCCACTTACCTATCGCAGAGCCCGGAGAGCCGGAGGAGAGGTGCGCAGCGAAACCACCGGTGAGGTTAATTAGCTGCGCGTATACACAGCTGCGGCCAAGGAGCGTGGGCAGGAGACACCACCCGGGAAAGATAAAAAGCGACCCCAACAGTGCAGCGGGGTGGCTGATGAGTGGAGGTTTGAGGGGAGAGCCCTCACAGAGGGAATCAGCCGCCGCGCCCAGCAGCGTGGGAAGCCAGGGGCGGAGCCAGGAGAGGCTCCGATGAAGTCGGCAACGACACTGACAGCAGAGCCGGCAGGGAAGCCGGCTGCATCGTCAGCCGCCGAGGGGGGGGGGAAAGGGGGGG
>NW_005842289.1:1288758-1289594 GCF_000455745.1 Alligator sinensis
GGCCTGAGCCCTGGGAGCAAGCCTGCACGGGAGCCTCGGAGAAGAGGTAACACAGGGGCGTGTCCAACGGGGCCTCGTCGGGCCGCACCGGAAGGCGGCCGAAGACCGAAGTGGGGCAGACAGTGGACCTTCATGGCCCACAGCGGCCTTAGGAAGACGCGGGGACTCAATACCCCGGTGGGGTGAGCCGCCAGGGCGGTGGAACCCGAGCCCAGGGCAATCCATGTGGCCCAGAGGCCAGAGGGACCCTTTTGGGCCTCCTGGCCCAGTAGTTTAGGGGCCTCAGTTATCTCGGTGGTGGGATAGGCACGTTACGTCACAGGGTGATTAGTATAGGGAGATAGGGAGTCTCATGGGAGGGACCAGGTGGGAGGACCTCGTCAACCATACACCTGGCCTGAAGACTCAGGCACGCAGCTGGCAAGCCGTGGGCAGAGGTTGGGGGAAGAGCTGAAGACACCAAAGGGGCCCGAAGAATCGGCAGCCCAAGGTGGCGAGTGGCCGGGATGTAGGGGAGGTCGGAGCCCCATGAGTGCCCGCCGAGAGGCGCGACGACCCTGGAGGCTGCCCCCAGGGGGAACACTGAGGTAACATCCCAAGTCGTGGCAGGCGAGTTAAGGGGACCCCCTGACGTCAGCAGGGGGAGCCTGTGGGGTCCACCCATGAGCCCAGGACAGACACGATCCACAGTCCGGGCTAAGGCTGCACGGGAGTGCTTAATTGAACGGAGGTGGGCACAGAGGCATATCTGCCAATACCAATCCGATTTCCGACACCCAGCCCAGCAGCGTGGAGAGTCTGGTGTGTGAAAGGGGGGAGGGAGGGAAGGGGCTGGT
>NW_005842289.1:1289604-1306474 GCF_000455745.1 Alligator sinensis
AGACCCCCGCAGTGAGGGAGGGTGAGGGGCTGGGGCTAGTGCTGACCAGCCAGAGCAGGACAGGTGCAGCAGAGCCACAGCTCATCCGGAGGGCACAGGGGGGTGGGGGGTTGCCGCGGCTGGCTCCTGCCACTATGCACTGCTTGTCCGGGAGCCATTCATGAGGTGCTCACTTGCTCATGCAGTGCTCCCACCACTCGCTCCCGATTGGCAGGGAGGCAAAACTGCAGTTTTAAATATGGTACTGTTTTTGCCTGCTACCATCCTTGGAATGTCCTTGAGGAGCCACCAATTTAATCAAGAGGACTTGAAAACCATTAGGCAGATGAAGAACAACAATACAAATGGTCCTGATGGAATACCAACTAAAATTTATAAGTAAAGTGGAAAAGAAAACCTACACATTGCTATTATTAAGTTCTGGAAACACGAACAGATTTCCAGGAACTTGAGAGATGCCAAAATCATTGCCATATTCAAGAAACAAGATGGATTGGATTGCAGCAATTATCATGGTATTTGCACTTCTGTCCATAGGTGGGAAGATATTTGCCATTCTCCATTCTCCTTAACAGGCTCACTTTAAGTCCCAATATGGCTTGAGAGCATTCAGGAGTATAACAGGCATGATCTTTGTTGCTAGGCCACTGCAAGAGAAGTGCCATGAACAACACCAAGATCTTTTCATGGTCTTCACCGGCCTGACTAAAGCCTTTGATTCAATAAGCAGAGAGGCCTCTATGTAATGACAACTGGATGCCCACCAACATTTGTTCCATTATCAGACTCCTTGATGGCAACCATCCTAAGCAATGGCTTGGAACTTTCATAATGACCCTTTCACTATTTGGACCCAAGTCAAGCAAGGATGTGTGATTACACCAACATTTTTCCAGCTATACTGCAATTATTCCACATTTCATCGTGGACAGACTTCCATCTCAAGTCAGCATCCAACACTGCATGGGCAGGAATCTCTTTACCATCAACCAGTAACATTCTAAATCCAAGACAACCAACACCTCCAATACTGATCTTCAATATGCTGATCTGTCTGAGAAGCTCTAGGTCACACTTGACTGCTTCTATGAAGTGTAGGAAATGCTTGACCTCACTGTCAAATTCATGAAGCTTTACCAGCCTACCCCAAACCATCCAGATACTCCTCTACATGTCACAATTAGGGGCCAATCTTTGGAGAACGTTGAGCATTTCCCCTACTTGGGTAGCCATCTTTCCCAAAAGATAAACGGTGACATTCAACACCAGGTAAACTCTGCCACTGCTTCCTTTGGACATCTGCAAAATCATGTCTTCAGTGATTATGACATCACGACCCAAACCAAACTTCTCATCTACCAGGCCGTTGCCTTCCCTACCCTGTTGTATGGGCATGAAACTTGGATGACATTTTCAATATGTCATCCAAGTATTCCAAGCTTTGGAATACTACCATCAGCGAAGTCTTTGGAAAATGCTCCACATAAATCGGAAAGACGGAAGAATGAATGCTAGCATTCTGGCTCAAGCAAACACCATCAGCACTGAAGCCAGGTTTACAGAATCATAAAAAATTAGAGCTGGAAGGGACCTCAGGAAGTCATCTAGTCCAGTGGTCTCAAAGATTCATAGATTGTAAGGGGCTGGAAGGGACCTTGGAAGATCACTGGGTCCAGCCCCTGCACCAAGGAGGAAAGACAACTGGGGTCAGGTGACCCCAGCAAGGTGACCGTTGAGTCTCCTCCTGAAGATTTCCAGGGTAGGCGACCATACCACCTCTGGAGGGAGCTTATTCCACAGTTTGAACACCCTAGTTGTGAAGTAGTTTTTCCTAATGTTGAGCATGAAAGTCTTCAAGGAGCTTGTGACCATTACTCCTAATTTTCCCCGTGGATGCCCTAGTGAACAGCCCTTGATGTACACCTCTGATGTAGCAGTAAACTGCTACCAAATCCCCCCTCAACCTTATGGGTGGCCCTTCTCTGGACTCTCTCAAGCTTTACCACATCCTTGTTAAAGTGCAGTGCCCAGAACTGGACGCAATACTCCAGCTGCGGTGTCACCAATGCCAAGCAGAGTGAGAGAATCATTTCTTTGGTTTTGCTGGGGATGCATCGATTGATGCATGCCAAGGTACTGTTGGCTCTGCTAGCCAGAGCGTTGCACTGCCAGCTCATGTTCATACTGTGGTCAATTATTACCCCCAGGGTCCTTTTCATTCGTAGTGCTGGACAGGTTGGCACTGCCAAACCTGTAGGTGTGCAGGGGATTGTTTGTCCCCAGGTGGAGTACTTTACATTTATCAACACTGAATTTCATGTGGTTCCGGTCCACCCAACTTGCAAGCCTGTATAGGCTGCAGATACAGGTGGACCTATCTTCAAGCATGACCATGCTTCCCCGTAATTTGGTGTTGTTTGTGAACTTGGCCAGTGAGCTCTTCACCCCCACATCCAAATAATTAAGATGCTGAATAGCACTGGACCAATCTTAGACCCCTGTGGGACACCACTAGCTACTTCCCGCCAAGATGACACAGATCTGTTCACTAGAGCTTTCTGGGTCCTGCCCCGCAGACAGTTTCCTACCCACCTGACTGTCTTGCAGTTAAGCCCACAATCTCCCAATTTTCTCATGAAAACGTCGTGGGATACTAGACTGAAAGATTTTTAAAATTCAAGGTATATAACGTCAACCTCCTCTCTCTTATCCAGGTGGCAAGTCACCTGATCAGAAAAGGAGATGAGATGAGGCTGGTAAAATAAGACCTGCTTGCGCTGAAGCCATGCTGGCTGTCGCTCAGAATCCTACTTTCTGCAAGCCTATCGAGCATAGACTCCTTAATGAATTTTTCCAGGATTTTTCCTGGGATAGAAGGTCTCCAGCCTTTTAAAGTAGGAGATTAATTTTTTAATTAAAAAGCACCCCACAATCTACCACACACCACCCCCCCCCATCCTCCCTCCCCCCAACCTGCTGCCCAGCAGGTCAGTCTGTGGGGAAGGAGGAAGCAGATCAAGGCAGAAGAAGAAAAAAATTATTTGGGGGTGCACCCCCCCACCAGGTAAGTCTGTGGGAGAAGAGGCAGAGGGAAGGGAAAGGGCAGTGGCAGGGGAGAGAGGCAGGGCACATAGGGGTCCTAGAGGCAAGGGAGGGAGCGAGGCAGGAGCAGGGGCTGGAAGGAGCAGGGCCCCCACTGGGCCAGGTGGTAGGAAAAGTGGAGGCCTAGGGGGTACATGTGCCCTGCCCCACTTGTTCCATCACCAGGCCCAGCAGGGGCCCCACAACCCCCAGCCCCTGCTCTGCTCCCCCCCTCATCGCGGGGGCCTTGATACACTCCCTCCGATGGCAGTGAAGGAGGGAGTGAGGCTAGGGAAGGCCCTGCATAGCCTAGGCACGGAACAAAGCCACGAGCGGCTTATCTGGGGAGCACAGGGTGGGGGAGGCATGTGACCCTGGATCTTTATGGGGCGGGTCAGGCAGGGGTGTTGGGCATGGCTGCACCCAGGCTGGGCAGCAGTACTGGAAGCAGGGCTACGTGGGGGAAGAGGGGCATAGCCCCCCCCTCCCAGCATCACCACTGCCCACCCCTGAGCACAGCACAGCCCTGTCTTCGCCAGCAAGAGCCCAGCACAGCCTCATCCTTCAGTGGCAGCCTGCCCTCCCCCACGCAGATCCAGGGCACATGCCTCCCATGTCCTTGGTAAGGGGTGGGAGGAAGTGGCAGGGGGAGAGGAATGCTGCACTGGCCTTTCCCCAGAAGGGGCTGGACCGCGCTGCGCTTAGGGAGGGCAGCTCATTGAAAATTGGCCATTAGTATCGGCCCAAAAAAATTGCTATCAGTGCACCACTACTAAACAAGCAGGTTCCCTTGCTTGGTAAACTTCCAACCTGCTATGTCTCCTTTCAATATTACTTATTGCTCTGCTCCTTTCAGCCAGCTCCTTACCAACCTCAGAATTTCTTTACTTTACTAATAAATTCCCCCATGGTTCCTTATACAAATTCAGGGACAAGAACTACCACACATCCTTAGTCTGTCAGTTCTTATCAAGCAAAAGTACTGTTAGTCCAGTACAATTTGCATGTGATAAACTCATGCTGCATTGTATGCCATTTTCCCAGTCTTTAATTAACCTGTTCTTCATGTTCTGTCCTAAAGCCTTGCATATTATGGAAGTCAGCCTTACCAGCCTGTAGTTGCCAAGATCAATTCTCCCTTAAATAAAGATTTAAAACTTCAGTAGCAAATGTTAAAAATCATTGCTATTTATATCTCATCATAAAGACGAAAGCAAATGTAGGATTCCATGCATGGTAGCTACATGGAACATGGTATAATGTTGATTCAAGCTAGAACATGCAGTTGTCATCATTTGCTATCCTCCAACCACACATTACCACCCCCAACTTGACAGATGTTCTCTTTAAAAAGAACCTTGCTACTAGACTTGCCATTTCACATGCCAATTCTTTCAGAATTCTCGAATGGAGATCATCTGACTCCCGCAACGTGAGTGTTACATTCCTAAAGTATTTTGATTCCAGTTGTGCAAATTGCCAATCAGCCATTCTGTTTTTGCCCTGAGGCCAATATCATAATCTCAGGTTTCAATAAAAAGATCAAGTATTCAGTTAGTTCCTGGGCAATTGCCAGATTATTCTTAGCCCAAACTCCACCCCCATTAGTGACCCCCTTCTTTCTATGTTCTTTATTTATATGACTGAAGAAGCCTTAATTTTATAAAAGCTACTAAAACAAAAAGCAAGTGTTGCATGATCACAGCAATTCTCACTGTCTTTGAGGTCAAGAAGTGTAGGGATCCCTCCCTTTCCTTGGGGATACTTAAATGCAACAGTTACAACATATCAATCATTTGATATCAACATAACCCAGCTGATGCACTCAAGAGCAGCAGCTCTTCTTGCCCTTGTAAGCAATTAGAAGGTATGTTTGTCCACACTCTTTGAGCATCAGTCCTTTTTCCCCATGCTTTGTAGATACTGTTTATTTCGACTACCTACCCTGAGAAGGCTATTCACCAACACTAGTCTGAGTCCCCTTCTTGCAATATTTTTCTTCTTGCTCAAGGTATACCCTGATCTCTGGAATTTTTTCTTCAGCACAAAGGTACTCTCATACTCCTCAATCCAGCTGGATTACTAAACTTTACCAAAAGTTTGTCATTTGCTGTTTCTCAAAGCTTTATCAGATGCAACAGAAGTGACCTAGTGACTGTTTTACAAAAGGAGAGGGAAGAGGAGACAGTGGAAACAGATTTAGATACTAAAAAGGTACTGAACCATGAAGTTATCTGAGGCTCGGATTGCATTTTCAGATACCCACACTCTTCATTACCGAGAGCCCTTTCCTTATGACACCAAACAAAAACAAAACATCCTTCAAGATTTAGGAGCATCTAAAACCTTGTATGTTCAGAAAATGTTCTAAAGCTGTGAAATGCTCATATACACTCTTACTGCTAATGATTCAGATACTCCAAGGTGCATCTAGACAAGCTATACCACTATGTATCACTGACACTATTATTCAAATGCAGTTACACAAGCGTTTCTAGTATCAGTCTGAGCCCCTAATACCACAGAGGAATCCCAACAGAGACCAGATAAAAATATGAAAGAGAAGCCAAGGCCAGAATGTCCAAGAGATCAAGTACAGAAAGCAGATAAAAAAACCACTAAAAAACCCCAAGGAGCTCGGACAGTAGAATGAGCCTGCTTTCAGCCCAAAACAACGTAGTACTTAGCCACACTCCCTGTTCCTTCTTTCTAGGTTCCGGGAAGAGGAACTGCAAAAGTCATGCAAACCAATGGTCCCTCCATGGTTGTTGTCACCAGCAGCAACCCAGTGAAGCTGCTTCTGAGAAAGGCAAGAGGGTTTCAGCAAGAAGCAACTGTTTGATTAGCCTGCTCTTTCAGCATCTCCTATAAGCCCCATGGGTCTCGGTTCATCGACATGATTACTACATGGGAAGTTTACTACTACAGACAGTTTCACAACCACTACAGTTCCCAGCAGTGCTAAAGGGATGGTCACACCCGCCCCTATTCCGGGACACTTCCCCATCCACACAGGCCCTACAGACTGAACCAGGAGGAGCCACCCCTACCCCAGAAGCTCCTCATCTATTGCTCCCTCAATGCTCTCCATGTTCTGGCAAATCACCCACACTGCAGACAGCAACCTTGCCTAAAGCTGCCGGGGCCTCCTGCAGCAGGGGGCTGGGAGGAGGGAGGCAGGGCTCCCCTTCCCACACGACCCTGCCCGCTCCGCGCTTGCTCCCAGCGTCAGGGAAGGGGGAGGGAGCGCGGGTGGGGGGGGTCCTCACCCGCCCCGGAGGGCAGGGACCGGTACCGCCGTCTCCCCGGAAGGGCCCGGGGAAGGAAGGAGCAGCAGCAGCGACCTCTCCCACCAAAGTGCCCCGCGCCGCGGCCGGGCGCTGGGCTCGGTAGCCCGGCAGGGGAAACCACCTCAGCGGGCCTCACCCTCCAGGCTCTCGCACTGCACCAGGTTCACGTAGTCGCCCTGGCTTAGGACGCCCGCCTTGAAGCCGCGCACCAGCCCCTCCAGGTAGCCGTTGTCCACGTTGAACTCGGGGAAGCACGACATGGCGGCGGCGGCAGCTGCGAGAGCGGCCCGGGCGGCGGCGCCGGCAGCACAGAGCGGACGCGCCCGGCAGCTCCCAGTCACGTGACTCCGAACGGACTCACGTGACAGCGGGTGCCGGAAGCGGCCGACCAGCGATCCCAGCATGCACCGCGCGGCGATGTTGGGGTTGGAGGCGAAGGGGGAAGCCGGTTCCGCTGGCTACGGGAGCCCGCTGGGGCCAAGGCTGCCTACGCGGACCGTCCCGGAGCGAGCAAGGACCGGAAGTCGTCTCCCGCCGCTCCAGGGCGCGGCCCGCGCGTGCGCAGCGTGTGCCGGGCTCAGGCCTCCGCGAGCCGCTCCGCTCGTGGCGCTGCGGGGCCCGGGGTCGAGGTTGTCCCCTGGAGCGCGCGCATGCACAGCCCCTCCTGTTCCTGGCGTTGCGTGAGTGTCCCGAAGATTGCGTCGGCACACGCTTAGTGATCCCCTCCAGTAAGGGGCTACGTCTGTGTGGGCCCAATCCTACAGCACCCCGTGCATACCAAATACGCCTGCTCTGCATCTGAAGACCCTGTTCTGGGGCTGGGCTGATGACCTGTAGGAAGCAGGTGCCGCACAGGATGGGATTTCTTTCTTGCTTTGGGTTTTCTTTTTTTTCTAACCTCTTAAAAGCTAGAGCATTATAACCCAGACCGCTGCCTTAACTGGCACTTCCATCTTGAACTGTTGAAGCCCGTAAGAATGCCAGAGCTGCCCTGCGATCTTCATTCAACCCCCGTCTGCGTAGCCTTTATAGTACGGTCCTCAATAAACTGATTGCAGCCTGCTCCACAGAAGCCCTTTTGTCATTCAGGACACAGCTTGAGCCAACTCACCAACCCCAGTCACTGTGCTACCTGTATGCACCCCAATGAGAACCTGGATTTTGGGCTGGGATTATACCCAGAAACCCTTCTTGGGCCACCTCAGATCACACCTCTGTGCCACCAGGGGATGCTTCTGGACATCTCTGACCAGAGATTTGCCTGTCGCAAAATGCAGTTTGGCTGTGCCAGGCTGCCAACAGACAGCACCCCAGCCACCGCTAAATACACAGAACTGAAGGGAGCTGGATTTTGGGCTGGGATTATAGCTGGAAATCCATCCTGGGCCACCCCAGAACATGTCTCTGTGCCATTGCGGTACTGTCCTGGACATGTTTGAGCAGAGACTTGTCTGGCCCAAAGCATGGTTTGGCCGTGCCAGGCTGCCAACACACACCACCCCCCAGATACTGTGATAAGTATCTGGAACTGAATAAGAACCTGGATTTTGGGCTGGGATTATACCCAGAAATCCTTCTTGGGCCACACCAGACCGCACATCTGTGGCACCGGGGGACTGTCCTGGACATCTCTGACCAGAGACCTGCCCGGCCCAAAGTTCAGTTCGGCTGTGCCAGGCTGCCAATAGACAGCACCCCAGCCACTGTGCTAAGGATCTGGAACCGAATAAGGAACTGGATTTTGGGCTGGGATTATAACCAGAATCCCTTCTTGGGCCACCCCAGACCATGTCCCTGTGCTACCGGGGGACTCTCCTGGACATCTCTGAATAGAGACTTCCCTGGCCCAAAGCACAGTTTGGCAGTGCCAGGCTGCCTAGAGGCAGTACCCCAGCTGCTGTGCTAAGTATAAGGAACTGGAATTTGGGCTGGGATTATACCCATAAACCCTTCTTGGGCCACCCCAAACAAAACCTCTGTGGCACTGGAGGACTCTCCTGCAGATCTCTGACCAGAGATTTGCCCGGCCCAAAATGAGGTTTGGCTGTGCCAGGGTGCCAACTAACAGCACCCAAGCCACTGACCTAAGTGTATGGAACCGAGTAAGGAACTGGATTATGGGCTGGCATTATACCCAGAAATTCTTCTTAGGCCACTCCAGACCACACCTCGGTGCCACCAGGGGATATTTCTGGACATCTCTGAATAGAGGCCTGCCCAGTTCCAAAGTGCGGTTTGGCCGTACCAGGCTGCCAAAACACAGCACCCCAGCCACTGTGCTAAATTAATGGACCTGAATAAGGAATTGGATTTTGGGCTGGTATTATAGCTAGAAATTCTTCTTAAACCACCCCAGACCATGTCTGTGTGCTACTGGGGAATGCTTCTGGGCATCTCTGACCAGAGATTTGCCCGGCCCAAAGCATGGTTTGGCCGTGCCAAGGTGCCAACAGACAGGACCCCAGCCACTGTGCTAAGTATATGGAACTGAATAAGGAACTGGATTTTGGGCTGAGATTATACCCCAAAATCCTTCCTGGGCCACCCCAGACTATGTCTCTGTGCCACTGGGGGACTCTCGTGGACATCTCTGAACAGAGATTTGCCTGGCCCCAAGTGCGGGTTTGCAGGCTGCCAACAGACAGCACCCCAGCCACTGTGCTAAATATATGGACCTG
The DNA here is from genome assembly GCF_000455745.1 of Alligator sinensis. NCBI lineage: Eukaryota > Metazoa > Chordata > Crocodylia > Alligatoridae > Alligator > Alligator sinensis. Next base: position 1,298,654 of record NW_005842289.1, read on the forward strand.
GAATTTGGGCTGGGAGTATACCCATAAATCCTTCTTGGGCCAAATCTGGGTATAATCCCAGCCCATAATCCAGTTCCTTATTCAGGTGCATAAAGTTAGCACAGTGGCTGGGGTGCTGTCTGTTGGCAGCCTGGCATGGCTGAACTGCGCTTTGGGCTGGGCAAGTCTCTGGTCACAGACGTCCAGGATAGTCTCCCAGTGGCATAGAAGTGTGGTCTGGGGTGGCCCAAGAAGGATTTCTGGGTATAATCCCAGCCCAAAATCCAGTTCTTTATTCAGTTCTATTTACTTAGCACAGCGTCTGGGGGGTTGGTGACAGTTGGCAACCTGGCGCGGCTAAACCGCATCTTGGGCCGGGCAAGTCTATTCAGAGATGTCCAGAAGAGCCCCTCGGTGCCAGAGAGGTGTGGTCTGGGGTGGCCCAAGAAGGACTTCTGGGTATAATCCCAGCCCAAATTCCAGTTCCTTATTCAGGTCCGGATACTTAGCACAGTGGCTGGGGTGCTGTGTTTTGGCAGCCTGGTACGGCCAAACCACACTTTGGGCCGGGCAAGTCTCTATTCAGAGATGACCAGAAGCATCCCCTGGTAGCACCGAGGTGTGGTCTGGAGTGGCCTAAAAAGGATTTCTGGGTATAATCACAGCCCATAATCTAGTTCTTTATTCAATTCCATATATTTAGCATGGTGGTTTAGGTGCTGTCTGTTGGCAACCTGGCACGGCCAAGCTGTGCTTTGGGCCAGGCAAGTCTCTGGTCACAGATGTCCAGGACAGTCCCCCAATCGTGCAGATGTATTCTGATGGGTGGCCCAAGCAGAATTTCTAGCCATAATCCCAGCCCAAAAGCCAATTCCTTATTCAAGCCATTATACTTAGTATAGTGGGCATGGGGGCTGTTAGCTGGCAACCTGGCACGGCCAAATCGTGCTTTGGGCCAGGCGGGACTGTGGTCATGTTTCTTTGGGACAATCCCCCAGTGGCATCGCCACAAAATTTGGGGTGGCCTAATTAGTATTTTTTCCCATAATCCCATCCTAATCTGACTTTTGTTTAGGGCTCTGTACTTAATGTGAGACATTATTTTACTTATTAATTCGTATATATGCATAGCTAATGATATTCTGTCTCTTTAGGATGTGTAATTCATTAATAACAAGTTTTTATTGGGTCTAGATGAGCTTTGAAAAAGGATCTGGGAACCGGGAATAAGAAACCAGGAATAAGGAATAGGAAACTGGGAATAAGGAACTGGGAATAAGGAACCAATTTCAGTCTCATCCCAGTCGGAAGGTGTGCTCTAAGCATGTTCACTAAATTAAGTCCCACAGACAAGATAGGGCAATGTCTAGTTCAGGGGTGGCCAACCTGCAGCACAGATACCCCAGGTGACATGGTTAGTTTCTGTGTGCTATGCAGCAGATTAGAGAGGGGCAGGAAGCAGAAACAGAGTAGCAGATCAGGCAGGGGAAAGGGATCAGAGTGGCATTTGAGGAGAGTGCCGAGCTAATTTGTGGCAAGCCTGCCTAAAAGGTTGGCCCCCACCGGTCTAGGTTGTAAATCTTGATGGGGTTTCAACATGATTTTAGATACTAAATAGCTTATCACTACCAAGTCTTAAGCAGTTTGGGGCATGCCCAGAGCAGATTTATAGGCAGCTGTGAAACTTTGCTGGCTGAATGTTAGATGCCTAAGGCTTTAGACATCTCCAGAGTTAGGTAGTAGCTGAGCTGGGGTTTTGGAGTTCTAAATTTTAGACTTTGGTTGCCAAATTGTTTTGTATATCCAGCCCCACTATACTGTGGGCCTGTGGAGCATGTTGTAAGTAGAGCATAGGATCATATACTGAATGAAACGTTAAGTGACTGATTCACTCCTTGAGCACTGTCTGCATTGTATGCCCAATGAGGCAGGTGTTCTGTAGAATAAACACTCTGTTGTCCTGTACCTAAAGGCAGTACCATAATGTAAAGACAATCATAATCCTGGCATTTCCCAAAATTAAGTGCATTCTTTTAATGTGTATTTCTTCATAGATAATGTACTAGGCCTGTGCGAGTCATCAGTGATCCGATCCGGCTTCGGATCCAGCCGCTTCAGTTGCCTGCGATCCGATCCGGAGCTCCAGACCGGGTTTCTGCCTCGATCCGGACGAAGCAGCTCCGAAGCTTTGGAGCCACCTCGGAGATCCGGCCATAGGGTATAATGGGGAATCAATGAATTATCTATAACTTTGTTGTTTTTTGTCCGTTTTGTATGAAACTTGCAGGGATTGTAGCCTCTGCTGAGAGCATGAAACCTGTCAAGTTTCAAGAAGATCGGTATAGGGGTTTGGGCGGAACTGTACCCCAAATTCTTGAAAGCCAAACTCATGTCACAACTGTGTTACAACACAGGGGGGTCAAAACTGCAGGGCTGGTAGGTCTTACTGAGGCCACAAAGTCTGCCAAGTTTCAAGAGGATTGGTGCAGGGGTTTGGGGGGAACTGCACCTCAAGCTGTGGACAAGCAAAACTCGTGCCATGGGTGACACTGGGTGTGTTAGGCGCAGCAGGGTGACAGCTGCAGGGATGGTGGCCCATGCTGAGGCCACAAAGTCTGCCAGCTGTCGAAGAGATCGGTGCAGGGGGGTTCTGGGGCCTGGCACCCCTAGCTGCTGACAGACAAAACTCGAGCCAAGACTGTCTCTTTCTTGGGCAGTTGATTGTATTGATTCTTTCCTCTCCTTAGCCTGGTTTTGTAGGTGCTAATTGATGCTCGTTAAGTCGTTATGTAGTAGCTAGGTCCTGTGTGTTGAGCTGGTCCCTGAGTCCCTGGTCCCTGAGTGAATCATGATTGATTGATTGATTGGTAACTGGTAACACAGCAGCTTAGCAGCCAGACCTACAGCAGTGTCTCCCCTCCCTGCCCCAAGACAGACACAGTCGGTCCCACAAGCCCCCATGGCACCAGTTTTGCTTATCTGCTGCTTGAGGTGCAGTTCCCCCCAAACCCCTGCACCAATTTTCTTGAAACTTGGCAGGTTTCACCCTCGCTGCAGAGCCTACCACCCCTGAAAATTTCATCCAAATCAAACAAAAAACAACAAAGTTATAGATATTTTATTGTTTCCCCATTATACCCTATGACCGGATGTCCGAGGTGGCTCCAAAGCTCTTCGGGAGCTCCAAACCGCTTCAGGAAGCTGAACGAGGCCAGCGCTTCGACCCGGATGTGCTGCTTCGGACCCCGAAGCATCTGAAGCTTCTCCGGATCTGAAGCTCTGTCCAAAGCTTTGCACAGCCCTATAATGTACTGATGTGATGGGGAATTCAGCCATTCCGCTACTGAATAAACCCAATGTAAACCCAAAAGTTCCTTAGTTTAACTGCACATTCAAATTTGGTAGGATGTTGTTTCACAGATAAAGGTGTTTGCATACCACTCCAGGAGGTTGTGTTGCTCATATGTGTTGCTCTTGTGCCTCATAAATTGTGACTGTAACCAGAGAGGCAAGGTTTCAAAGTATGTACCAGTCTTCACTTCAAACAGGGATACAGTAGTGTTGTTTGATATGAAGAATGTAGTGTAAGCCTCCAAATTACAACACTTTCTCTCAGAATAAAATTAACTTTCCTAAACATTTACAAGCAAATCCATTGGTTTACTTATGAATTAAAGCTAATTTTGAAGAGTCTTTTAAGAAGTTTAGCCTCTTGCATCAGTCTTTTCTCTGCCCCAGGTATTCCTAACAATATACAACCACAAACAATATAAATACCTCATATAGCCAAAATTAACTGAAATCTTGTGTCTAGGACACACTGGAAGAATGTATGTTTTTGATAGTTCTTTTATCTATGTAATTGATTCTCAACAAGGGTGCTGCAGCACCCTGGGGTACCATGCCTTTTGAGGGTGCCACAGGGTGTCATTCAATATTAGCAGTTAGGTGTGCAAAAATGTACACAATTCACAAGATAAAGCCAGAGATTTCAAATAGGAATCTAGTGTCAAAACCATTCTGACCTCTTGTGCTCTTTTTTTAGTTCTTTGCAACAGAAGAATGAATGTATTTGACTATTTTCATAGTTAAAAAAAACAAGTGAAAGCTACAGGCTGGCATTTTCTGAAGGGTGCTTTGAGTCTAATGAGGGGGGAGCCTTGAGTCTAAAAAGGGTGGGAATTACTGACCTATACATTAGGACTGAACATACCATAGACAGGCTTAGGCTGTTGTGTGCCCCCATTACTCACTCAAACTGTGGTTTGTGCTCCCAGTTGTCTCACCCCTTGTTGCATGTATTTTAGGGAAGATTGGAAATCTTTTTCATTTGTACTTTCTCAGCTCAAACGCAGATACAAATGAATAGAAAATTACCAAGAGGGAAAAGATTTGGAGGGGGAACTCCACAAGCTATGCCTGTTCATCCCCGAAGTCAAAAGGCATGGCTGGGGAGGGAGAGAAGACAGACCTGTCTGTTACTGTCACTATTTTCCCATCCTGTGTGGCTTGCTAAAATGAGATTCTGGACAGAGTGAATGTGAAGGGCTTCACAATGCAGAGATTCTGAAATATTCTACCAAAAGCAAGCTGTCCTGTGTGCATTGGAGGTGGGCAATGCTGATTTTAGATAGCTGAAATCTAAGGGAAATCTGCATGAAGATACCTAGGAGAAGCAAATGGCATGCCTGTGACCGCAGCACTTTTGTACTGCCACATTTCAAAGTCTTCCTGCAAATAACGATGGTGTTGGACCTCTTCAAAGAAAGATTGCATTGAAAAGTGCTAGGCAATCTACCTATGGGGGTTGCTGCTAGTGTTATTTCAAAATGTGTGTGCGTATATGCACATGCCTGCATAGGCAACTGATAGGGGGTGCAGGTTCCCCCCTTGACAGCCGACACTGATGCTGTCGGTAGGGCTGTTGCCCCCCCTGACAAGACTGCCGCTGTCAATGGCTTCTGCGGGTGCCCCTCCAGATTCACAAGGCACCGGTCACTCATGCAAGCCTGCATATGAATCTGTGTGCACATGTATGAGTAGATACATATGTACTGGTGAAAAATAAACCAGTAGAAGAAAGCATATGTAACCTATGGAACAGCTGACTAGATATTTGCCTTTTCAATCTGATCACTTTTTGCGCGCTGCAACGTCTGTGTTGCCTGTTTATAGAATGTAGGGACTTTGACCATCAGCTGGTAAGATCAGCAGGCAGCACAATGTAGTGCCGGTCCTGCATGGAGCCTCAAGACACTATTGGAACACTAGTAAATAATAAATAAATTCCCACTGGATGCTGTGGCACTGTCTCTGTACATACCTCAGTCACATTCTCTACTTGCTGGTACAGGCAGATCTAGTCTTTGTTTAAGCCATTGTATGAAACTGGTGTTTTTTGTGAAGAAAGACTAAGCTCATCTTTACTTGTCATTTTGAATCAGTCTGGGCCATTGGTAATTGGCCCTGGGTGTTTGTGGCATAAATCATTTTCATTCTAAACTATTCTTTCTTTATGGCCTTGGATACAGTTGCAATTATGAGCTCTCTCACCAAGGTTGCTCTCTACACAGTCAAAGATGGACAATACAACTCCTCAGCTAAGTCTCAAGAAGAGAGATGCTTCTGTTCTCTAATCACCCAGACACTCATGAAGATTGCTCTGTGGTCACCTGATTACATATTTTACTAAAGGAAGTCATCTGCATGACATGGAGGGCTAAATCAATGTGTCCTAGTTTCTAGTGGCAGTATGTCCCATGTGGGGACATCATACAATCATAGAAAATTAGGGTTGGAAGGGACCTCAGGAGGTCATTTACTCCAACCCCCTGCTCAAGTCAGGACCATCCCCAACTAGATCATCCCAGCCAAGGCTTTGTCTAGCTGGGTCTTAAAAACCTCCAAGGATGGAGATTTCACAACCTCTCTGGGTAACCCATTCCAGTGCTTTATTACCTTTCTAGTAGTAGTAATATCCAACCTAAACTTCCCTTGCTGCAACTTGAGACCATTGTTCCTTGTTCCAACATCTGTCACCACTGAGAACAGTCCAGCTCCATCCTCTTTCAAACCACCCTTCAGGTAGGTGAAGGCTGCTATTAAATCCCCTCTTAGTCTCCTCTTCTGCAGACTAAATACGCCCAGTTCTCTCAGTCTCTTTCTGCAGGGATCCGGGTTTTTTGTTTCCCATGGAAAAACAGAGTAAACAACGGAGTTTACCTTTTTACCAGAGGCAAATGCAATGAGCTCCCTGCAGGCTGGCAGAGTTACAGCCTGCAGGGAGTAGGGAGGGAGCAGAAGGAGGGTGGTGAAATAGTGGGTGAACAGTGGTATTCAATTCAAATTGAATACCATTTCAATAGTGGTGAAATGGTATGGTCATGCATGTGGCCCCAAAGCAGCCTGCAAAGCAGCTCTAGCAGGTAAGGGCAAGTGGGGGAGAGGGTGATTGAGGCCCCTGTAGGAAGGGAGCTGGGTAGTGCTGGGGCTGCTGCCCAGCTGAGTGGGGCTTGGGGCCCAGGGCTGCAATGCATGGCTGCAGGGCCCCAGCGAGGAGCAGGACGGGGCCGCAGGTGGCTTGTCCAGAGGAGGGGGAAGGCCGGCTCCCTGCTGCCGTGTGCACTCCCAAGGGGCAGGGGGGACCCACACCCCTGAGATCTGTGCATGGGGCAGGTGCAGGATGTGGGAAGCAGGGAGCAGCCCGCGCTGAGAAACTGCTTGCTGCTGCCAGCTCTGCCCTGCTTCACTCCCCTACAGCCTCTGCAGCCCAGCGGGCATGACCTGAAATGGCAGGTAGCAGTGGGGTGGTGCTGGGATCTTCTCGCCACTGCTCACCTCGCCTGGCTCAGGCTCTCCTCAAAGCAGTGGCAGGCATAGGAGGCATGTCACCAGGTCAGTGTGGGGGATGAGCCGAGGCAAGGAGATCCTCGCACCTCCCTGCTGCTGCCTGCCATCCAGGTCTTGCCTGGCAGGCTGCAGAGGCCCCGGGGCAGGGAAGCAGGGTGGGAGCCCACAGCCTGCGCCTGCCCTGAATACAGATCTGGGGGGTGCCGGTTCCCCCTGCCCCCCAGGAGTGCACGTAGCAGCAGGGAGCTGGCCCATCTGAGCCCGCAGCAGTGGGGGGAGCAGGCGGTTGTGGACCAGGGTCCATAGCACTGGCAACTACAGGCCCCCTCCAGCAGGACTGGGGGAGCAGGGACTGTTGGTGGGGGTGAGGGGCATCAGCAAAGCTGTAGGGGCTGCGCAGGGAAGTGAGAGGCATGAGCAGGGCCAGCGGGCTGTGGGTAGGGAGTGAGGGGCACTAGCAGGGCTAAGGGGAGGGTGTGAGGGGCCTTTAATTTTAATCACAGATTTGGTTTTTTTTAAACAGAGAATTTGTGATTTTTTTATCAGGGAAAACCAGGATCCCTGCTTATAAGTCATATGCCCCGGCCCCCAAACCATTTGTGTTGCTCTCTGCTGGACTCTCTCCAGCTTGTCCGCATCCTTTCTATAGTGGGTGCCAAAAACTGGACACAGTACTTCAGATGTGGCCTCACTAGTGCTAAATAGAGAGGAAGAATCACTTTCCTTGATCTTCTGGCAACATTCCTACTAATGCAGCCCAGTATGCTGTTAGACTTCTTGGCAACAAGGGCACACTGCTGACTCATATCCATTTTGTTGTCCGCTATAACCCCAGGTCCTTTTCTGCAGAGCTGTTGCCTAGCCACCCAGTCCCCAGGCTGCTCAGTCCCCAGGCTGTAGCAGTTCCCAGGGATTCTTCCATCCTACTTGTAGAAACTCTTCTTGTTACCTTTCACATCCCTTGCTAGCTGCAACTCCAGTTGCAATCTGGCA
>NW_005842289.1:1306700-1338514 GCF_000455745.1 Alligator sinensis
GCATTCCTGATTTCATCCCTGCATGCCCAAGCAATACTCTCATACTCCTCTCTAGTTCTTTGTCCAAGTTTCCACTTCTTGTAAGCTTCCTGTTTGTCCTTTAGCTCACTGAAGGAGTTCCCTGCTAAGCCACACTGGTCTTCTGCCATACTTGCTAGTCTTCCTTCACATTAGGATGGTTTGTTCCGGTGCCCTCAGTACGGTTTCTTTAAAGTACAGCCAATTCTCCTGGACTTCTTTGCCCCTCAGACTAGTTTGCTAGGGGATCTTACTCAAGAGTTCCCTGAGTGAGTTGAAGTCTGCTTTTTGGAAGTCCAAGGTCCATACTTTGCTGTTCTCCTTCCTTCCTTTCCTCAGGATCCTGAACTCACTCATCTCATGGTCACTGCTGCCCAAGTTGCCAACCACTATTACATTCCCTATCAATTCCCTGGATCAGGAGGGCGATCCAGGCTGACCTGGACAGGCTCAGCAAATGGGCGGACGAGAACCTGATAATGTTTAACACTGAAAAATGCAAGGTTCTCCACCTTGGGAGGAAAAACCTGCAGCAGCCTTATAGGCTCGGCAGTGCTACACTGGCTAGTACTACGGAAGAAAGAGACTTGGGGGTCACCATTGACCACAAGATGAACATGAGCCTGCAATGCGATGCTGCAGCTAGTAAAGCAACCAAAACGCTGGCTTGCATCCATATATGCTTCTCAAGCAAATCCCGGGACGTCGTTCTCCCCTTGTACTTGGCCTTGGTGAGGCCGCAGCTGGAGTACTGTGTCCAGTTTTGGGCCCCGCAATTCAAAAAGGATGCGGAGAAGCTTGAGAGAGTGCAGAGAAGAGCCACGCGCATGATCAGAGGTCAGGGAAGCAGACCCTACGATGACAGGCTGAGAGCTATGGGGCTCTTTAGCCTGGAAAGTTGCAGGCTCAGGGGTGATCTGATGGCCACCTATAAGTTTATCAGGAGTGACCACCAGTATCTGAGGGAACGTTTGTTCCCCAGAGCGCCCCAAGGGATGACGAAGTCAAACAGTTATAAACTACTGCAAGACCATTTCAGGCTGGACATAAGGAAGAATTTCTTTACTGTCCGAGCCCCCAAGGTCTGGAATAGCCTGCCATCAGAGGTGGTTCAAGCGCCTACATTGAACACCTTCAAGAGTAAATTGGATGCTTATCTTGCTGGGATCCTATGACCCCAGCTGACTTCCTGCCCTTTGGACGGGGGGCTGGACTTGATGATCTTCCAAGGTCCGTTCCAGCCCTAATGTCTGTGAAATCTCTGAATTCTTCCCTGTTTGTGAACAGCAGGTCAAGAACAACATGGTCCCTAGTTGACCTCTCCAACACTTGCACCAGGAAGTTGTCCCCAACGTTCTCCAAAAACTTCCTGGGCTGCCTGTGCACTGCTGTATTGCCCTCCCAGCAGATGTCAGGGTGATTGAAGTGCCCCAGGAGAACCAGGGCCTGTGACTGGGAAACTTGCTGTTTGAAGAAAGCCTCATTCACCACATCCTCCTGGTCTGTTGGTCTATAGCAGACACCCACCAAAACATCACCTTTGTTGCTCTCCCCTCTGATGCTAACCCAGAGACTTTCAACAAGCTTATATCCAGTTTCATACTGGAGCTCTAAGCTATCATACACAGCTCTTTCACATAAAGCACAACTCCTCCTCTTCTCCCCTGCCTGTCTTTCCTGAACAGTTTATATCCTCCCATAAGAGTGCTCCACTCATGGAAGCTCCCACCAAGTCTCTGTTATTTTGTCATAGTTCTGCGACTGTGTGAGGACCTCCAATTCTTCCTGCTGGTTTCCCAGGCTCAGTGCATTTGTGTATAGGCACCTGAAGTAGCTAGCCAATTGACTTATTTTCATAGGCGTAGCCCCCCAAATGCAGGGCAGCAGTTCAGCCACAAGGCAGCCTGGCTGCAGGCTTCTGGTGGCTGCAGCAGGGGTGGAGAGGAGAGCGGGCACAGCGGTAAGGGTGGGGAATGGAGCTGGGGCAGGCACTACACAGCTGGGGTGGGATGGGGCACAGGACTGATCTGCGAATGGCTCATCTGTGAGGCAGAGCTCCTGCTTCTACACACACCCCAGGAGGCACAGGGTACATGTGCCCCCAGATCTGCGTGGGCAGGCTGCCACTGTGAGCTGGGGCGGGCTGGGGCAAGGGCTGTGCCGGGCTCTTCCCAGCAGTGGCTAGGCCGCACTGCACTCAGGGCGGGTGGCAGTGGTGCTGGGAGGGGGCTGCAGCCACCCCAAAATTCGCCGTAACCCCGCAGCCCCCTCTCCCAGTGCTGCTGCCACCTGCCCCAAGTGCAGCACAGCCCAGCCCCACCAGGAAGAGCCCAGTGCAGGTCTGGCCCCAGTCCTCAGCAGCAGCCTGCCCTGCTCTGTACAGATCCGGGAGCACATGCCCCCCATGCCTTCCCGGGGTGCGTGCAGTGGTGGGAGCTGCCACCCTCTCTGGCCCCAGACCCCAGCTGAGGTTTGCCTGGGAGGAGGGCGGGGAGAGTCCTTGCATCCCCCTTCCCCCCCCCCCCCCCCCCCCCCCCCCCTCCCGCGGGGGGGGGGGGGGGGGGGGGCCTGCACGCGTGCTCAGCACCCCTCCAAATTATTTTCTTCCTCTGTCTATGCCTATTTCCTCAGGAAGAGTGAGACTACCTCCCCTATTGCCCCCTCCTGCTTGCACTTCTTCCAGGTCACACACCTCCCCACTTACCTCAGGGCATTGGTCTCCATCCTCTGGTAAGCCTAATTCAAAGCCCTTCTCACTAGGTTAGCAAGCCTGTAGCGAGCCTCCCTGTGAAGATGTTCTTCCCTCTCTTCTTCTGGTACATCCCATCTCTTCCTAGCAAATCCAGTCTCTTCCTAGCATGCTTGCAGAATTAAAAATAACCCAAGGCACCAAGAGGGTTCCTGGGACAAGAGAACACAGACAAAGTAGCAACCAACCACATAGTAGTCAAAGACTGACATCACCTCTCCCGCAGCAGCCACCCTGCTGAGATACTACTCCTAACCCAACGGTTCCCAATCTGTGGTACGGGTGCCACCAGTGGTACACATTAACAGATTTACTATAATTACTTTATATGACAAAAATTTGCTGGTGGTACTTAAGGCTGACCTGAAAAAATTGCTGGTGATACTTAAGGTTGTATAATTTTAAACTGGTGGTACACAATCTGTTAGAGCAGGGGTGGGCATAATGCAGCCTGGGGGCTGGATGTGGCCTGCTAGGCCATTCTATCTGGTCCGCAGGGCCCCTAAAAAATTTAGAAAATTAATATTTACCTGCCATGGGTTGCCTGTCATGCAGTCCTCAATAGCTTGCCAAAACTCAGTAAGCAGCCCTCTGCCCAAAATAATTACCCGTCCCTGTGTTGGAGTTTGGGAACTGCTACCCTAACACATCAGAGAAGCATGTCTCCAAAGGGCTCTTTTCTAATGGACCTAGATTGCTGTTCCTCATTAACAGGGAATTCCCTTTTAGAATCAAAGCAAAAGCCAGAGGCAGAACTAGCTGGATGTAATGATAAATTTGCTAATAGTTGTTTTATTGGAACTAAAAAACATAGAGGCACACATGGACACACCAGTTATTAACCCAAGGGGTGAAAGAAAGAAGGTGGAGGGGAAAGAAATCCCTCCAGAGCCAAAGCTAGTTCTTGCCACAGGGGAAATTGGCACTGATTTTCCTGCAGTAGCAGAAGGCATTGAAGAAGCGGCAGTAGCAGGTGGCACATGGATCACAGCAGGGCAGCTGATGCCCAAGGCAGGATTCCAGCAGGCGGACACATCTGCGGGGAGAGCGCTCCTCACGGTCCTGAGCTTCCAGTACTGCAGACAACACCTGAACAAAGAGCAAAAGAAAATGGCTTCATGGAGGAAACAATGCCTACAAATAGCAAAGTCCTTGGGAAGGAGCTGTGCTGTGTCCTTGTCAGACGCCCCACTAGCATGCTCAATGAATACAGGGAGTAAAACACTTGTAAGTTTTGCACTGAGGGTATGGGAAAATCACAGAATCATAGAAAATGAGGGTTGGAAGGGACCTCAGAAGGCCATCTAGTCCATTCCCCTGCTCAAAGCAGAACCATCCCCAACTACATCATCCCAGCCAAGGCTTTGTCTAGTCCGGTCTTAGAAACCTCCAAGCATGGAGAGTCCACAAACTCTCTGCGTAACCTGTTCCAGTGTTTTACTACCCTCCTAGTAAGAAAATTCTTCCTAATATCTAACTAAACTTCCCTTGCTGCAACTTGAGACCATTGCTCCTTGTTCTGTCATCTGTCACTACTGAGAACAGTCTCGTTCCATCCTCTTTCAAACCCCCCTTCAGGTAGTTGAAGGCTGCTATCAAATCTCCTTTTAGCCTTCTCTTCTGAAGACTAAATAAGCCCAGTTCCTTCTGCCTCTCATCAGAAGCCATGTACCCCAGCCCCCTCACCATTTTTGTTGCCCTCCACTAGACTCTTTCCAATTTGCCCACATCCTTTCTGTAGTGGAGGCCCAAAACTGAACATAGTACTCCAGGTATGGTCTCACCAGAGCTGAATAAAGGGGAAGAATCACTTTCCTTGACCTGCTGGCAACACTCCTGCCAATGCAGCCCACTATGCTGTTAGGCTTCTTGGCAACAAGGGCACACTGTTTGCTCATATTCAGTTTATTGTCCACTGTGACCCCCAGCTCCTTTTCTGCAGAACTGCTGCTTAGCCAGTCAGCCCCCAGCCTGTACCAGTGTATGGGATTGTTCCATCCTAAGTGCAGGACTTGATACTTGTCCTTGTTGAACCTCATGATTTCTTTTGGTCCAACCCTCCAATTTGCCTAGGTCTCTCTGAACCCTAGCCCTACCCTCCAATGTATCACTACTGCCCCCAGCTTGGTGTCATCTACAAACTTGCTGAGGGTGCACTCTATGCCATCTTCCAGGTCACTGATGAAAATACTGCACAAAACCAGCCTCAGGACCAACCCCAGGGGCACTCCTCATGATACCGGCTGTCAACTGGACATCAAGCCATTGATTACTACTCTCTGAGCCCAATGCTTCAGCCAGTTTTCTGTTCACCTTACAGTCCATTCATCCAGTCCATACTTCCTTAGGGAGCTGACCTTGCCTGTGGAATGTACATATTAGCTCAGGGGTGGGCAAAATGCAGCCCACAGGCCAGATACAGCCTGCCAGGCGATTCTATCCAGCCCGTGGGGCCCCTAACAAATTTAGAAAATTAATATTTATCTGCCTCTGGCTGCCAATCATGCAGCCCTCGATGGCTTGCTTCAAAACTCAGTAAGTGGCCCTCCACCCAAAATAGTTGCCTGCCCCTCTATTAGCTGCTTTAATAGGGGAGAGAGTGCATGTATCAGTCATAACTGGTACATCATACCAGAGGGATAGAAGGGAGCACAGTCGCCAGCTGACCTTGACTGAAGCAGTTTTGCTACCCAAACAGTTGTATTCCAACCGCTTATATTGGCATCCTTGGACAGCAAAAAAAGTATTACATCTGTCTATACCCCAAGGTTGGATTGTTCCAGTGGTCCTGCATTTTATGGGTCTTCAAGAGAAAAGGACAACATTGCCCAAGATAGCTCAGTGGGAGAAGAGAGGACTCAAAATATGAAAGCCACTTGCAAGTAATACATCTGCAGCAGCCCCTCTGACAGGCCCTACTCTGGCTGCACCAAACTCGACTTTCAGGACTGATGAGTTTTCCTGAGAGGCAGGGGTCTGCGTACTCTGCTGCAAAATGGATCTAAATTCCGTGACAAGATTCCTGGAGCCTGAAACTTCCATGGATATTTTATATCACCTTCAGTTGAATATCAAAATGTAGTTTGTAATGAATTAACAAGAGACTAACAACCAAATCCATATAGCAGCCTCTGGACTAATCATCCAGAAGTCAGGGCAAGGTGCCATCTTAAAAGCTAATTTGTTCAGAGAGGCATATGCTCTCATAGGTGACAGCCTGCTTCATCAGATACTATCTACCTCTCTGGACTAGCCTGCATGCCTATACTGGAGCAGGGAGGCTTCTCCAATGTGCAAGAATCCCAGCTTATTGGAGCAGACTCAATTAATTAATTGAGTCTGCTGGAGTGTGACAGTTACCACACTCAGGCAGCCTCTTGTGTCTCATGTATCAGCATCCCCACTCTTAAAAATGGTGGCAGGGGCACTTGAACTAAAGCTTGTTGAACAAGCTTTTGTTCAAGTGCCTCCATTGCCATTTTTATGTGCAGGGACACAGACACAAGACACAGCAGCACGTTAATAAGAGCAGCTCTCAGAGCTGTTCAAATTAAAGTGCTGGAGCATGTGTAAAAGTGCCCATGATACTGAATTTGATTTATTTTAGATGGTCCTCATATAATAGTTCTCGGCATGCTGCAAGTTTTGTTAGTGCATCAGACGACAGCATCTTAGAGGCCATTGGGGATAAACGAGTCAGGGTTTGGGATAGTTAGTGCTTGTGGCATTAGGGATGGCAATTGAACTGAGGGACAAGCACATTAGCAGCATGTCTCTGTTAAAATGATCAGCAGTAAAGCAGTGGGCAGTGTTGAGACTGACCCTGTCATCTTTTGGGTTTAGGAGGATCCTTTACCCTTTTTAGAGGACTGGTTTCAGGGTTTCTACATAGCTTTGGATCTGCTGCATTATACTTTAAGTTTCTTCATAAGCATGAAGAGCAGCAACTTCTTTTTTAAATGAAGTTTCAGCTTCTGGAGCACAAGTATGTAACGAGTAGTGAATTTGCCTGCCGTAGAAGTACTGAATACATGAAGCCCTGCTCAAAGTCGTGCGTCCATATAAGGATGGGCTCTTGGGATACAACCAGACATGTCAGCTGAGATTTCATAAGAAGCCTGAGGGAGTTTGAGGCCCCAAGCTCATGGTAATTGGATGCATTACTCCATGCCATTGAAAATCCAAGGCCAGTAGAAAAAAATGAGAGAGGAAGTTGCTGAGAGAAAAGACATAATTTACAAAGGGAGAAAATAGATGCACTTTGACTGCTGTGTTTTCCTCTCTAAGTAGGCCCAGCTACAATAGGCATTAATAGGCATCTTTACACAATAGGCACAATATGCATCTTTACAGGTGCTCTGGGTTGGGGGTGCTTTAATTAGAGTGGCTTTCAGAGCCACTCTAATTTTAAAGCGTCTGCAGCATAATGTGTATTCATTGTCCTGTGCTCCAAAGTGGCAGCGAGGGCACTTTTGCTAATGTTCGTTTGACAAGCTTTAGTTAAAGTGCCTCTAGCACCATTCTGAAGTGCGGGGATGCTGAATACAAGTGATGTGGAGGCTGCAGGAGCATGCTAATTAGCATGCTCCAACAGACTCGACTAATCAAATCTGCTCCAGTGTGTGCTAATTAGCATGTGTGCCCTGGACAGTTCAGGAACTGCAGGTCTTTGCCTGTGCCTATTTGGATGACTGACCCAGGCCCAGCATCTGGGAACTGGACCTTTATGAAGTAATGACCAATTCTCAAAATAAAATCATGGACCTTTTAATAGTCAGCACTTGGAATGGGTGTCAGTAATAGTGTAGTTGCTCACACTGCTCTTGACTAGACTATTGGGTTGTTATTTTTCTGTGGGATGAGTCTATATAAGGACACTTTAGCCGTACCCTGCCAGTTCAAATCTTAGGAGTAGATCATGCCCTCACAGACATGGCAAGTTTGGAATTTTGTTGTAGAGGAATGCCCATTTTCACAATGAGTAGTGCATATATGATAATACCATTTTAAACGTGGGTGTTCAGGCATAGCTTCAACAAAATATGGCGACCCTAGTAGGCACTAACCCTCATGACATGCACTCTTGAGTCTCCCATGCTGCATGCCAGACCAGCATGCACACATAAGCATGCACATTCCCTGAAAATGAATGGATATGACCCACAAAGTTATGACCTGGTCTACATTTTACTAAAAGCATGTCCATCCATAGCCACTTGATTTAATCAACGTTCTAGTAATGGCCTGCCAATTGCCTCCAGCTGCTCCAGCCTGCATGAAGGGCTGCTCTTCTTCATTGTAGCCTCTGCTCAGGGTTGCTGGAGCAGCTAGCGCCCATGGCGCTGCCCAGGTCACAAACTCTGGCCTGAGTTAATAAAAGGTTGCCACCCTCTGCTCTAGATCATTCAATAATTTACAAGAACCTAATTCCAACTTCCTCACAACCAGGATGTGTCTCATTTGTGGGGTAGCAATCCTGACATCTAATATTATAAAAGCCTTAGTCTGTCTGTCTGTCCATAACACTTTATTTGCACTCTGATTGACTGACTGAAACAACCAATGAGAGTGCTCCAGGAGTGTTCAGACAGGAGACAGTGCAGCGAAGCAAAGGCAGTGGGAGGAGGCCAGGCTAGCACAGCTGGCCTGCCCTCCCTCTCCCCCACTCCCCGCAGGCGGTGGGGAAGGAGCAGGGGAAGGTGGGGAGTGGGCCTGTTCCCCCCCTCCCCTGACTGGATGAGAAGCAGGGGTTGGGCTGGACCCGGGGGGGAGGGAAATGCAGGGGGGATGCAGAGCTGCCAGGCCCCAACAAAAGCCAGCAGGGAGGGGGAAGGAGATGGGAAGTGGGAGCAGGAGGGGGGGCATGGTGGCGGTACCCCACTGCCATACCCCGACAACAGCCCTGAAGTGGGGGGGACACAGGCCCAGCCCCAAAGAAGCAGGGGCGAGTGTGGGGAGAGCGAGCCTGTTCTCCCCTTCCCGTGACCAGACAAGAAGCGGGGGCAGGGCCAGATGCAGGACTCTGTCCCTGCCTGCCATGAGGGCAGGGAGCATGCTGCCACCTCGTCGCAGCCAGGTCCTGACAGAAGCCGGGGGGGGGGGGGGCTTCTTGATGGGCAATTGGCTAGTTTTCCTCATAAGAGTTTCAGCAGGTTCCTTTTCCCCGGCACACAGTATCTATATAAGCCTGCACCACTGGTTCCACATAAAGGCATTAGCTGCTTTCTTTATTCCCACCCCTTATAGTTTGTATTGTCTCATTAGTCTTTCTAACTGCACCTCCAAATCAAGCAGGGTTTTCTACTGATTTGTCTTCAGTGACACCAACACCCTTTTCTAGGGTTGATTTTAATAATTTAGGGCCCGGCCGAGTAAATGAGTAATCCAAATGTTTTCCCCAAATGCATGCAACTCCCTTTAACAACTCTGAATTTCATCTTTTATCATGTTGCCCCTTCCCCTTACTTGGCAACATTCTTCTGAAATTCCTCACTATCCTCTCTGGTCTTGACTGAACAAGAGAGCTAATCAGAAAGGTTTCAGCAAAACACGTTGCTGTTAGAATTGCCAATTCATCACAATTTGGTGGAGATAGTTCAATATTGACAGTCTTCCCCTGGAAACAAAGCAGGAAATGTCACCTGCCAGGCAAGGCTTCAGAACCTTCCTGGTCTCCTGCCAGCTCACTCATCTGACAGCCTGCCTGGTGGGGCTGAGGAGCTGGTGCTTTGGACACACAGGTACACCTGTCTCCCAAATTCCAAGGCTCATGGATACTCAGCAGCTCCAGCTCCCAAAGCTTCAATCTTCCAGCTCCTCATCAACCTATCTTGGTCTGCCTTGGTGCTGAAGCTACCCAGGTTCTGTGTCTTCTGCTGGGAGGGGCACTGCCTCAGAGTTGGGGCTCCCAGCCAGGCAAAGATTGGTAATTCAATTTCATGGAGAATTTTAAACCACTTAATGTTCATTTGGAATTGTTCCTGGCCCTAGCATATGTCCTAGTCCTCTCACACAGAGGAACTAAATGTGGCCCAGAGATCATGGAGAGGACTTTAATAACCATTCAAGTCTCAAAGGACATTACCTGTGGCTCCAGTACAGTGTCTTTCTGTACAAGATCCTCATCAGCAGCATGGAGCTCCACATCCATCCTGTCAAACTCAAGCCTGGGTAAAGTTCCTGTGAATTACAAAAGGGCTGGGGGTTGGTGCATAACAGCCATTATCTGCTAGCTGAAATACTGCTCCACTCTAGCTTTACCATTCTGACCATGTCCTCTCCACAATCCAGAGAGTAGGGGGAGGGAGAGAGAGACTAAGTGCTTAAAAAGTTAATTAAAAATGATGTCCCTCAAAGGGAAGATGAGTGACTATCTCTTACTGGCTACCACCTGCAGCCTCTGCTTGAGTTCTGCACAAGAACAAAAAACTCCTTTCCAGAACCCTTCTCTATTTTCAGGGAACCTGAGGTGCTTCTCCTGACCAACATGTTGGAAGCCAGGCATGCAACCAACAGGTCAGAACATGGGAGAACAATCTCATACTGTTATATTCCTACCTAATATCAACCATGACCACAGTAGGGGCAAGAGGGGATCCCATGGCCACCAGATCCCTCAGACCAGAAGACTGGAGTGGCCAAGAGAGGGGCCCCACAGTGCAGGAAGATCTTGTTGATTTTCATAGTATAAGGTGCAGCGAATGATCAGAAACAAACAGGTATCAGGTTATGTGCTTGGGTTAATGTGTGGATGTAGTGAGCATGGGCAAGCTATGCTTGTGAGGGATGCTAGACTATAGGGGGCCAACTCTGCCAGCAGTAGTGTTGACCTTCCAAGTGTTCCCAGCATGATCAAAGTGCTCCTGAACCTGAGCCTGGCTTAGGTGGAGTGGGTTGGCTGGGCAGAAATGGAACAGGGAGGCTTTCCCTCCTTGTGTGGCTGGCTCTTCATGACACAATACTGCCCTTCAGGGGAGGCTGCACAGTGTTGATAGGATGAACTGCACTGCTTCACATGATTTCCCTTTCTAGTACTGACTATGGATTCCCTACCTGTGAATCTGTAAAGAGTTGTAGGGCTGCTTGTGACTACAGAAGCATGACAGTGACTCAGGTTACTTGATAAGGCCTGAGGGAGAGGGAACCCAAAAAAATATTACTCACCTGAACGCTCTACAGGTGCCTCCTTGACTTTGTGCAGAAGGCTTGTGTAACCAGATCTGCCTCCCCCATTCACACTGGAGCTCATCTCCTGCAGGTGGTTGCTGTTGAGGTCAGAGGTGAGGATGGCCTGGATTCCCTGTAGCAACCCCCAGCACAGCAGCAGCATGTTCAGCATGATCCCCAGGGAACCTGCATAACAGAAGAAGCAGCTCATCTAAGGCCAAAGCTCAACTCATTTGCTCTCTGCAGGCTGCTTGTTAGGACACGAATTAAGCAGAAGCTCCAGACTTTTGAACCGATTGTCTTCAGTGGGCACCACATTGGGGAAGAAGGGGCATTAGGGGCTGGCTGTCTGTACTGCAGGCATGCATGTTGAAGAGCTTCTCAGTGTATTTATCTAGCTTGAAGAAAAGGGGAGGAACCAAAATAGAAGGATGCCTAGAATGGGCTCTCGTCCTGGAATGGGCTCTCATCAGTATCCCCAGAGAAGCAAAGCCTGAACTCAGTATTGTCAACTCTCTTGATCCTATCATGAGTTTTGTGATTTGGAGTGAATTTCTGGAAAGCCCCAACTGCTTGAGTCAGGTGATTGGATAAGACTCTCAGCTGTCCTTTCTAAAAGAGGCACTGGCTTCAGAGAAATGTGCAACCAGAAGTCTCTGATGACATGAAAGATACTTGATTGAAATCTCATGATTTTAAGCTAATCTCATAGTTTTTGGCATCTTCCCTACAATTTCTTAGCATTTAAGGTTGGCAGCACTGTAACCTGAGTTATGTTCCCCTAGGCTCTTATTAGTGCTTTGTGATGAGGATATTTAAGAAGTAGCTTTCATTCACCTTTCTCCTGAGAATTATGCAGTACTTGTTTAGCAGTGAATTAATTATAACATGACTGGAACTGGCATAGGCAATCATTTAGGATACAATTCCTTCCAATCCCTATGTTTGCATATATTCCCAGCATGCTGAAGCTTTGAGTCTGAACATTTTCACTGTTGTTCTCTCCCCTGCAGCTTATTATTTGAGGAAATGTTAAGTGAAGTCTCTTCAGTCATGGTAGCATTAGGAAAAGCCAGAAACAAGCCATTTTTCTTCCATCATGAAAAAAAAAAAATCTCAATAGCTTTATTCTGAGAGGGCAGTTGAAGAGCAAGTTGGAACTCCATATTCTAATGTTGGAAGTCCTTGGTTATTCTGCCAGATGGACCCATGCTCCCCCTTGCAGGACTGAAGGCAGCCACAGGAATAGAAACAAACTGGGCATCTTCTGGGGACAGTCACAAAGCTGTGACTTAGACATTTCCCTAAGCTTTACACAGGGGACTTCATGCTCTCAGTCAATGCTGCCTTAGCTGCTGGATTCTCCACTCAGACTTTTCTCTGTACTAACATTTGGCTGCATCAGTTTGTCCTCCCCAACAGTTGTAGGGCTACAGGATGTTCCAGCACCCTCCCTGGATAATGAGACAAGTTTCTCTAACCTTCACACTTCCTTCCTCTTAGGAACAACTGTCTACCAGCACTTTTATCTGCTCTTTGGTTTCACTTCCTTCTGCCTTCAATTTTTTCCTGGGCAGCAGGTGCTAGGTAGCATCATATAAGCCTTCAGTCCACACATGGCCAAACCCAATAGTCACCGGCCTGACTGATGTTTGGGTACCAAGGGAGCAAATTCACATGTGAAATGTAAGAGTCCCAATGGATTTGAATGCATGTGTCCAGACAGTTGGATTATGATGTGCAAGCTACTGTGTACAGAGTGGTGTACTCTAAAACCACAGAAAGGCTTGATCTCAGAGTATGCCAAGGCCATGAGCAGCAGAGTACACACAGTTGCTCACACATAGGCAAGGCTGGCTTCCAGGTAAATTCCTGTGAAACACTTGAGCTCAGAGAATGTGAAAAATGTCACTATCTTGAAAAGCCAATGTTTGTGTGTTTGCAGCCTGGGCTGCAGCCCCAAACAGCTGAAGTCTGACACACAGTAGGTTCCTCACTAACAGCTACCCATTCTAGTTTGACAGAATTCCCCTCAAGTAACCCATTTCCAAGCACTGCAAACATGCAGAGCAGTGACTACCTCTCACATTTATAGGAGGCTCTATCCTGTAATTCGGCTCAGGCACATCACTGACGCCAGGGCTGAGTGTGGCTCAGAGACATGGCACTGCGTGCATACCTCTACAGAGTTGGCTTGTGGAGCACACTCTCAGCGGGCTGAAAGGAGCAGGATTACTTCTCAAATCCAGTTGAAGCAGCATTTATCCTTTGACTATTTTGTTTGTCTGCATCACCACACAAACCAGCCCTAACCTTTCCCCACTCCAACTCATATCCTGCCTCTCAGCCTGCCCCTTGTGCCTCATTCCCCCACTCCACAGCTTACCTATATCCCTCCCTGCCCTATTACATAGTCTTCCTTCCTGCCCTGCCGTATGCCGCATCTTCCCCAGACCGACAACCTAGTCTATACATCACCCTGCCCCTCCCACTAACTAGCTCCTGACCTTCTCTTGCCCCACCTCACAGTCTATCCTGTAAGTCTCTTAGTTCAGCCCCAGTGGATAACATGCCACTTCCTTCCTTTCTGGCCCCACAATCTACACTCACCTGCCCTGCCTGCTTCCTTCTCCTCCCTTTCTCCAAATTCTTGTTGTTTCAAAAGTTCTATTTCCTCGAGGTTTTCATTGCAAGCCCCTCCAGTTCCTCTGCTATCTCTGGGTCTCCCACATTGTAGGGCTGAGTAGAGGATAGACAGGTTTTGTGGAAAGAGCAACCTGGACTGCTTGTCAAATGTGCCCATTTGGCTTCTGCAGGACTGTCTGCTGATGCTAAAAGCTGCTGGCACAATTATCCCAGGTGTTGACTTCAGAAGTGCAGGCCTATTTAATGAGAGAGACCATAATGCACATGAGGGTTGGCCAAATTGTGGATAGGAGGATACCTAGGGCATCAAAGAAAGAGCCGAGGCAGAGGAAACAGAAACATGAGAGGGAAAATATAATGTGAGGATAAAGGCTAAACTGGTGGTAAGTCTGCTGTAGCTGCAAGGTACTGAATTGCTTTATTTTAAAAATGTTCTTAATGAGAAAAGTAAAGGCTAGAGAGAAAAATAACCACTGCTGACTGCCAGTTCAGACCAAAGTTCTGGAAATCAGACAGCCCCTTAATGGTAGTCATTAGCAATGAATTGTTGGGGAGATCTCCAGTGCATAGTGGAGCTCCATGAAAAGATAGCACAACTACAGGGAGCAGGGTAGCTGCATTAGTGCAGCATTGCACTGGGGCTAATTACCCCACTGAAGAGCTGATACCTGCTATTGCAGATCCACTGCTCTGCTCCCAGTATCAAACCAGCTTGGGATCTCTGTAGAGATCTGCAGCATACCCTTTGTTTTCAGTGAGCTGGCTAATGAGACACTGATGTTACTGAGACATAAGAACCAGAAGAATGGCATAGATTGGCCAAACAGAAAAATGCAGGTATGGAAGTGGCTGAGGATGAGAATGAGGCAAACTGGGAAAGGGGAATTTGCCATGGAAGATGATGTTGAGAGGCATTGTGCCATGGACCCCATGAGGAGGGCCCTCCCCACAGGCACCCTCTTGTAACATTGGGCCTTGTATCTCCACTGCTTGCCTCTCACCTAGTCACTACCACTTGTGGAAGGGATTAAAGCACTCCTTTTCTCATTCCCTTTGCAGAGATGTGGTGGGGGGAGACAGGGCTGGGGTCCTGGGAATCTGAGCACTGGTTTAAAAAAAAAAAAAAGCGTGGGAAGCTCTGAGGGCAGCTAAAGAAAGCCCTGATAGGATTTAGCTGATATTATCTTCAAATAGCTTAGCTGATAGCATTTGAGAGAGAGAAGCATTGCCTGGACAGGGTAAACAGCACAGATGAAGAGCTGGAGGAATCATGCTTCAGCTCCAACTTTACACATGGGGTTGAAAGTAGAGGAGCACCAGAGAAATGGAGGAGAAAGGCAGGTGCTTAGTAGGCTAGTGACACAAGCCATAAGGAGCAGTCCATGTGCCAGGGGACTCAAGTTCAAGACAATAGTCCTATTTCAGGAAAACTGGTCCTGGTACAAGGATCTACAGCACAAGGTAGCATCTGCCAAGAGAACATGATGCTGTGGGAACATGTTTTATTGCTTCTGGGCTGAAATGTAGCTTGGCGTTCCTTTCTGAACAGAAAGCAGCCTAGCCATACCTATGTGATGCTGCCTTGCAGTGCCATTTCCTAAAAATTGGTCACTTCATCTCCTTCTCACCCCCATGTTTGCATTCTGTTAGTCAAGGCTGCAAGCTTATATGGGCAGGACCTGTTCTTGTCTTGTATGACGGTACAGCACCAAGCACAAGCCTTAAGGGTCAATGCAAACAGCTGTCAAAGGAACCTAACAAATACACTGTGTGAAACAACCCTGTACTGACCCATGTCCAAGTACCATAGAACCAGGTCTGTTTCAATGGCAGATTGGGATGGTTTTAAAAGTTCCTTAGTCACCCTAAAGTATAAATTACATAGTGCCTGCAACCTTTTGCCACCCAGCACTTGGACAGCAGTCACCCGGTCACTCACAGTCTTTATAGAAGGATTACACTATTCCAGGAGAGTCTGCCAGCCCCTTTCACTGCAAGAACTCCCTTAATGCAGCCCTTAAGAGCTGGAAAGAATTCTCCACTTTGAGGACAGCCTGAGTAAAAATCACTTTTGAGATCTACACACAAACACACACTTGTACACACAGTCACCCCATGCGTAGGACACCAACACACACTCAGAACAGTCAACTTGTGTACCTTCATACAGAGTCCCCACGTGCTAGAAATACTGTACGTCGTACCACACATTGCAATGGGGCTTACCGCACTCTGCTCTGCTGATCTCTCTGAGAAAGCTGCTACGTCTTCCTGCGTAGATGTCTCCTCTACATGTTGACTGGGATTTATATTGGGTTTCTGTAATTAAGTACTTCAGCCACATGACTCTGCTAACTACCAGGGAGGTGGGCTTCTCTGTAAACAGAGCTTTGTCCATATCTATCTATAGCTGCATGAGGTGGGGGAGTAGAGACTTGTGCTGCGTGCTTTATTGCATCCTGCTTGGCTCCAAGGGACGTATGGACCCATTTCAGAATCATAGTTCTCCCATAGGTAGGTCATGACCTCTGGAATGACCTTGCTGGGAATTATGTCCTTATCTCTTGGTGCTGCATTTGCCAGAATTATAATGTCACTATGCAGGGAGTTACAAAAAGTGCAACAAAACTGGACAGTGGGAGAAAATTCAATGCACTAAAGACTAGATCTTCAGCTGGGGTAATTAGTGGAGCTCCTATGGTGCCAATAGAACTGTGGCCAATTAACATCAGCTGGGCATCTAGTCCCATTATCTCTACTGGATTCAGAGCCATTTATACTTCTTGGGCGTTCTACACGTTCATTTATGCCGGCTTAAATTTACTGCGCAGTAAATGGGAATAAGCCGGTATCTACACATGCATGCATTAAGGCGCATTAATGCTGTGTGTGTACTGATTTAGGACTAAAGTTAGTCCCAAGTCAGTGCAGTAAGGCATGTACACGTACGTTACTACACAGTAACTAATCGGGCGTAAAGTTGATACCTGCATGATGCAGGTATCAAATTTATGCTCAAGTCAGCATAAATCACCATATTTACTGTGCAGTATGGGTGTGCACATGTTAACACGTGCCCATACTGTGCAGTCATTTCAGTTATTGTGCAGTAAATATGCATGTGTAGATGCGGCCATTAGGGACCTGGTCCCATTCATTTGACTAGAACCACAGGCAATTCACACTAGCTAGGAGCCTGGCCCTGGCTCCACTTACTTCAGTGAAGCTGCAACCAATCTACCCCAAAAAGGAGCCAGCCCTGTACAGGGCTAACTGCTTTTGAAAAGAAGATAAAGTAAATCTCTCAGTCTAGGCTTCCTGTCTCTTGACTTATGCCATGACATCTATGTATCTATACAAAGCTGTTTGAGCACTAATGGACTGAACTGTTGGTCAGCCACTCCCTAGATCCTGGTCTTGATCAGGACTCAGCAAGCCCACAGAAATCCCTTAGTTCTCCTCTACACTTCCCCCTTCCCCTCCCTTTTCTCCTCCCCTTTCCCTTCTCCTTCCACCTCTGATGCATGCAGGTCCCTGCTCCTGTGCCCAGCCTAGAGAGGTTTTGTTTTTCCTCTCCTCTTCCAAGCAGGTTGCTAATAGTTATCCCATATCCCTTTTATGGCTAACTAGAGCCTTTAAAACACCCATCCTGCTTTATTTCCTTCCCCATTAGCATATGAGTGTTGAGACCATCTCCAGCAGTCAAGTCTAACTGGTTCCTCAGCTACACTCCTCAGTTCCAATCTTTAGTAACTGCATCATGCCTTTCTGGCATACAGACACCCCCACAGATATTTGCCTCTGCACCTTGTTCTTCTTACAATTAAGAAAAACAACACACTTGTGTCTTGGGCCAAATCAGTTTTGAATTCTATTGACGGAGCAGAGCTCAGTCATTCCAGTCTGTGTGGCGTTACCACTGGCAAGTATTCTACCTCCCAGACTCCTCAATCTGGGGCTTCATATACTCCCAAATCCATGGCAGGCATCCTACATTCAAGCCCCAAGCCCAGAGACCTTGGAGTCCAGATGCCCCCAGCCTCATTTGCCCCTAGCCAAAAGGCCAAAGAAACAAGCTAGTGGGAAAGCCCAAGACCAATCTCTCATCACCATAAATCATATCGCTGAGATCCACCCATTGGGAGGCTTTAGTAGAGTCTCACAGGGTGGCCTGCCTGCAGTTCAATGGACAGCTCTCCACCCTTAACTACACCAAGTCATTCAAGGCCAAGAAAAAGGGTATCTCCCGTGCCAGGTAAGTAAACCACCTGGGCCAAAACCATTGGGCATTTTTATACATGTGCTGGGGGGGGTGGGCTTTAATTAGAACAGCTCCAAGAGCTGCTCTAAAGCATCTGCAGCTATATACAGTGGAAGGCTGAGGCTAATGGGGCTTAGCTCCCCCAAGTTAATTTTGCAATGGCTGGAAACAGCAGCAGTACCATGGTGCTGCCATCCCACAGCACCCAGCGCTGCTCCTTTGCTACCACATACAGCACCAGTGCACGTTGGCCCCACAATGGCCTTGTGGAAGGGAGGGGTGGGGGTCAGCCCCCCCCCCAAATAATATTTACTCAGCCCCCCTCCCCACAAAATAATATTTTCTCCCACTGCCTATGCCTGCAGCTTGTCTCATCAAACGAGCTTTATTAAAAAAGCCCTCACCCCCATTTTGAAGTGCAGGGACACTGATACACAAGACACAGAGGGTAGTTGGAGCATGTTAATTAGCGCACTCCAGCAGACTCATTTCATCAAGTCTGCTCTGATGCACCATACAGTGCTTTGGAGCAGCCTCCAGCATGTCTACAGGCACCCATCATAATGGTATCTCCCCTGCCAAGTAAGCATACAAATAGCCCCATGGCATGCATCTAAGCCTGACTTCATCAGCAACTCAGAGCTTATTTACAGATGAAGAAAACCCATCCTTCTTTGCTGTTAGTTATATGTAACTTCTTCAGGACATTAGCTGTGTCATTGCCTCCCTTATTGTCAGTAATGGTTACATTAATGACAGAGGCAGAGGTAATGAGGTCTTCCTCATGCCACTCTTCAACATGCCCTTGCAAATACCTCCACAGATTGCATCAGCACTGTTTGCCAAATCATTGCCCTGAGTTTTTCTTTGCTTTCTACAGTGACTGCCAGTTCCTTTTCAGAGTCTCTGAATAGGATAGTGTTCCCCATCCTGCAAGTGTAACACCCCCCCACAAACCTTTGCTCTTGCATGCAGGATCCTGCACTGAGTTGCACTACAGTGTTTGTTTTGTGAATGAACCCAGTTTACCAAAATATCCAGCTCACTCTATAGAATTGGCTTATTTCTTACTAGTTACCAGGAATATGGGGCCATGTGCAATCTTTACCAGCAGGGATTTAATATTTTCTCCCAGAGCACTGCTAATGGTACTGAATAGCCTTATGGGGACCCTACTAGAAGCTCACTTTTGCTGGACAATGATTTTCCATTGACCCTTACTTTCTGAGACTAGTAAATTATATAACTTCTAATCTATTTAATGTGAGCCTGTAACAGGGAACACCAACCCCATTAACTACATGCAGAGGGGGAGCAGGAAGAAAGAGTGGGGTCCCAGGGGAACAAGTCTTTTACAGCCCATGTAGGGGCAGACTACTGCAGCAGCCAGCACCAGCAGAAACCCAGACCTCAAGGGCCTGGGACTGCTAAGCAGCTAAGGAGGGCTGCAGGGGAGGGGAATCCAAACAGCTCATTAGGCAGAACAGGAACCCCTGGGCATATCTTCAACAGCCATGGCCAGGTGACTGGAAGGGGCACGGCTTGGCTTGGCTGTATATAAGCCCTAGTCTATGGACTGCAGCTGGAGGGTCTATGTCTGCAGGTTGTTGGGGAAGGAGTGGAGGACAGAGTTAGCTGTCAGGGAAAAGGAGGTACCCTAGGGCTAAGGGAATCAGTTGTCTCATTATGACTAGGGAAACTCTTATGGTCCTGAGGGGATTGTGGATGAGTTGTAATTGGATGGTTAACCCTTTGTGTTCTGTCTTTTCTGTATTAAAGTTTAACACTAGAGGGCCAGGTTGTGGCTGTACGGGAGATCTGAAGGCCATGGAATAGGGTGCCATAGACGCTCTGAGTTTTGGAACTAGTTTTGGTCAGAGGCATATGAGGTGGAGGCCAAGGAACCCAGGGTCTGAGATGGTGGACTTGGGTTGAGAGGGCTCAGCTAGATAAAAGGGGTCAAAACTGGCAAGGCTGACGCATAGGGGTCTGGGCCCTGAGGGGCCCAGTGGTCTCCTCCAAGTGGCAATTGAGTCATCTGTGAGGCATAGGCATGGCTATAGGGGCAGCTGAAGGCCACTATTACAGCCTCTAAGGCACATGTAGGGCCACCTTAGAGGGGAAATATACCCTGTGGAGTTTGAATTAGTGGGGAGTAACCTCTAGGGCTAAGCAAAGGCAAGAAGACACCAAAGAAGAGTCTATCCTGGCCTCTGGAGGCATGATCAAGTCATGGCAGGTTAGATGCAGGAGGTGGAAGAGGCCAGGGAACACTGGCAGTCAAGTCTGACCACAACATAAGACCGCAAGCATGGAAGTGCCTTAACAGCAGGCCTTGTGGCTACCCTGCTTCCTCCATGCTTGCTCTCTTATGTAACAGAGTCACCTTTGCCCCAGTCAGGTTTTCTGATGAGGCCAGAAGCCCTGAAGTGTAGGGTATGCTCTCCTGCCCTCTGGTGAACAAGACAGACTGTATTTTCCTTAAACTGAAAAAGAAATGTGAAAGAGCCCAACGCAGATCTTATTTACTGTCTGCAGCCGTTTCATATTCTCTGTGTGTCTTAGGACAATGAAAATAAGGAATGAAGGCATATAACTATATCTTTTTATTAAAGCTTTAAAATTTTGCTGTGAACTGTGGACCAGTATACATGATCTCTGGGAGACCCCAAGGAGAAAACATATTTCACCTTCTCTAAAAAATGTGCAGCCTCCCACTAATTTGTGTATAGTCTATGGGAATGACACATTTGTGACTGTAATTTACCCAAACCAGTCACTCTGCCATGCAGTAATAGATGCATGGTAAGCTCACTATCCACAGATAGATATATCTTGTCTGATCAGCAGAGACTCATCACAGGAGATGAAATTACCTCTTACAATGTAGATGCCTCACCTACTTCAACACTTGGCACCACTTCAAGTGTTCATGTAAAATTATGATGTAGCTCAAGGCTGTTGGGTATAGAACAAAGGGCCAGTCCCACTTCAAAGCATCTCAGTCCCACTGAACTAAAATAAATTAGCTCAGCGGTAACCAACACAAGCCACTCATCATAGTCATAGATGTTTGTTGTGCTGCCTGTGGCCCTTTCCTGCACTAGCTTGGCACTCAATCACCCTAGCAGCAGTGCCTTGCAGGCATGCATCCCAGAGTTCCTGGCCCCAATTTGAGATGCACAGCATCACAAACCACACAGCCTTCTGAGAGAGATTGTATGTGCCTAGAAGAGGCCGAACTCTCAGAGCAGTCACAAAACTACCTAGAAACCTCAAATTATTTTAAACCATCCCACAATTTCCCCAGGAACCTAAAAGCCACTTGATGTTGCTGTGAAGAAACCTTGAAGGCCATTTCAATTCTGCAATGCTGGCCTTTTTATACCACCTGAGTAGGCTCCAGATATGCACAGCTTCAGTGCATAAAGCTTTGGCAAGCTGCCTCCTGAGCTGCTCCTCTGATCTGGGTTTCTCCCCCTGCAGCTGTCAGAGGAAAAACAGCTTTTCCTGGATGGGTGACTATATTCTGCCCTCCCATAGAAGTGACTGTAGTGGTGGTGGCAGATAGCCCAGGGTGTTACCAGCAGGGAGCCTGGGAGAAGGTGCTCAGCTGGAAGAGAAGAGCCAGATATATTTGTTCAGTGGAGGTTGTCTAGTGCCTAGGGGAATGTGGATAGTCTTGATGGTGAGCACACCATAAGGGATTACATTGTACCGCCTGCTGGGAATGACCAACAGTGACTTTAGACCATTGGGTTGAGAAGTGCCACTGCTCTGAGGTCACACCATCCTTGCAATGCCCAAGTTCCTGTGACAGTCAGCATGTGGAAGCTAGCTACCCTGATTTTTATAAGACTGATGGGATCCAGCAGGGCTGTGGTGACTGTCATGTGGGTGGAGATCTGGGAGCCACTCACACAGTGCTACTGTTTTGGGAGGCAAAGGGGAGCAATGTTTTAGAAACTATCAAGGCATTTTAGCAGCTGGGTTTCCTAAAGGGTGCCAGAGCTATTCATGCTACCCATGTCCCAACAGTGGTCTCCTGAGGAAGCAGAGCAATGCTTAGATAAGTGGGGATGCAGACAACAGTGGATTGCCAGGAAGGTTTTTCAAACCTTCAAGATCCTATTTTTCAACAACCTTACAGGCTTGGTTACAGGGTAATTCTTGGTGAAATGTACTCAAACTTCTTTGACTTATCACCATGTGATGATCCAATTGAAGGAACTTATGCTATAAAAACCAGAGTAGCCCATATTCTATGGACTAATAACAATAATACAAAATATTAGCGCTCTTTTACAGCACTTTGACCGGTAGCCCTCAAAATGCTTTGCAAAGTAATTAAAGAACATTGTCCCCCATTTTCAGAAGGGGAAACTGAGGTAGAACGAGGTGAATGACTTGCCCATAGGCTCATTTGGTTATCCAGTGGCAGAACTAAGCATAAAACCTAGGTCTCTTATGTCCCAGCTAACCAATTGTTTTTATGCAGCAATTGTAAATATAACATCATCAAAAAGCTCTTTAACTAGGGCTTGGTGGGGATTTATTCTCAGCCCAATTCTATTCAATATCTTTATCTAGTTAATGATGTGAAAGGAAATATAAAATCATAGTGGGAAAGCTTGCAAATGATACAAAGACTGGTGTAGTGGAAAATAATGATGGAGCCAGTCACTGTTGCAAAGCAGTTTGGATTTCCTGATCAGCTGGCGTTTAATGCAATCAAATTCAAAGTCATACATCTGAAAGCATAAGCCACCCATTCTAGATGGGGCTGTTTCTGGGGGAACAGTGAATCTGAAAAGAACAGTTATTGTAGAAACCAAAAAAAAGGGCCTCTCGCAGCAATGGTGAAGCAGAAAGGGCTGATGCAATCTGTGGAGGTATACAACATTGATACAACACCAATATCATTGCTCTCAGCAAGACCAGATGCGCAGACAAAGGCCATCTGAGGAAGAAGTGGGGTAGCTATATGTTCTTTTGGAAAGGGAAACTTGCAAATGACAGGCAAATACAGGGCATTGGTTTTGCCATTGAAAACCAGATTGTCAGCCGAATGACCAAATTCCCTGTTGGCATTAACAAGTGCCTCATGACTCCCCGTCTTCAACTGACCAACAATTCATTTGCTAATGTCATCAGTCCATATGCCCCAACGCTCAATGCTGAGGAAGAACAGAAAAAAGAGTTTTATGCTGACCTTGATGGAATACTGACTATCATCCCAAAAGATCCTTGGAGATTTCAATGCAAGAGTTGATCAGGACTTCAACATGTGCGTGGCAGTGCACCTGTGGGTGCCTGCCACTTTAAGGGCTAGAAGCAAGCAGCGGGCAAGTGCTTGATTGAGGCAGCAGTCTGCTGCTAGCAGTGGAGTAACATCAGCTGGCAGAGCTACTGCTCCTGGAACATCATGGAGGTGTAAGGGCAGGAGGTATTGGATATGGCAGGAGGCTTCTGGTCCTGAGCATGACCTGACACTGCACCCTGCCAGGGAAGGGGGGTCTGGCGGGACTGTCTGTGCCAGGACAGCCCCCAAGAAATACGAGACCAGGTACCCCCTGGTGAAAGGTGGGCAGGGGCTCCTTAACCCTGGCCCCCACCATCTGGTGGGTTATTGTGAGAGTGTGGAGAGCAGTGTGGGCCAGGCACGCTAATAAATAGGCACCTGAGCCCAGCAGAGGCCCCAGAGTGGGAAGTGTTGTGGTGAGGGCCCGCACAGAGTAGGGTGTAATTTGGGGCACCTGAAGGACTATGCTAGTGTGGTGCAAAGTAGGGCTGCAGAGGGTAGCTTGAAGGACAGTACATGGCCAACCCTAAGCAAGAGAGCAGGGAACTAGTTGGCCAGTGAGGGACTAGGGGCAAAAGCAGTCCAGTGTCGGCACGAGGTGACACCACGTTGAGTAGGTGAACTCACGGGATCTGAAGTTGCTGCGTGGTAGTGCCAGAGTGTAAGTAGTAAAGCCTAATGACCTAAGGGAATCACTCAAAGGGAGCAAGGGCAGTAGAGAGTGTCCCAGTGATGGGCAGAGTGCAAGAGGCCCCTGTGAGAGGGGGGCAGCATGAGTGAGTGTGGGTGAATGAGGCCAGCAACGGACTGAGTTTGCTCTGGCCTCAGACTGAGAAGCAATAATAATTTGGATGCCATCTGTGAGGTATGGGCCACAGTGTAGGGGAGGTACAGAGCCGTGGATAGCGCCCGCTGGCATCAGAGCAATGAATGGGCAGCCTCCCACTTAACATACCATGGTAACATTCAAAGTCATGGTAAGTGAGTCAGGTAGACTGCCCTAGACAGCAGGTGGGTGGGCTAACTTGAGATCTAGCCCTAGGAAGGCCCCATGTCACCATGTGGCAAGGCGCTAGTGGGAAGGAAGGAAGGAGTGGACAAGCCCAATTCCAATGGCATCCTCTTACTCAGTAAATGTGTAGAGCATGACCATGTCATTACTAACACTATCTTCAGAAAACATGACAGTTACAAAACAACATAGTAATACCCCACTCGAAACAATGTCACCTCCTTGATTACATCATCGTAAGAGTGCATGATCTAAGACATTCATATCACGTGTGTTATGAGAGGAGTGGATGACTGCTGGACCAATCATCGCTTAGTGAGATCAATCATGTCCATTAGGCGTGCACTGAAACATCAAAAGCAAACCAAACCAAATCAGTCCAAAGACAGTACAACATCAAATGCCTACAGACCCCTAGACACCATGAAGCCCTCCAAATACATCTCAGCAAGAAATTTGCCAATCTTAGGATTGAAAATGATAAAACTTGTATTGAGGAAGATTGGCAAGATGTAAAAGAGACCATCCATGAGGCTTGCACCGAGTCAACTGGCTTTATCACCTGAAGCCATCAGGACTGGTTTGACCATGAATGACGCGTGCCCCCAGCAGCTGGTGGGGTGCAGCTGCTCTGCCAGTGGTGGGAGCATGGCAGTGGTAAGCTGGGAGGTCCTGCAGATGCTGCCGGCACTGTTGGTGGGTGGGGGGCGGGGGTGGCAAGCACCCACAGGCGCTAGCAGCAGCCAGTGGCAAGTGTGGACCACCTGTATATGCCGCCAGCGGTGTCAGTGGCGGGGTGGCGAGTGGCAACTGCCCGTAGATGCTGCTGACAATGTCAGCAATGCCTTTTTGCAGGGGGTGCACTGCCCTGCTCAGGGGGTGCATGTGCGCCCGCGTGCACCCCCGTACGCGTCGCCCCTGGGTTTGACTAAAACAACACTGAGATCAAAACCCTTCTTGATCAGAAGAGAAGAGCTCTCTGTGACTGGCAAAACCATCCTATGTCCAGTCAGAAGCAAGGAAATTTTGATGGCTTAAAGCTGAAGTCCACAGGAAGACTCACAAATCATGAGAAGACAAGGCAAAAGAAATCCAACAGTTCGTTGACAATCATGACATGAGGAGCTCATTCAGTTCAAGGCTATGTATGGAACAAGTTCTTGCAGACTCACCCTGCTTAGATCTGAAGACAGCAGAACACTCCTCAAAGACAATGAGTCCATCAGAAACTGCTGGAAGGAACACTACCAAAAGCTTCTGAACTGGGAATCAATGGTGACCAATGAAACCATTGAATCTATCCCACGGCATCCAGTAAGGGAAGCGCGTGCCAGTCCACCAACTTCTGAAGAAGTCCACCAGGCAATGAGACAGATGAAGAACAACAAAGCATCTGGCCCTAATGGCATACTAACTGAGGTCTTCAAACTTGGTGGGGAAACTATGACCAACAAGCTCTACACACTGTTTCTCAAACTGGACCACTGAGGAAATTCTCAGTGATCTAAGGAATGCCAATATTGTCACCATTTTTAAAAAGAGGGTGAAGTCTGACTCTGGAAACTATTGCGGTATAGCCCTCCTCTCCATCACTGGGAAGATCCTTGCTTGCATTCTGTTGAACTGACTGCTCCCTCTTGCTGAGGAAATGCTTCCTGAGTCTCAATGGCTGCTTATACATGCCATGGGGTTTTAATTCAGTTTAGTTGTCCCTAAATTTAAACGGTGGGTTTTAAAAAATACTGTTTCAATTTGGAGATAATTAAACTGAACTAAACCCCTGTGGCGTGTACACAAGGGTGGGGGCCCAATCCTTACCTGCCTCTTTGGCAGCGGGGGGAGGAGGGAGAAGGGGATGAGCTGCCGGTGGGCCGAATGGTCCCTGAGCTGTGCAGGGGCTCCCCAGGCGGCACCTGCCCGCTACCACCTGGCTCGGGTGATCACAGGGGGTGCCACAGTCATGGAGGGCAGCACCACCCCCCCTGCAGCTGCAGAGGGAAGCACCAACCCTGCACGCAGCTCAGGCAGGCAGGCTTCAGGAAGGGGAAAAAAAACACAAAGCATCAGGCTCACCGTTTTTGTTGTTGTTTTTTTCTTCAGTGGAGCCAGCCTGCATGGGCTGCTGCTGGGTTTCACAGTCCCTGAGCTGCACAGGGCCCGCCAAGCCCTGGGTACACTGGCTTCCAGCACCCTGTGCCCTGTTGCACTTTGTTAGTTAGCAAACAAAAACACCTCAGAGGTGTTTTATCTTGCTACGTACCAAAGTCATTTAAAGCGGAATACACCGCCGAACATGCAAACAGCAACTCCATTTAAGTGTTGCAAAAGGGCATTTAAGCTGCTTTAAAGGCCAATTTTGGGGTGTGTACAAAGGCCCACTGTGGCTTCAGACCATCAGGAGGCACCATGGACATGAGTTTTGCAGCCCAGCAGATCCAGAAAAAATGCTGAGAACAGCACCAGTATACGGCCTTTATTGATTTGACCAAAGCCTTTGACTTATGGCTGTAATCATGAGGCTCTATGGAAGATCTTATTGAAGTTTGGCTGCATAAGGAAATTTATCATCATCCAAAGACTCATGACTAGACGACTGCCTCCATCCTATTCAGTGGCTCCGGTACAGAGCTCTTTGTCAGACGAACTCATGGCAAGCAGGGTTGCATGATCGCACCAGTTCTGTTTTCCATCTTTCTTGCAGCCATCAAGATGCTCATCTGTGACCCCCTGCCACATAGCATCAGCACTGAGTACAGGAAAGGTGGGAACCTTTTCAATCTCTCCCACCCCTGTGCCAAAACCAAAGTTACTTCAGCCTTGATTGCAGAACTTCAGTATGCCAATGATTGTGCTGTCATTGCACTTATGGAGGAGGATCTACAAGTGGTCTTTAACTGCTTCTCTCAAACATACCAGTGCCTGAGACTGACCCTTAACATCAGAAAAACAAAGGTGCTTCACCAGCCTGCTCCTGGCTAATCAACCTCCCCCGGCAAAGATTGTCATTGACAGACAGAGGCTGGAGAACGTTGAACACTTTGCATACTTTGGTAGCTATCTCTCAAAGAAGGCCAACATTGACAAGGAGATCCAGTATAGCATCTGATGTGCCAGCTCTGCCTTCTGAAGACTGAATCATTGTGTGTTCAACAACCATGACATCAGGACTTGAACAAAGCTCCTACTATATAAGGCTCTGGTAATGCCAACTCTTCTTTACAGCTGTGAAGTTTGGGTGACCTACAGGGACCACCTGAGAAACCTGCAACGCTGTGAGCAGGACCTGAAGTAGATTTTTATGTTGGACTGCTCAAGAGCCTAAGGCCCTGGAATACCGGGTCTTGAGGTCTACAGTTTGAAAATAGCATGTTCCCTTACTTAGGAGTTACCTTCCTTGTCTCCCCTGCTACATCTTGTTCTTATGTGGTATGAGGGAGGTTCCTTGTTGCTAAAAGGGCTCTATATGTAGGTCCCACAGATCATGATGTCTTCCCTACAGGGCTCTGCCTCCCTTTTTATCCCATCCACACACCAGCCAAATGTAAAGGTGCTGTAGTCGTTTTTTCTTCAAGTGAAAGCACCTACAATCTCTCAGTTGTGTCTTCTGTTAGCAATATATTCCCCTTCTTCAATTCATTAACTGAATCCATCAAACAAGGCTCCTCTCCAGGCCAATTATAACTCACAGTTCCTTAACGTAATTAATTGCATACAATTCAGGGTTGAATTTATCTGCTAGAGGCACTCTTCCAGACCAAGTTCAAGCCTCACAATCAAATGGAGAAACTTAATTCAGTTTAATAAACAAAATTAATCTCCTTAAATACAGTAAAATCCCTGTTATCTGGGATTTTACTAACTGGCATTTCTAGCAACTGGAATTTCCAGTCAGCTGGATGGACACGGGGCGGGGCGGGAGCCCTCCTGCCGGTCCCACCATATGTCTGATTTTACCCTGTGAGAGAAGGTACATCTTACTTTGAGGAGAATCATCTCATCCTGGAGGAAGAAAAACAACCACTCATCTACAACCACTTACTTAACCCATGGGAGAGTGATCATCCTCAACTATGATGGATCGCTGATGACGATGATGAAGAGTGATGTCAAGAAGACTGAATAACTGTGCCTCTGTCAATAGTGTGACCATTACAGACAGTTACTTCCTGTGCTGATGCCCACTTTGTAGAGAACAGGTTTACAATGAAAAAGGGTTCCAGAAAGAACAATAAGAGTGATTCAAGGTCTTGGGAAACCTGCCTGACAGGGAGGGACTGTGGGACTCCATCTATTTGTTTTGTGTAAGAAACTGAAGCAGTGGCTTGATCCATGTCCGTAAGTCTCTACTGAGAGAAGGTTTCTGCCAACAGAGGGCTTTCCCACCTGCCAGAGAAAAGTTGGAGAGCCAGGGGCTAGAAGCTGAGGCCAGATCAATTCAGACCAGACATAAGCATGGGTAAGAGCAGGGGAATTAACTGGTGGAACAAACTTCCTTGTGGATGTGGTGGATTCTCTGTCCTGTGAACCTCTGAATCAAGACCGGGTGTCTCTTTCTGACCAACACGCTACACTAGCCCAGTCAGAAGTGATGGGCTTAGCGCAAGAATCACTGGGGGACATTGGTCAAATAGGAACTCTGGCCTTACTGTCTATAAATAGAAATTAATCATCCACATTTCTTCAAAGACTTTGAAAGGTTCACCTTAAAATGTTGTATTGCTGCAAGGAATTCCAGGCAGGTGGTAGTCTCTGCTCTATAGAAGACACAATGTTGGACATCAAGCAGATTAGCTGCCTGTTTTTTTTGTTTATATTTTTGCTTTTATATACATGTCTATATTTCTACTTTATCTTTCTTAATAAATACCTTGAGTTTAAGAAAGATTCCAAATAGCATGACGTGAG
This sequence comes from Alligator sinensis, assembly GCF_000455745.1. Classification (NCBI taxonomy): domain Eukaryota; kingdom Metazoa; phylum Chordata; order Crocodylia; family Alligatoridae; genus Alligator; species Alligator sinensis. The sequence goes on from NW_005842289.1 coordinate 1,335,760, forward strand.
CAACATTACTCAGCTGTCACAGCCTAACACTGAGCTGGGAGCAGTTTGTGCTCTGCCCCAAAGAGGGAAGATGGACATTTGCAAGCTTCCTGGTCCCATAGAGAAGCCCTCACCATTCAAGTATACATACATTCCAGTTTAAGCACTAGTTGCTGAGCCCACACGTGTCCCTCAGTAGTTGGGAGGGAGAATTCCCCATGGGTGGGGGCCACTAACCAGAGTCACATGATTGTCATAGCCCTCTCTGGATCTTTAAGCAGAGCCTGGTGCCATCCAGACTGGCCCAGCACCTGGGACTTCCACAGTTTCCCTGCAGCCGCTACATGGCTAATTCTAGCCCCACTCTGAGCAGAACCTGCCATCCCAAGCTCATTAGGCCTGTTTTCAGCCCATGCTGTGGCTGTGCAGTAGGGAGACCAGGATTCTGAGAAGACATTAGCACAGTAATGAGCCAGGTGGCCTGGAGCTGCTCTGAAAGCTTTTTAATCTGCAGGAGAAATGTCTGCTTTGTGTGCTTCCCCGCATCCAGTAATGAGCTAAATGAACCCTCCGCTTGCATTGCACAGCCATTTCCAGGAAAAGACAGACCCCAGATGGAGGTGGCAGCACCTGCTTTGTCAACACAGCCTGTTGTTCTGAAAGCCAGAGGAAGGGGAGGAGGAGTTTGGGGGAGAGCACAATGGGTACACATAGCACCATTTGCCCTGGACTGAACCTGGTATCACCCAGTTTGTGATTATTCCCAGGGTTTCTCTCCAGGCTTGCTGGGTATGTGCTGCTTGCTGAGCTTGTGTATCCCAGTGGCAACCTCCTAGCAAGTCTAGTTGTTGTCCAGTCAGGTTCATTCCAATGGACTCATGCAGCAGGACAGGGGAGCTGATTTCTGTGGTTGATTGCCCTAATTTCTGCTCTTAGCACTTTGTTCATAGGGTCTTCTTTTACAATAGATGGAAGTCAGAAGGTACCATTAGATTGTTTAGTTCAACCTCCTGCATGACACAGTCCATATAGGATCTCCTCACCCTGATGATCTGCAGTCAGCCCAATCATTTGACTCTAAGGGCATATCCAGATGAGCGTGGATGTGACTCTTGTAGCATCTCAAACCCCCTTGAGACACTGCAAGAGGCATGTGTGGGAACAAAAAAATGTTCCCCATGCTGCAAATTTGCAGCGCGGGGCTGAAACAAGATACATGGATATTCAGGGGTTAAAAAATACCCAAGTGTAAAAAAATCAGGGCAGGGCACGGTAGCCAGCCAGAGTGTCTCTATGGCTGGCCCTTGCCCCGGTGCTGAAGCACACTGCCTGCCTTGTGCGGGACAAGCAGTGGTGCAGACTGCAGGGAGCTGGACCCGGCTTCATGGCAGGTAAGCAGGGGGTTGGAGGAGCTGGAGAACGGGGGCAGGGACTATGGGGGGGGCCCATCCAGCCCCAGCCCCCCATTCATTCCCCCCAACTCCCCGCCTGCTCAGCTCCAGCCCACCACACTCACAGGCAATAGCAGCTAGGGCTGTGCAAAATTTCAACTGCCATTTCATTTCAGCAGTGTTTCAAGTGTTTCAATGCTTGAAACTCTGAATTTAAAAGGAAACAGGAGGCACGTCGAAACGTTTGAAACGAAACAAAACAAGTCGAAACATTTCAAAGATGTTTCGGCATTTTGAAGGTGTTTCAAAGCTGGGCTTGCAGGAAAAGAGAAAGTAAGGACAGGGAGGGAGAAGAGGGGGGGAAATAGACTGACATGCCAACTGTCCCTGAGGTCCCTTCCAAACCCAGTGCTCTGGGGGAGGAACTTAAAAAGTTTTAAAACAGCATATAAGCCTGTGACTGCCTAAGCTGTCAGCCTGTCTCTCACCAGAGAGCAGCATCTGAAAAGCACTGACTCTGACTGCTTACTAGCTGCTACTGTCTAGTTAGGGAGTGTATCTTCTACTTGCAAAGGATTGGATAGGATACAGCTAACATTGACAGCTTAGCTATACTAGCCTAACTTCAATAGTAGTATTGTTATCCCTATATCATTTTTTTTCCTATATACATTCCATATAATTATTTATTTATTTTTACCTAAAGAAAAAGAAATCTGTGTTTTGCCTGACAGTGTGATCACTGGGCACTGCTCAGGAAAGCAAAGCATGGATTAGATAGATTGCACGCACAGACACCTACATATACACACACACTACACACAGTCAGACACCTTTTCCAGCACAGGAAAACATGAAGCTTGTTGGAAAGGTTGGTGCTGCCAAGTCTGGGAGGGGAGTGAGAGGGGGCAGAGGGAGAGGTGTCAGTTCACTGCCACCCAAACAGACTCAGCCTCTTTTCAACCAGCCATGAGGCTTCTGTTGGTACTGGTAGCAAGCAGGTCACAGCAGTGCCTGCAGCTGCACCCCCTCGATACCAGCTGTGATACTAAAACCCAGCACCAGCAGCATGACAACAAGCAGCACCAGCAGCATAGTCTCCTCCACCCCAGTTGCAGGTCCCAGCATGAGCCTCCCACTCCCAGACTTAGAGGAGCTCAGTCTTGAAGTAGAGGACCTCAACTTGATGACAAGAAATTCTGGGGCAGGAGGGGGAAGCACAGTTTGTGCTCTACACCCCTCAAAGTTCCCCTAGAGCAGGGGTTGGCAACCCTTGACACGTGTGCTGAACATGGCATGCGAGGCCATTTTGCTTGGCACACCCCAGCCAGCCCTGGCTCCCGGTAACTGCTGCCAGTGATAGAGCCTGGGGTGCTCCCAGTACG
>NW_005842289.1:1338582-1339692 GCF_000455745.1 Alligator sinensis
GGGCTGCAGCGGGGAGGCTCCAAACAGCTGTGCTGGGCCCTGGGCTCTGGCATCAGCTCCGCACCGGCGCGTGCAGGCGTGCCTCAGAGCAGGCGGTGGGGGAGGGGCCTGAGGCAGCGCAGCCCTGGTCTCTCCCCAGCTCCCAGCACAGAGATGATGAGCCCGGTGCAGCAGTTTGTAGCCAGTCCAGGCTCTGGGCAGCTGTAGCAAGCAGGCTGCAAACAGCTGCACCGGGCTGCACAGCTCTGGCATCAGCTCCGTGCTAGTGGCAACTGCATGTGCACCTCGGGGCAGACAGCAGGGCAGCGCAGCCCACCCCGAGGTGCCTGTGCAGTCACCACCAGCATGGACCTGATGCTGGAGCTGTGGAGCCCAGTGCAGCTGTTTGCAGCCTGGCCGCCTCTTGCAGGAGCGGGGGAAAGACCAGGGCTGCGCTGTCTCAGGCCCCTCTTCTACTGCCCACTCCAAGGCACACCTGCACACAGCTGTGCGGAGCTGATGCTGGAGTCCAGCACAAATGTTTGGAGCCTCCCGGCTGAAGCTGGCCCCGGCTCTGGGGAGCTGCTGCCAGCCGGGATCCTGGGCTGCTACCACCAGGCAGCTGGGATGCTGCAAGCCATGCTGGGAGCAGCCTGGGCTCCAGCAGCTCCCCAGAGCTGGGGTAGCTGCTGGCAGCCACATAGCCCGGACTGGGGGACAAGGGGCAGTAGGGCTGGGGGTCAGGGGCTTTGGGTCGGGGGGCAAGAGGCACAAGCAGGGCATCCTGCCATGTACCCCTTGCCCTCATTTTGTTTTTCTGCGATGTCAGCACTCCAGCACCTTCCGAGGTAGGCATTGTGGTGTTTTTCAGCACTCCGGCCAAAAAATGTTGCCTACCCCTGCCCTAGAGCCAGGTCCCCTTCCCTGGAAGGGACAGCAGAGGAAGCTGTCAGGGTAGCTGGCTCAGCTCCTCCTATTGTTGTGCCTCTGCCTGCTGAGGAAGGGGATAAGGCAGGAACCCCACCCCACCCACACCCCAGAAGCAAGGGGGTAGTGTGGTCTAGGATCATTTTGAGCTGGCAGATGATCCCACATATGCCACCTGCCTGCACTGCCAAGCCAAAACTAGCT
>NW_005842289.1:1339803-1341503 GCF_000455745.1 Alligator sinensis
CCCCCTCTTGCTCCAAAGTCCCCGTCCCCCTGAAGCAGAGGCAGGCCACCCTAGAAGAGTAGGGGAAAGGTAGACAGAAAGGGGAGGCACATTGCAAAGGCAAGTGAGATTACCCAGACCATTGGGGAGATGCTTGCTGTTGATGGCCAGCCCTTCTCCTTAGTTGAGAGGCCAGGGTTCAGACGGCTCATGGTGCTTGTGGCCTCATCATACCAAGTGCTCGCATGCACCACCTTCAACAGGACGTTGGTGCCCTCCGTGTATGAGGCATGCAGGGAATACTTGGGAGCAGGTCCACAGATGGCCTTACACTTCATCTTGGACATCTGGAGCAGCCGGGATGGAGATCATGCATACCTTTTCCTCACAGGGCACTGGTATGACCAGTCAGGCTGTCGGTGGGCTCTCCTTCAAGCCAAGGTGATGGATGAGTCCCACACAGCAACTGAGATTGCAGGGGCCATAAACTGCTTGACGCAGGGGTGGCTCGTTGGGCACCACAAGCTCATCCACGGGTTCATGGTCACCAACAATGGGGCCAATATGGTCAGGGTGGCCCCTGATGCCAACTTTGTTAGCATCTGCTGTGTGGCACACAAGTTCCACCTCATAGTCAGGGATGCCTTGGAGGGGGGCAGGGGCTGCCGGTGATGGTGCCAGCACCACCAGCAAGCTCATTTCCAAATGCAGGAAGGTGGCAGGCTACTACTTACTTAGACAGGTGATTACTGGAGTGAGAAAACTTCAGAACCAAACTGATAACTTCCAGGGGATCAATATTCCTAGCTAGGGCAAGCTGCTGTCACTAGACATGCAGGCACTGGTGAGGCGACTGAAGGAGGGCATCAGGAAACAGCTTGATCCTTTGCAGTCCATTACAGTGTGACCCAAGGGTGAAGGGGAGCCTATGTGGGAGCCAAACCCTAATCACTGGACGAAGGTGCTGGTGAACAGAGTCCAGGAGGCAGAGAGGCAGAGGTGGGGGGATATGGAAGAGGGGGATCCACTGTCCCGTGCCAGCATGCCATCCACCAGCCAGTCTCCTTCTCCACCACAGGTGCTGCCAATGTGGGCCAAGGGCATGGCTTCCATCGTGGGCAGACGCCACAATCAGGCAGGTAGCACTCAGGCCTTGGTGGCTACCTATTTTGCCAAGGATGTGGAGCTGCTGCTGTGCAACCCCTTGGCCTACTAGGCAAGCCACAGCCAGATTTGGCAGGATCTGGCCACGGTTGCCTGGGAACACCTGTCCTGTCCACCAACCAGTGTTCCAAGTGAGAGGGTATTCAGCATTGCTGGTGACATTGTGACACCCCACTGCACCTTTTTGGATCCTGGTTTGGTGGAGCAGCTGGTGTTCCTCAAAGTGAATCTCCCGCTCCTGGGGTTCCCCAAGCTCCAGGTACAGATGGAGTGAGCCCTGATGGAGATAGCTTCACAATACATATCTCCATACTAGAGATATTTTTGGCAGGTTTTGCACGTCTTGTCATGGCATGGCCTGGATCCATTTGGTGTCTTGGGCTGTAGGAAGTTGGCTTCTGGTGATGAGGTTAGCAAGGTTCAGTGCTTGTTAGAACTGACAAACCACTTTTCACAGAAAAGCCTATGAACTGCACTTCATCAGCCTCCGAGGTATAGAAACTCATGGACTCAATATAGACATTGGAATTGTGGCAGGGCAGGAAGGGGAGCCCCTG
>NW_005842289.1:1341885-1347493 GCF_000455745.1 Alligator sinensis
GCCCTCCTGGAGTAGGGATGCGAGAAGCAGCGAGACCCGCAGGTACTGCTTGAGCAGAGTTATGGATGGCAGCTCTAGGACGTTTGTGCAACGTGGTTTAGCCAGGAGGCTTCACGTTATGTTATAGCCAGGAGGCTCGAGTTTCTGTATCATTTTGTTGTTTATTACACCAGTGGTTTGGGTGAGGCTATAAGGGGTTGGAGGAGGCCTCATACGGACTCACAGTGGTGTGGGGGCCCCAGCGCCAGTGCGGGTGCAGCATTCTCAGGGGGAACCCACAGTGACGTGAGGACCCCGGCGCCAGTGAGGGCGCATCATCCTCAAAGGGGCCTCACAGCGGAGTATGAGGACCCCAGCTCCAGTAAAGGCGCAGCTTACGGGGTGCTTAGACCCCAGCCCCAGAGAGGGGGCATTTTGAGAAGCCCCAGTGCGGGCGTAGCAAGCCCCAGGTGGGGCACCATTGAGAAGCCCCAGTGCTGGCATAGCAAGCCCCAGAGAAGGGGGGCAGCACGCTTTAGAAGCCCAGGTGTAGGCACAGTGAGCCCCCAGAGAGGGGCGCGCACTTTTGAGAAGCCCTAGCGTGGGCATGGCGAGCCCCAGAGAGGGGAGTGCAACACTGAGAAGCCCAAGTGTGGGCGCGGAGAGCCCCAGGAAGGGGGCAACCTTGAGAAGCCCAAGTGTGGGCGTGGAGAGCCCCAGACAGGGGGCATTTTAAGAAGCCCTAGCGTGGGCGTGGCAAGCCCTAGGAGGGGGCACTATAGAGAAGCCCCAGTACGGGCGTGTTGAGGCCCCGAGAGATTCATAGATGTTAGGGTCGGAAGGGACCTTAATAGATCATCGAGTCCGACCCCCTGCATAAGCAGGAAAGGGGTTTTAAAACAGAGGGGGCGACAAGAACTCTGGGAGAGGTCCAAGGAGAATTGGATACAGGTGAGGGATGTCATAAATGGATTTGAACAAGATGTTTGAGGCCTAAATTTTGTTATGAACTAATGAAAATCCAATGTCAGGCATTTCCCAGAGTCTAATATAAGTCCTGCCAAGAATGAGAGAGAGAGAGAAATTGCTCCAAGTTTTGAATTCAAGATAGTGGGGAGTGGGCTGTTGGCAGTCTCTTGAATAGCATACTACCATAGCAACTACTCTTGGTTTTTTCTTGTAATCACTTTAACAGGGTGACTACAGCAGAGTGGAAACCAGGGGCCAACAACCTATGCTCCATGCCACGATCTTTTAAGGCAGTGGTTCTCAATCCTTTTAGGCTCAAGGCACCCCTCAGAAAAATGCCAGCTCTTGGGTTTCATTTGTTTTTCAACAGCAGAAAAAATAATAATAAAGCAACTATTGTATTGCAAAGAAAACCCACAGAGTAGAATATTTTTAAAACTCCTATTTGAAATTTCTGAGTTTATCTTGTGACTCAGTGCTTACACAGTTTCCAGTACTAACATTGTCTGGCACCCCACTACACCCTTAAGAGGATCTCAAGGCACCCCAGGGTGCCACATCACCCTGGTTGAAAATTGCTGCTTTAAAGGTTCTTGGATACGAGGTGCACACAGATCTTGGGAAAAGGAGAGGCAGCTTCTGCAGAGATAAGAGGTCACACTTGAGGGAAAGCTAGAAGAGTTTGGGGGTTTTTAAGTGCCAGGATTAAGAGACATGTATGAAAGGGAAGGTAAGCGCTCTCCTCCCCATTCCCCCAGCCAACCAGGAAAACTGCTAGGAAAAGACAGCTGTAGATATTTGGCCTCTTCCCACAGCAGGGAAGAGCACTAATGCTTGTGCACTGCTCAGGACAGATGAACTGAGCTACCAAAGGGCCAACTGAAAGAAGCTGATTTAAGGCCATAAATAGCCTGAGGAGGAAGGCTACAGGATCCCTAGGCCAGGAGGGAAAGCCTACCTGAGCCAACATAGTCCCATAAGAGCTGTCTAGAACTAGTGAGATGAAGGGTTAGGCCTCAAAGGCAGGAAGAGTCTGTACCTGGAAAAGATTATAAGGACCCCTCTAGACGTTCAGGTAAAGGCGTGATAGGATCTGATGCACGATCCACATAACTGCGCCTCCTGCCATGCCACACATCGGCATCCCAGGCTCCCCCTGCACCAGCAAGTAAGAAGCTCCCACGGCTGTAAGTCCCATAGCTGAAAGGACCCAGAGCTGGGGCAGTGCCCCACGGCTGCTGAAAGGGAGAGTCCCCTCAGCTGCAGAACTCCCAACCCCGGCTGTGTATGGTGCACCCCTGCTACACATGCAAACTAAAGCAGAATAGAAACCACAGCTATAAAGTGATTACAGATTTTCCAGCAATAACTTTATAGCTGGTCTACCTTTTTTGAGGCGCTAGATTTAATTTGCACATGGAGCCGGTCTAAATTAATTGTGCAATGAACCTAGTGCCAGCGTGATACATGTAATGTGTAGAAGGGGACGAAGAGAGGGGCTGAGGCCACCTCAGGTCACAAAGAGGTACCCCAAGGTGGCACCTGTCCACAGACATGACAGGACCAGTTAAGCAATCAGATAACATTTTAAACTAGAAATTACACACATTTCAGATGTTCAGCTGTTCCTTTTCCCTTTCGTGGATCGAGTGCTCCTTCCTTTTGAAGTCCCTAAATCAGTCACCTGGGCAGAAAGACCTGGGCATTACTAACACGTGGGATTTCCTCCTCCCAGGACGGGTCACCTTCTTCTCTACAGCCTGTCCTAACCTCTCTCTGTCACGTTCTCTTTTTATTTCACTTCTATATTCTAGCACGTGTCTGCCTTCTCTCTCTCTCTCTTCCTAGGGTACCAACGCATCTAGGTGCCAAATGCAGTAAACGACAAACAGATTGAAAGTCTTCAAACAGAAATGAGCTCTGCTTGTGGCTGGCTGCGGACCAGGCCCTGCGCTTTGGTTAGCATCTTCACATTTTTTGGTTTCCTTTTGCAGTTTGTTTGCATAGCTTTTACGTGAGGAGGGATTATTTCCTGTTCTGCTCTATTATCCATAATTCAGAGCACCATTAATTGTGCACGGCTTTGTACAGTAAGTCAAATTACCGCCTCTATTCCTCTCTCCTTCTCCTCCTCACTCCACAGTCTGCACTGCTTCTCACTGCTCCTTCGCTTCCCAAATGCCATTGCTCACTGCATGCCGCTTCCTCTTTCCCACACCCCGTAATCTTTCACTCATTAGCAATATGGAATAATTGCCTACACTGTCAGGCTACAAACAAAGCAGTTCCTGAGTTATATAAAGAAACAAAAGGCTCAGTTCTCCTTCCTAGCAGCCTCCACTCCATGTAGACAGATGGGTGGAACAAATCTGGCATCAGTACAAAAACCAGCAGCCTAGGAGCTTCTCTAATTTACACCAGTCAGCAAACAGTGCACAGCTCTGCTCCGCCGCCAGCCACCTCTTCACCCAATTGCTCACCTATCAGTCTGTTGATGATAGGACCAGGTCCACTGCCAGGATATTTTTGGACACCTGCAACCAGATTTCAGCTCCTGAATGGTACCAAGTAGCCACAATGGCACCAAAAATCCAGCCCAAAGGCTCTCACAGAGGTGAACTCCTCTGCTTTAACATCAGGATGCTGATATAGCTCAACTGCTTTTCGAAACCTGAATATATATATATATATATATATATATATGTTGTTTGTGGAATGCCAAGTTTCAACCAAAGTGAATTGCTATAATCGACTTACTCTGTGAGGCTCTGAAAAATGGAGTTTATAATGGAAATGCTGACACTAGGGCAGCATGAACACAGCTGTTAGTATATAATAAATTTGTAAGAAATCGTGTATCTAACAATATAGGTCAAGTATTTAGGAGAAACAGCTTTGTTTCAGATGGCAAGTTACCTTATTTTAGGGTTCTGCGGTGGCTCCTTGAGACTCTATAACAGAATAGTTTTCATTTCTATGCTAAGTGCTTTTTTGAAATGTTCAGACTGGAGAGGGAGCGTGTGTAATCTAAATATGAGTAAGCATAAGCACTTTGAATCAGATATGCTGGTATAGAGGAGTCTTATAGTTTATGGGGTTTTTTAAACCTCAGCTCCATTTAAACAAACATTAGTGAATCAACTGACTTTTGATCAGTGAAATCCAAGACAGTCTTGGATGCTCTGGACCTCTAGAACTGGAAGTAGATCACATAGTTCTAGTTCTAGTTCTCATGAGTGCAGCCTCTTCTGTGGTGTTGGCCATGGGCTTATTAGCTCTGCTCAAAGACAAAGCTAATGAATCCAGATGCAGCACTGCATGAACACTGCTGCAATGCTTCCAGGTCAGGAGGCAGCCATGGGCCAGTTCCCAAATTGGAAGCAAATGGCTCCTGCAGCTCCGAACAGTGATGAACCCAAGACAACCCAATGTGCCCTTCAGCCAATGCAGTAGAACACAACCTAGGGCTTCAAGGATGTCTGGGAAAGAGGGAGTGGCTAATTTCTGACCAATTTGAAACCAAAATCCTATTCTGGGGACACAGCCCCAAAATTCAGGTTGGGTTTTCACTGGGTGGTAACTTTAATCAGCAGTAAAGGTCAGTTCATGTAAACAAGTCCCTTAAAGTTATAAGCTGAAAAGATTTGGCTCATTTTCTTCTTAAGTCTACCATCTTCCTTCTTCACTCCTCCTTCCTAGTCAGTACATGCTATATGCTCCCTTCTGTGTCTGATGCAAAGGATGACAGTCCCTTACATATCTCAGCTCCAAATCTGGCTGTTGACCTCATGCTGTGAAGGGCCACATTAGTTCTGAAGGTCTCTGGATCAATCCCTGGACTCAGGCAAGATATCTATCCCATTAGTAAGGGCATGACTGAAATACAAAATACAATAAGTGTCCGGCAAGCCCCAGATAGGGGGCAGCATTTATTAGGAAGCCCATCTGGGGCTCGCCGTGCCCAACTTGGGCTTCCCGTAGTGCTCCCCTCTCCGGGGCTCGCCACGCCTGCACTGGGGCTTCTCAATAGCGCTCCCCTCTCCGGGGCTCGCCACGCCCGCAATGGGGCTTCTCGACAGGGCCCCCTCTCTGGGGGCTGGGGTCTATGCACCCCGTATGATGCGCCCTCACTGGTGCTGGGGTCCTCACACTCCGCTGTGAGTCCCCTATGAGGCCTCCTCCAACCCCTAATAGCCTCACCCAAACCACCGGTTATAACAACAACAAAGCAAAACACAAGCTGCTAGGCTATAACATAACTATAAGCCGCCTGGCTATAACAACGTTGCTCAAGCCTCTGAGAGCTGCCATAAGCTGTACCTGTGGTCAGGCTTCTTCCTGCATTCTGGCTTAGGGAGCTCCTGCCTCTCTGGCTGCTGGCAAATAACTGCCCCTGGCCTCAGCTCCTTGGGTTTATAAAGGGAGCCAGGCCCGGCCCCTTCCAGTCAGCTGACCTTCTTTGGTTGCCCTGGCAACCCACAGCTGGGCTCCTTAGTCACTGCTAGGGCTCCCTCCCTAGCAGTTTTCCCCTCTTCAGGAGTAGGGCACCACCGTGCTCTGTGACAGATATCCAGGGGTCAAAAAAACCCATAGGAAAAAAAGCAGAGCACCGCATGTGGGGGCAGCATGCACTGCTCAGAAGTGGAGCTGGGCTGGCTGG
>NW_005842289.1:1347784-1361701 GCF_000455745.1 Alligator sinensis
GCCATGCTGGTAAAATGGCTTCTCTCCCCCTTCTTCTTGGACCAGGCCCTTATATAGCCTTTCTGACCTCAGCAGCCCAGTCCAATAGAAGCCAGCAGTGTTGGCAACTAGCCAACCAATTTAAAAAGCATCACTGGTTACCTGGGCAGATGAGCAAGGGCTTTTCCCTCCCCCCACTCAGGTGACCAGAGGGAACACACCCTAGGCACCAGGCTTTTGTCACGTAGGCAGGGAGGAAAATCCCCGCTCCCTTAGGAATTCGACCCCAGTGTCCCAAGCTGACCCGGACAGATTTCTGGAGAGAGACACAGACTGTGGCATTTCTGCCACACTTCCCCCCCCTCCTTTAAAAGCTGGGGCACAGGGCTTCTCAGGGCCGTGTGCCTGGGCATGTTGGGTTGAGGAGTTCACATGGGATGCCTAAAGAAAAAGAATACCTGACACATGAAACGAGTTATAGCAATAACCTACAAAAACCATAAAACACATTGGGTAGTCCCCACACTAGAGATCTCTCCGGTAGTCCTGAGTCCAGAGGAGCCACTACTCAGAGTCCTTTTGTGACAGGGCATCCGCTATCACATTCTGGCTCCCCTTGATGTGTTCAATGGTGAAGTTGAACTCTTGAAGCTACCAGGCCCATTGCTGGAGCTTGGCGTTGGTATTCTTCATTGTTTGTAACCATTGAAGCGGGGCATAATCCAACAGGACGATGAACTGCTGCCCCCACAAGTAGGGCCGTTGCTTGTTCAGCGCCCAGACAATGGCCAGGCACTCCTCCTTGATGGACGACAGGTTCTGCTCCCGCGGGATCAACTTCCTGCTCAAGTAAACCACGGGGTGTTGGTTTCCCTCGTGTTCCTGTAAAAGTACGGCTCCCAGGCCCATGTCAGAAGCATCCGTGGCCACGGAGAACAGTTTCTCGTGGACTGGTACTTTCAGGATCGGTTGCTTGTTCAGGGCAGCCTTTAGGGTATCAAATGCCTCTTGGCACTCCTGTTTCCAGGTCACGGGGTCAGGACTGCCCTTCTTGGTCAGCTCATGCAGCGGAGCTGCTGTTGCTCCAAATCCAGGGACAAATCTCCAGTAATAGCCTGCCAGGTCAAGGAAGGCTCTGACTTGCTTCTTGGTTCATGAGGTGGCCAATCTCTAATAGCCTCAATCTTGTCCCACAAGGGAGCTATATGGCCTCCATCCACGTGATGTCCCAGATAAACCACCTCAGGTAGTGCCAGCTGGCACTTCTTGGCCTTCACGGTAAGATCAGTTTGCTGCATCTTACCTAACACAGTGGCCAGATGAGTCAGGTGTGATTTAAAGTCCTGACTATAGACAGCAATGTCATCGATGTACGCCATGGCGAACTGTTCACAACCGTGCAGCAAGTTGTTAATCAGTCTTTGGAAAGATGCAGGGGAGTTGCGCATCCCAAAAGGCAAGACGGTAAACTCAAAGTCCCACAGGGGTGGTAAAGGCAGACTTGGCCATGGCATCTGGGTCCAGTGCCATCTGCCAGAACCCCTGGGACAGGTTGAGGGTCGAGATGATGTTGGCTGGGCCCAGGCGATCAAGGAAAGAGTCCGTCCTGGGCATAGGGTAAGCATCAGGGGTGGTGATGGCATTCAGCTTTCTGTAGTCCACACAGAACCGAATGGTGCCATCCTGCTTCCGGATGAGTACCACCGGGTGAGTACCACCGGGCTAGCCCAGGGACTCGTTGAAGGCCGGATCACCCCTAACTCCCTCATCTCTGCAAGTTCCCACTTTATCTACTCCATCACCTTTGCATTGACTGCGTAGGGTCGGGATAGGATAGGGCGGTGACTACCCGTGTCTATCGTGTGCACGGCCAGGTTCGTTTTACCTGGTTCGTTGGAGAACACCGTCTCGTAGTCCTTGAGTACGGTGAGCAGCTTGTCTTTGACCTGGGATGGCAGATGATCCGGCAGGAGGAGCTCTTCTATCCCTGCCCCTCTGTCCCAGTCACCATACACGACCGGCTCCTCCGGGTCCTCGGGTGAGTCGTCAGCTGGGGAAACCCAGAACACCTTCTCCCCTCGGTCAATGTAGGGTTTCAGCATGTTCACATGCACTACCTTAGGTTTCTTGTGTGACCCGCTTGTGCTCACCACATAACTCACATCATCCAGCCTGTCCAGGATGAGCCGGGGACCTTCTCAGACCACTCGCAGCTTGTCTGCTTTTAGTGGCAGGAACACCATGACCTTGTCACCTCACTCGAAGGTACGTAAGCGAGCCTTTTTGTCATACCAGACACACTGTTTCTCCTGTGCCTGGGCCAGGGAGTCTCGTGCCACTTTCATCATGTCAGTCAGTTTCTGACGAAAGTTAAGCACATAATCCACCACAGAGGTCTTTGTGGAAGAGATTTTCCCTTCCCACTCCTCTCTCACCAAATCAAGAGGACCACAAACTCGCCTCCCAAACATCAACTCGAATGGCGAGAACCCTGTGGACTCCTGGAGGACCTCCCAATAGGCAAAGAGCAAATGCGGCGGTTTCTCATCCCAGTCATTGGGATTAGAGTCCACATAGGCCTTTAGCATCCCTTTCAAGGTCCCATTAAACCTTTCCACCACGCATTTGTTTGAGGATGGTAGGCTGTGGTCTTAAGGTGTTTCACCCCACAGCACTCCCACAAGCACTTCATCACCTCAGCCAGGAAGTTTCCACCCCAGTCAGTCAAGATCTTGGAGGGGAAACCCAGCTGGAAGAAGATCTTAGTTAGGGCATCCACAACTACGGGTGCCTCAGTGGAGGTTAAGGCAACTGCCACCGGGGACTGTGTCACAAAGTCCACCAGAGTCAGGATATATTTCTTCCCTCTGCGGGTCCGATGTCTCAGCAGGCCCACAATGTCTATACCCACTCTGTAGAAAGGTTGTTCAATGATCAGGAGGGGCTGTAGGAGAGCTCTTTGTTTGTCCCCACTCTTGCCCTTCCGCTGACACGTCTCACAAGATTTGCAGTAGTCCGGCACATTCTGGGTAATCCTGGGCCAACAGAAGTTCGCCTGCAGCTGCCGGCGAGTCCGTTCCCTGCCCATGTGACCGGCACAAGGTAAATCATGAACCAAGGAAAGCAATTGTTGCCTGAACTTTCGAGGTACTACGAGCAGGCGACAGGGCTCCCAGGTCTCAGCCTGATTCTTCGGTATCCACAACAGATAAAGGAGTCCCTTGTCCCAGACCACCTGTTCCCTCTTTTCTGGGGTGAACTCCGACTCTGACTCCTGAGCCATCTGCTGGAGTTCTTCTAAGCTGGCGTCTGCTAGAACCTCCTGCTTGAACTCTGCTTGCCCCGCTAGGCAATCGATAGGGAGTTCGGGTGCTCCTGCAAGGAGTGCACCCCCACCCTCAGAGATTTCCTCGGACTCCTCCCTGGGAGTCTGTTTCCTCTGCCACTGACTGACTAGACTCCTCCCTGGGACTGTCACTCAACCTGACCTCAAGGTCACTGGTTTCCTCAATGGCCAGGGGCTGCTTGCAGTCAGAGGGAGTCAGAGTCTCTCCTTCCTCCCCCTCTGCCTCAATAGCCAATTGGGTGACCAGGCCCTGGGAAGCTTCCACTCCTCCCACCTTAGCCTTTCAGCTCTGTTGACAAGTCACCACATTAACCTGGTAGGGCTCTAGCTCTAGGAGGTGGCCCTCCTCCCTGTGCAGGTATTCTAGCTCCATAATATCACGTCCCACCAGGATGGAGACAGGAGCCCCTTCCAGCACACTCAGTTCTATGCACATCCCACAGCCTCCCCACTTGATGGGGGGATGGGTTACTGGTACCTCAAATGGTGGGGACCCCACCCCTTGAATGGTAAGGGTTCTCCCCGGGATTATATCTGCAGGTGACACAAGGTTAGCATTAATTAACGACACACTGGACCCCGTGTTCAGTGTCTCTAGTGGGTTATGGAATAGAAAAAATCCCACACAATTTACTGATTCGTTTTGATGCACTGGCTGGGGGAGTAGTTAGCTGATTGCACGATTTCACAATGATTACACACTTAATTCATGCAACACAATTTTATATTAAAACTCTTTGCTACGCATATAACACTGCTTAGCTTTAAGAAACACCACAAACATTAAAAACACAATAATTACATATATCAGAAACAATGCTCCAAATGCACTTCCTTCCCAAACAATGCTATAAGAATTAGTGTTACAAAAACAACTACAATTACAACTAAAAGTTAAATTTGAATCAATACTGTTATTTTTCATAATATACTTACAATCCTAGAATTCCGAGAAGCCAAATACCAAAATATGGTTTCATTCCTCAGTAGTACAATTTAATGGGTTGGCCTCAGTAGTACGGTTCAATAAGCTGGCCTCAGCAATACGATTCAATGAGCTGGGCTCACCAGTGATAGGACTACGTCCCCTTCCTTCAGTCCCTTTCGGGAGCTCCGCGACTTCAGCATGAACTAAGAGATTCGTGTTCACGGAGAGGCTTGATTAGGCGATCAATCTAATCAGACCTTATACTTGCGATTCTTCCTTCGTTGTTCTGCAAGTGAAGTCACCTCCAAATTGGGACAGTAAGTTACAGGTTTTTATTGAGTGAGCTGCCGTCATTGGGCTCCTCCTACTCAATTCATCATAACTCCCAAATTTGGGCTCGGATCTTACTCAACAGAAATTACCTTTGTTGAGCATTTTTAAATTATTCTTGGGGAGACTTCCATATCACTGTAAATACTCTTTTCTTAGCAATTTGGTTAAAAGGCCTTAGGCTTTGATGTCTCGGAATTCTGGATATTTGCTTTCTTTGTAAAAAACTTCTAAAGGTACAATTTAGATTAAGGTTTTAGGCGAAGTCAGGACATTTCGCACGTAGCTCCAAAACAATGAGCTAGATAAGGAGATAGATCCTATCTTCTTCCTGAAACTGGCTAATGGGCAATCTTTACAAACATTCAAACTATTTCATTCAATATGACATCCAGTTCCCCAACAAGGGTTCTCTGTTTACCGTTATCTTAGTCCGGTGGAAGGCCGTCACCTCCTCTGGGTTTGTAATCCTGTAGCAACAGGCATGCCCCTCAGAGTGGCTCAGGTCTCCCCCCTCACTGCTTACAGCTGTTGCACGTCTGACGGGCTTGGGTTTGGCGCTTAGCTTTGGGCAGTTGGGCTTGATGTGGCCCAACTCCCCACAGTTATAGCACCCCCTCTTTTCTGAATTGTGTGGTTTGTCTGAATCTGGGGCCACCTTGCGCTCAGCAGCAGGTGGCCTTCTTTCCCCTGTTTGACCTGGACCTCCCTTCCCCCCACTTTGGAACCCTTTCTGTCCCTTCCCAAAGTAGGAGGACTTCTGGTTCATCCCCTGTGCCTGTCCATGTAGCAACAGCTGGTCTGCAATTTTAGCAGCCTCCCAGAGGGTTTCAGGTCCACTGTCCTGGACAAAGGTTTTAATCTCCCTCAGGCACTGAACATAGAACTGTTCCAGCGCAATCAGCATATCCATCTTCTCCACCGTATCTGCTGAAGCCCCCTTCCTCCACTTTTGGAGCGAGTCCCATATCAGGGACGCAAATTCGTGCATGGACTTTCCCGACTGGGGAACAGTAGCACGGAATCTGTTGCGGAAGAACTCTGGACCCAGCTTAAACCTCAACTGCACTGCCTCCTTGAAGGTCTTGTAGTCATCTGCTTGCTCCACGGGCAGGTTATTCAGGACCACGGCCATGTCGCCTTCTACCAGAGCAGCCATGTGCATCATTAACTCTTCCTCTGGCACCTTCCACTGTCGAGCTTGTTTTTCAAAGATGCTGAGGAATATGTCAGGATTGTCTCTGACTCGGTAGCGAGAGAAGGCTGAGGCGTTCGGTTTGGGGTGTCCCCCAGGCACTCGCGAAGGGCCTGCATCTCCCCCGTTGAGCTGCAGATGGAGTACCTCTAGTTTGTGCTTGCGCTGGGCCTCTGCCTCTTGGCGCTATGTTGTCTTCTCTCTTCCTGGTGCTCGGCCTAATCACGCTGGGCCTCCGCTTCACACCGTGCCTTCTCATGCTCACACTGGGCCTCCAGCTCCACCTTTTTCAACTCTAGCTGTGGCTGGAGTCTCCGCAACTCCCCCTCAGAGGGTGGCCCATCGGAGCCCTCAGTGGTTGTTGGCTGGAGGTGAGGAGGAGATGATGAGGCCTGATCATCATCACACAGGAGCTTAATCAGGTCTTCTTTCTTATGCTCCTTCCTCGCGTGAAGGCCTCTCTCTTTTGCCAGTTCTCTTAGTTCAGGCACGGTCATTTGGACGTACTTGTCAGCCATCCTGGCTATCTACACTGTCCAGTCAACCTGATACCAAATTGATAATTGTTTGCTCAAGGGTTTACAGTGACTCTATTCCTTTTCCCAAATTATGCCTCTAATACAGCAGGGTATTCGGATCCCACGTCTCCCACCACGTGTGGCGGGCCAGTAGGGGGAGCTCCTGCGTTGAGCCTCCCACCTCACTACTCCCGTCCACCTGCCAGAGACTCCACGTGACTCCCCAGGGGTGCCTAAGCCCTGGCAGACCCCCTTTCGAGACCCACCACAGAGTCTGGGGGTAACATGTGCTGCCATCACCCTGAGAGGGGACCTTCTAGGTTCTGTGTCCTTGGGGAAACACAGGCCTAATAGTCCTATGGGTACTCAACCCAATACAAGCACTTAGGGCTCTTCCCCAAGTCGGGGGCCAAAAAGGATAGTCTCCCTTAGTCCGCAGACCTAAGGGGCCTCCTAGGCATAATTAAACCCACCCCTCAATAAGTCTCCTACACCAGTCACAAAGGAGAACTTTATTGGTTACAAAGGGTAGGGGTAGAATAGGGTAAGAGGTAGAGCACTATCAAGGGATTACCACTGAGCAAAACAGCCTGGCTGAGGTAGCTGTTTGATACACAAATGCATCACTGCGAGCTGACTAACTCTCTAGAAACACTTACAAGTATCATCCAGAAGATGGTAGAGATCTGGCTCGGAGATTTCCAGAGAGAGAGAGTTTCAGTTGGATCAGACTCTCTCCCGGTGTCCTGATGCTTGGGCCATGCTGGTAAAATGGCTTCTCTCCCCCTTCTTCTTGGACCAGGCCCTTATATAGCCTTTCTGACCTCAGCAGCCCAGTCCAATAGAAGCCAGCAGTGTTGGCAACTAGCCAACCAATTTAAAAAGCATCACTGGTTACCTGGGCAGATGAGCAAGGGTTTTTCCCTCCCCCCCCCCTCAGGTGACCAGAGGGACCACCCCCTCGGCACCAGGCATTTGTCACCTAGGCAGGGAGGAAAATCCCCACTCCCTTAGGAATTTGACCCCAGTGTCCCAAGCTGACCCGGACAGATTTCTGGAGAGAGACATAGACGGTGGCATTTCTGCCACAGGAATTATGACACACTACAACCTGCCAGGCATCTGCCTGACACGAGTTTTGCTTGTCAGCACCCTTGAGGTACAGTTTCCCAGAAACCCCTATAGGTATCTCCTTGAAACTTGGCAGGCTTCATGGACTCAGAAGGGGCTACCATTTCTACAATTTTCATCAGAATTATGCAGAAAATGACAAAGTTATAGACATTTTAGTAATTCCCCATTATAGCCTATGACCAAAACACTGAAAGTGTCAAAACTCAAAATAGTTTCGGCTGAAACAAACAGAAAGAGCAATTCGAAATGCTGAAATGAATCTGTCCCATAGAAATGCTGAATCCAAAACCGAAATGAAACACAGGTGTTTTGCACAGCCCTACTAGCAGTAGCCTTAGTCGCAGCATTGTGTGGGTGCAGCCTGGCTCAGCAGGGTGCCACATGTTGTCTTGCAGCTCTGAACTGCTTGGACTGAGTGACACCAAGCCCCAGGTGACAGCTGCAGCACCCCCAAACAGCCAGACAGTGCATGGCACCCTGCCAAGCCGAGCTGCACCCAGTCGATGCAGCAGGTGCAGCGCAGGTGCCAGGTGGTCAGGGCCAAGCCCCACTACCCCTCGTTGTGTGAGGCAGGCGGCTGTGCCATAAGGCCCCAAGTGGCCCCAACTGCCACTGCTGCTGTTGGTAAGCTGCCGCAGTGCAGGAGGCTGGAGCCAGGTTGGGGAGTTATGAGAGGAGAGCTGGCCGGGGGAATCCCTGAATCCTCTCCAACCTCCTGATCACTCCCCCGCTTGTCTCCAGCCTAGGGAGGAATGGAAAGTGAGCAGGAGAACAAGCAGGAGTCTGGAGACCAGCCCCTGGAGACTGAGGCTGGAGACGAGCAAGGGAATGAGCATCAGGCTGGAGATGAGGAAGGGAACTTCTCCAGCTTGTCTCCAGGGGCTCCTTTGGGATGCTGTTTGAGCAGTCCATTTGGCACAAGGGGTAGTGTCCTCAGATACTAATTGCCCAGGCCCCAGGATCTCCTGCCTATTTGTATCTTTTGGCGGACATTCACCCAATTAATGAATAGCTCCCACTGTGTGGAGCCAAAAAGTGAAAATTACAACTAATTTTTTTGTGGAGGGAGGGACACTAAGGAAAAAAAACAGGATAGGAGTGATGTGGGGGTCAAAGTGTGAAAATAAGGGCTCCAGAGGGGGACACCAAGCAGACCCCCCCAGGCCATACCCACTGGTCCTCAAAGGCATCTAAGGAGCCGGTGGATCCCACCCACTGGTGCTCTGCCCGGAAATGTGCATGGACAAGTGAGAGGAAAGTGACCCCGCAGTTGCCAGACAGCTTCCTGGCCATAGCCCCCTTCCTGGTCAAGTACAGGGCCCACTTGGCCAGGGCCAGGAGAAGGTTGACCAGGAGATCCCAGGACTTGGTGGGGCCATGGATGGCATGACCAAAAACAAACAGGTGAGGGGTGAAATTCAACCAGAACCTCAGGAGGAGGTTCTGGATGTGGAGGTGGAGGGGCTACAATCTGGCGCACTCGAAGGGTCATGTGTGCCAGGGTCTCCCTCTGCCCAAAGAAGGGGCAGGAGACCAGGGTGTCTGTGAAGCTCACCACATACATGCCCGTGGCAATGGCTCCATGGAGGAGCCACCACCAGAGGTCCCCAGTGGCTCATGGGATGAGGGTGGAGTACAGACTCAGCCACTGGGGTGCCCCAGCCATGCCCTGTCTGAGCAGGTCCTGCCACTTGGTGTCTGGGCAGGATGCAAGGGCGGCATGATGGATTGTGTGGCACATAAGCATGTAGAGGTGGCGGTGATGGAAAAGCGAACCGGTCTGGTGTTTTCCAGGCAGCTCAGGTGGTGGAGTGGAGAGCACTGTGAGGCTGGGTGAGGCACCAGCCCCATGACAAACTCCAGTGGGCTGGAGGACATGGTGGTGGGGGAGGGACTGCCACCGCATAGGACCTGGTCAACAAAGGCAAGGGCGTTGGGAGGTAGGGCAGATTTCACCTCCTGGACCAGATGGCAGGTTGCATGTGTCATGGGTAGACCCATGTGCTGAGCCAGTAACACGGGGTCCACCCACTCGTGCCCATCATAGTCCAGGAGGTCTCTGATATGGGTGACACCAGTCAGAATCAACCTCTGTTGCAACCAGTGCGCCTCTGCTGTCAACACCTCAAGCTGGGGGCTCCAGAGTAGGGGCTCAACGAGCAGGTCAGCGGTGTGGGTGAGTGTTGCAGGAGACCTGGAAGTGGAGACCAGCCTCCAGGCCCAGAGGACGTCCTGGTAGAACCCTGGCAGCCCTCGCAAGTCCTGTAGGGGGAAGCCCCACAGGCCAATGAGCTGCCAATCCTATCGGAGCCCCCGGAAGTGGTGGAGGAAGGTGCGCCCAGGTGGCCCCATGCTACATAGCTACCCACACCGTATAGCAGTCGCTGCAGGGCCTGAAGGCAGAATGCCAAGGCCTGGCTGTGCAGGCAAACCAGGCCCTGGCTGCCCTCCCGCAAGGGGAGGCTCAGGACGTCTGCAGTGACCTAATGCTGTCCCAGCTAGAAAAACTCCGGTACCCATCTCTGGAGTCCCGCCAGGACCTCAGGGGGCACAGACAGGGTGTGTAAGCAGTGCCAGAGCATGGATAGGACTAGCTGGTTCAGCACCAGCACTCTCCCATGCAGGGAGAGACATCTGAGGAGCCCTGCCCATGCCCGGAGCCACTCCACCACCCTTGCCTCCAGCTGCTGCCAGTTCTCTGGTGGGGAGGGATCTGTGGGGGACAGGTAGACCCCCAAGTAGAGCAGTGAGCCCATGCCCCAATGGATCCTGCGGAATGAGGGTGTGAGTGAGCTCACCTGCCACCCGTCACCCATGGCCAGGCCAAAGCTATTGACCCAGTTGACCTAGGCAGAGGAGGCCTCCGAGTACAATGTCTGCCAGGCCTCCACCCATGCCAGGTTGCCCGAGTCCTGGACCATAAGGGGTACATCATCAGCATATGCTGACAGGACCAGCTGCACTGTCAGCTCCCGGAGCATCAACCCCGCCACCCACTTCTGCAGAATGAGGAAGGGCTCCAGGGCCAAGGCATACAGCTGGTTTGACAGCAGGCAGCCTTGACGTACCCCTCTCCTGAACGGGATGGGCTACATCAGGGTCCAGTTGAGCTTGACCAAACATTTTGCAGAGGCGTACAGCACCTGGAGAGTCCACACGAAGCAGGCCCCAAAGCCAAAGGCCTGCAGCACGCCTGTGAGGTACCCATGATCCTCTGTCAAGCGCCTTCTCCTGGTCCAGGGATAGGAGGGCAAAAGACAGGGCCTCCTGGCACGCTTGCTCCAGGAGGTCCCAAACCAGATACAGGTTGTCGAAGATGGAACGTGCGGGCACCGTGTACGTCTGGTCAGGATGGATCAAATCCATCAGCATGGACCGCAGGCGCAGCGAGATGGCCTTCGCTACCACCTTGTAGTCCGTGCAAAGGAGAGACACGGGATGCCAATTCCTTAGCTCGCGGGGAGTCTCAGCTCGCCACTTTCTCGAATTTGGCCCAGACTGCCGCAAGGTCTGGGCCGAGAACTGCCCAGAAAGCCCGGTAGAACTCCGCGGTCAGCCCATCGATGCCCGGAGCCTTGTTACCAGGCATCAGGCGGAGGGCAGCCAAAAACTTAGCCAGAGTGAGAGGAGCTTCGAGCTGGTCCCGGTCACCCACGCTGACCTGTGGGACTCCCTTCCACAGGGTCTGACAGGCCTTGGCATTGGTCAGATCCAGGGAGAAGAGTTCTTCATAGAAGGCCCTCACATGCCGGCACATCTCACCTGGATCTGTGAGGGGGCAGGTGATGTACATCTTGACCCCTCACCTCCTCTCCAGGGCATAGAAGAAGTGGGAGCTGGGGTCCATCTCCCGAAGGAGTTGGACGTGCGAGTGGACAAATGTATCGTGGGCGCGGTGGTCGTCCAGAGCACAAAGCTCTTCCCGCCTCTCTCGACACTCTCCGCAGAGGGACAGGTTGGTTGGGTCGGTGGCCAGGTGCCTCTCCAGCTCTAGCACTTCCTGCTCAAGCTGCTCCCGGACTGCTTCCCTCTGCTGAGTGTGCCCCCAAGCATAGCTGCGGCAAAAAAAAACCAATGCGCACCTTCCCCACATCCCACCATCTCCAAGCTGAGGAGAAAGCTGTCTGTTGCTTCCACCAGGCCAGTCAGAACTCCCGGAAAGCCTCCCTGAAGCCCACATCCTTCAGCAGGTTGGCACTGAAATACCAGTAGGTCGACCCCGGACATCCAGGCCCCAGCGTGGCCTGGGCCCTGACAATGTGGTGATTGCTGACCAGGGTCAGCTGGATGCCAGAGGAGTGGGCCTGGGCAAAGTGCGGCAAAGAGATATCAACCCAGTCTAACCGGGAGTGGCATGCCTGCTCCTCCCCCACTCTCACGTAAGTGAAGGCAGGGGGTTCAGTGGGGTGACAAGCATGCCAGACATCCACCGGGGAGTAGTCCATCAGGATCTCCCCGAGGACACCCACGGCAGCCTGGTTCCGCTCCTTGCCTGACCGGTCTTGCGCATCTAGGATGACGTTAAAGTTCCCGCCAAGGACCAGGCACTCACGAGGGTTGAGGGTGCCAACGTATGTGGCCGTCTGGTGGAAGAAATCCGCCAACTCTGGGTCCTTCGCAGGGGCAAACATGTTCAGAAGGTTCAGAACCAGCCCCCGCACCTGGACCCAAAGGTGCAGCAGGCGACCTGACACAACCTCAATATCCTAGAGAACCTCTGGCTGCAGGCCTGAGGAGAACAGGGTGGCCACCCTGCAAGAGGTGGCCGAGAGATGACTAAAAAAGACCCTACCTCCCCACTCCAGCTACCAATTAGGCTCATCGGCTGGAGTCGTCAGGGTCTCCTACAAAAATACGACAGGACACCCCACCTCCTGAAGGAAGGAGAGCACCCAGCATCTCCGGACACCCTTCCTGCAGCCATGGATGCTGAGGATCACAATCTTAAATGACCTCATGGCTGCGGGGGCAGCAGGAGCCTCATACATCTCAACGCCCGGTGTGGGGTTTGCCAGCTCGCGCAGTGCCCTCCCATAAGTATAGAGGGTGTCTATGAAACTGCAGGCCTGCCTATACATCTGGGCATTGCAGCTTTTGGGCCCCTTGCCTTCCCTTGCCAGCGCCCTCGCAGTGGTGAGGGCATTGTCAAAATCTCCCTAGCAGTTCAAGACAAGCTGTACCTTGCTGGTGGACCACCGGGTGTACTTGCGGTCCAGAAATGCAAGTAGCTCAGCTCTTGGGACCACTGGGACTGAGAGGTCTGCAGGCTTCACAGAGTCTCGGGTGTCCTCCTCCTGGTCCTGGAGCTCAGAGGGCTCTTCCAGCACCATCTGAACCCCCCAGTCTGCTAAGACCCCGGACTCTGGTTGGGATTGGGAGAGCTCTGCAGCCCCCTGGGACAGGGGTGGGGGTAAGAGTGCGGGTGGGGCTCCTTCACAAAATGGTGGGGTAGAGCTGGAGCCCTGGGGGGTCTGTGCAGGGTCCCCATCGAGATTAGCCCATTGATTAGGGGAACACACCGCAACCCCCTCTGGTGCAGGACTATGGGGCAGGCTACAGGTGAGGTTTTCTTGGGAGGGGGAAGGAAGAGACCCACCAGGCACCAGGATTTCTCTGGCGTCTGCCTCAGGGCCCTGGGAAAGGGGACCTCCTCCCTCAAAACTCATTGGGATGAGCCCCAGGGCCTCTGTATCCCCTAGATCAGAGGGAGGAGGCTCTGCTGCCACGCCTTCCTTTGGGCAGGCCTCAGCCTTGGTGCCCATGGTTTCAGGGGGGTAGGCCTTGGTAAGCAGAATGAAGAGCTTCCCCCATGGGCTCCTGTTCGGGGCTATCCAAAAGCTCCAAAACCTCCTTTGTGGGGATCACCCATTTGATCTTTTCCAGGGGTGGGGTGTCAGGCACAGCTGGGGAGGCCCCTGGAGGCTGGGCTGCTCCTTCCCCCACATGGTGGTCTTGGGAGGGGGGAGAGGAGTCCTCCACATCAGAGGGCTCTTGCCTTTATGCCCGGAGGAGACCTGCACCTACTCAGTCATGGGGTGGTCCTCAGGTGGACAGGCTCCAGCAAGAGAAGGTGTGTGTGTGTGTGGTGGGGGGCAGACATGACAGGGGTATGACTAGGGGCAGGGGGACCCTGCTCCCTCTCTCCTCCCAGTTGCTGGTGCCCTCCCTGTGACTCACTAGACTTGGCTGGGGGGGCGGGGTCCCTTGAGCTCATGGGTGGGCTCATAGTTGTGGCTGGGGTGCCAGGGGGGCTGGGGCACTGGTGGGAGGGGCACCCCCTTTTCCAGTGGGACCCACAGATGCCCTCCCCGCCTGGCCCATGGGGCACTCATGATGCGAGTGCCCTGGGGCATGGCACCGGAAGCACCACAGGTCCCCCAGCGTATAGAAAATCCTCACCAGGGCCCCGTGATAAGGAATTACCAGGCACCCCTCAGCCTCCAGCCCTGCTCCCACAGCCAGCTGGATCACGACCTGGTGACGGAAA
>NW_005842289.1:1361734-1366221 GCF_000455745.1 Alligator sinensis
AGGAGAGGGCCACCAGGGTTTGGAGCTGGGGGAGCAGGGCCCAATTGGGGATATTGGGAGGGATGGAGCTGAGGACCACCCTGGTCCCCAGCTCTTCTAGAGGCTTGAGGGGGACATACTCACCCTCCACCATGAGCCCCCTCTCCACTGCCTTTTCTACAGCGGCCTCTGAAGCAAGGAAAAAGACCCCCTTGCCATGAAAGCGGGAGGCCGCCATGATCTTGGGGACCCCCACTACCCAAGCCAGGGCCTGCATCCAGGTCTCGAAGTGCAGGTTCTCCCACCTGGGCAGTTAGCACTTCACCCCATACCTGTGGGTGAGTGTGAAAAGGGGGCCCCGCTGCCTGAGCTGGAAGGGCTGGCAGTGGAGGGTCCAGGTCCCTCAGCTTTGGGTCTCCCCGCAGCTGCCTGTGCATAGCTGCAGTTCCCCCACCGGGGGGCCACGTTGGTGGGGCTGGAGCTAGGGCCAGGGACAGGTTGAGTGGGTGTGCTGGCTGGTGTAGTGCACCTGGTCCCCTAAGGTGCTGGTGGTATAGGCTTCGGGGCAGGGCCCTTGCCCTTCCCACCCCCAGCTGCGGAGGAGGCTGAAGAGAAGCCCTTTCCACTGCCCTTGCCTTTGGTCCCTGACAATGGGAGAGGGGGCTTGGGAACCCCTCTGGGGGGACCTGGCCAGGGGCTACCTCCCGGCTCTGTTGGCTCTCTACTGGAGTCCCACCTGCCCTGCCATTATTTCACATGAGGGCAGGGAAGACAATGAAGAAAAACAAAATATCCCATGGGGCTGGTGAATCTAGTAAGGGCGGGGTTGTGGGGCAGAAGGGGGACAGGGAGGAAGGGGGCTGAAGCTCACTGAGCCACAGCTCCACAGGGGAAAAAAACCCCAAAAAACAACTGGGAGGCCTATGCTTTGAGTGGGGGGGGGGGCAAGGGGGAAAAAAACCAAACCAGACACACACACATACCACAAGGGCTGGGGAAACTCGAGCTGGCTTACTCAGCCACACAACACGTTAGGGGGGTGGACCACAGAACTTACCACACAAGGGCAAAACACACACATGGAAGGCTGCTGAGGCAGGTGTAAAAGATGGCTGGAGCAGCGGAGGGGGTTTGTTTGTGGAAGATGTCCAGAAGCCCCTCAGGCCTCCAGCCAGTCACTCAGCAGCAGAGGAGTAGGCAGGAAGACAAATCAGGATCAGACGCAGTGAGGTAGCTGTCGGGGAGGGTAGGAGCAGTCAGTCAAGTAGGAAGCGATCCAGGGCAGGTGTGGTGTCAGGTGGTGCAGCAGGGAATCTCCCTCTTTCTGAGAGGGGGCAGCAGCAGCAGTAGTAGCAGCAGCGATGGTAAGAGCCGTTCAGTTCAATCACTCAGGGTGTGCTCCTGGTGAAAGTGGAGGTGAAGGTGGGGGTGTCCTGCCCAGGCAGCTGGGTAGGCAAGGTTCTTCTAGGCTCTGGCAGTGATGGTAGGGGAGGGGCCCACAGGCTCCCTCCCCAGGCTGTCCCCCAGGCACGGCTTGGCAGAGGGCTGGGCAGCAGGCCAGAACAGGGGTGCAGAAGCTGGGGTGCAGTGCAGTAGGCCCCTCTCTGAGGGGGGCAGCAGCATGCAGCAGAGGACCGCCCCCAGGGGGGTGGGGGTAGCAAACAGGAGCAGCAGCCGCCCAAAGCAGGAAGGGGTGCGGCCAATTTACTCCAAAAGCTTTCAGACCAAGCCAGCAGCTAATAGTAGCCAGAAGCAGTTAAGGGCCTGGCCATCTTCTCCCCAGAAGCTCCTGAGACCAAGCCTGCAGCAGCAACCTGACAGGAAAGAGCGTGGCCAACTTCCTCCCAGAGACTCCTCCCCCCAGAAGCTCCTCAGAGCAATAGCTCTGAACTGCTGACCCTGAGCTCTAGCTCCCCCTGGCTGCAGATCTGGGAGGAGCCAGGCAGGGTTATTTTGCCCCAAGCGGCACAATTTGCCCTGCACCAAGGTACATCTGGGCATGTGCGCTGAGGCAAAAAGCCCCAGCTCAGATTTGCACCATTTTTATTTGAGCTGCTGCAAGTGCACGTGTTTGCATGTGGGGATGTGTCCTTAGGGTTTAAACAGTCCTAGAGTCCCCACAAGAGAGCAATCAAAAGAAAACTTCCCTGTCCATTAGGGTCCTCTCATTGCAGTCTTTTGGCTCCCAGAACACAGTCACTGCTGTTGCCATACTTGGTGGAACGCTGCTCTATGCTGTAGCTCCTCTGAGCTCAATGACTAACATCTAGTCTCGAACCCCGTTCCTGGGGCAAGATACCAGAGACTTTATGGAGAGCACGTAGTCCTGCTCCGACTCTCTCTCCTCCTTCAAGCCTTCTCCCGAGGAGAGGTCCTGGCCAGAAAGAGGGTGCTGTGTGGGAACCAACCCAGAGGATGCAGCAGCTAGGTAAACTGGGTTCTGGCCTCGCCGGGTTTCCCCGTCTCAGTGTCATGGTTATGCCTGTTGGCAAGTTCTGGCACGGATCTTTCTTTTCCTCTGAAGAGACATAAAGAGCCTCTTCACAAAGAAACACTTACAAACATGTTTACTTTCCCTCTGAACACCTAGGGTCACAGAGCATTTTCCTCGGGTATTCCTTTTATAATCCCACGTTAAGGGCCCTCCATTGCATGGGCCTATATCTGGAGAAATTTGCTTTGGTTTCACTAAGCAAAATCACATTTACACTGTTGTAACAGAAATTAGGATTAGACCTTCTCTTCAACTATTCCGTGGCAAGTCAAAGCATTGTGCCAGGCCGCCAAAGTCATCTTTGCTTTGGAAGCACCTAGGAAACTTAACAGGATACAGCTTTGCATTATGATAGAAATCTAGCAACGGAGAGTGCTTGCCAGGATTGTGACCTTCCTGACATTGGCCAGTACAAAATGTTGAGGAGCAGCATGTAGGATACCACATAATGGGCCATTATAAAATAAACTGCCAAAAAGGAAAATTTCTCTCTCACACCTGATGATTAGTAGTTGATTATGCCCCAAAGCTTTTCTTCCAAAGCAACTTTTCATGTTTTCATTGCTTGTAATGCTAAGGAGGAGGCACATCACAGCTCAGCCATGAACATTGAGGCATTGAGGCATGCAGAAAGACTACAGGCAATGCAGGCAGGCACCCGGAGAGTTGCTAGGAGACAGTAGAAGGTTAATGGGCCTGATCATGGCTCTGAAGTTCATGTGGCCCTTGTGCAGAGGCATGAGCAGCTCAGCTGTGGTAGCAGCCGGGCGTGGAATTCCTCTGGGTCCCTCTTATTCACCTGCTTGACAAATTCAGCAGTCCTTGTGTTTATGTTCACCTCTCAAAATATTCTTTGTTATAATTCCTTATATGAATTAAGCTTCACCTGGAAATTTCCACCCATAGTCAGGGCCTCACATTGCTCTGTGCTTTGAGGCTACTGATCATTTTTATCACCTCATCTATGCCTGCTCTATTTTGTTGGAGATGGGCTGGCTGGAGCTGCCCAAACCTCGCCAGTTGAGATAAAACCACTGGGTTAAAAATGGCAAGAGAGTCTTTCTGGTATTGTTTCCCAGTGTGATCTGCAACTTTATGTCTTGTTTATTTACTTGCTGCTGTACTATTGAGCACAAGTTTTTACACGTTGTCTGCAGAGACGCATCTGTTTTTTTTCCCTTGAGTGTGCAGAGGAACACAGGACAAGCATCTCAAATATCCCTTCCCATGTGCGTATGTCAACATTGCGTTTTCTCTGCTGTCTATGACCATTCACCTGACTTTGCTAACTCCCTCTGAAGTTGCTCCCAGCCTTCCCCTAGGGCAGGGGTTGTCTCATCGGTACTAAGGCCATAGGGGGTACGCAAGGGTGGGTGGGTGGGGATGGAGTGTGCCCTGGGGCGCTGTGGCAGGGTCTCCCCCAGCGCGTGCCCACAGGTTGCCCCAGCACGTTCCCACAGTTCACCTCTTACCCAGGAGAGGGGGAGGAGGAGGGGGAGGAGTGCTCCGGCCGCTGCTGGCCCCACACAGCACACCACAGCCCCTCACCCCCTCCACACTTCAGCTCCCTCTCCTCCACCCCTTTCTTGGAAAGCAGCAAGGGACTGAATGGTGGGGGGGAGGGGAAAGTGTGCTTCTGTGCCCACTCCCAAGAACAGGACCAGGGGGGCGAGGGCAGTGGCACCCCCCTCTGGGCTGCACAGGTGCCGCCCGGCCAGCCAGACTGCGGGGGGGCTCACATGCAGTGACCACAGCTGCCTTCACCACCCACCACCCCATGCCACTGCCGCTGCCACAGAGCCTGCGTCACTTTCCCATGGCTGGTTGCACGTGCAGCTCAGCAGACTGCTGATGGGTGGCACATGACTGGCTGGATGTGAGGCCTGTCAGCAGCCCATGGAGGAAAGTGGTGCAGGCGCAGCAGTGGTGGTGGCGTGGGGCGGTGGGTGGCGGTGACAGTGGTGATGGTGCGGGATGGTGGGTGGCAATGGCAGGGGCGGTCGCCATGTGTGAG
>NW_005842289.1:1366332-1383782 GCF_000455745.1 Alligator sinensis
TTCCATAGCCCCACTCTCAGTGCTGCCATTGCCTGCCCCAAGTGCAGCTCGGCCTGGCTCCCTGCTGGGAAGAGCCTGGTGCTGCCCCAGCCCTAGCCTGCCTCGCACATACATCCAGGGGCATGCACTGCCCCCATGCCCTCTTGGGGTGCACGCAGTGGCGGGGGGTTTTCCCCCCCCTTCGCCCCACAATGACGCATCCCGGCCTGCCCGCCACCCCCCCCGCCATGGCTGTGCAGCTCCTGCCCCAGCCCCGCTCCCTCCCTCACCTCAGGAGCCTCAATCTGCCGCCCCCCCCTCCCCACCCCCCCTTTAAAAACCAGGAAAAATATAAGGTGGTACAGGAGCTGAAACTGAGTCAGAAGGGGTACACTTATTAAAAAGGGTTGAAAACCCCTGCCCTAGGGCTTACTTACCTAAGGAGGAGTTCTATGAATGAGTTCTCCTTTGATCAAAACTTCACTCACTGCTTTGTTCCATGCAGAGCAAGGAATGACAGTTTCTAGTGCACTAATAAAATGGAACAGCTGATAAATAATTTAGTTCAGAATGAGGACACTGATTAATTTAGTCATTCATTCATTAGCCCTAATCCACTAATGTTTAATAGGAAACTGGTATTATCAAACAAAAGTGACACTGGGTTTTTGTTTGTTTGTTTGTTTTTATAAGGTCACTAGTTTGACTCATTGAGGTGCCCAACTGTATTAGTACAAGTTATTGGATTTGCTAGGTGAGACTACATGTGCCCTTTAGCACACAATAGACTACTTTACTGTGCGCTAAAGCGTCAAATAAAAAAACTGTGACATTACACTAATGTGCAGTAAATAGTCTATTGCACATTAAGCATCACTGAAAAATATGCAAATGCTCTGCTATGCATTAGTATAGCCTAATATTCATTAATTAAGTACCTCACTTCGGAGGTACTAAGTTTAATGCACATTAGAAAAGGCGCATTAATGCACACGTAGATGCACCCACTGTCATGCACATCCTCACAGCCCTCTTCCACTTCTTTAAGTGACTATTTTAATTTACAAAATGGAGTTAAATGAGTTATGTTTTATCATAGGCTGTCTCTGCTTCTTTCCCAGACCTGAAGAAGGGCACTTTGTGCCTGAAAGCTTATCCCAATTATTCAGATGGTTTAATAAAAGATATTACCATAAAATTCCTTGCTTCTTGCATATTTCCTGGACCATACAACAGCAAGGCAATCCTACCATATTATGCTGCAGTCTGATAAAAAGATACTATGAAATAAAATCAATGGAAGCTCATGTTCAACAGCTGAATGCAAGGCTATGCAGCAAGTAAAGAAAATGTAGGTCACACTTAAAGGATGGACTGCTATCCTGGAAAGCAGTGCCTCTGGCAAGGACATGGCAGGGAGGCTTGATGGAGCATATGCTTCCTGTTCCAAGCTGTGGCTAGCAGAGTTGATGTGAAGCTGGGATGTAGAAATGTGTGAGTTTTGAATAGGAACAGGCAGAGGCAACCCAAGCAGGGTATGGGTCACTTTTTTTTACAGGGAGAAAGATGTTTTCAGCATTTTTAATTCTTGTTTGAGAGAACATTTTTCCACAAGCCAAAGTTCTTCTTTTGTTTTGTTTTTTCACACACTGAAGTTCTTTCATTTTTTAAAAGCTGATCCATGCCAAATGTTTCTACTCAGATCAAAAGGAAATCTACTGGTTTGTTTGGTTTTGAAAGTTCTCACAAGAATAATCCCAGGTGTTAGGCTTACTCTAAGAGAATGAGACAAATAAGTTTTCTTTCCCAAGATAGTCAAAATGTAATGTCCTCTTTTCCAGCTGGATTTTGCAGGAAGGTGATGACAAGGTTGTGGAAACATAGGCAGAGAAACTCTTGTGAAACATCCATCCCAGCAACAGCCTCCTGTCTGGGACAACCAGATTCCATAAGAGAGAATCCCAGTCATTGTGGCAAATGGGAAACCAGAATCCCACTGAGAACCCAAACACTGTAGATGTGATGAAACCTTCCAGGTCCACAAAGAGCATTAGCACTCTTCTACTAGTGACAGCCTCTTCAGAGCAAGTGCTAGTGTTTTTTGGAACTGATGGATTGTAGTACTCTTCTCAGTTCTCTAGTTTTGTGTCTGGTTCATAGACTTGGAAGCCGTAAGAGATCACCCTGACCAGGCTGTCTCACCTCCTGCATAATACAATCCAAAGAATCCTGTATCTAGCCCCAAATCTTTGCTTGAGGAGAATATGGTTTATGGAAAGAGACATCCAATCCCAATTTTAACAGATTCCCAGTGACAGGGAATCCAACTGGCCCCCATGCAAAGTCTTCTATGAGCTGTTAAAAACCCTGCACCTTATACTGCATAACACAGAAGGAACAGCTCCGCATAATTAAGGTTTCAGACAGCATCCATTACAAGTCCAATATTAGCCCCCTACCAAATGGCTTGGTAACCAAGTTAAGCCAGAAAGTACCAGCATTCCTCTGAAGACAAAATGGAGGAAGTTTCTATAAAATCTAATTAAAATTCACCAGCTTCCTTTGGCAGTTAGAAAATGTTACTCAAATACCTTGATTAGAAATTTTGGATTTTATCCAGTGTCTCCCTCCAGCTTCAACTTTCCACCTAATTAAATCTCCCACATAACCTGAGCCCACTAGGCCTGAAGAATAAGCTTCAACGAAACAAAGTTACTAATTATTGGTGTGAATCACACAGGTGCATTCTTTCTTCCATTGATTTTAGTGGAATTACAGGCATAATTCTGCTAATGTCAAGTATTTTACCCAGACTTTTCTGACATCCTGACAGGTCACTATGGAGTTGACTATGCATTGCCTTGGCTACATGTAGCATAAAAACAGATAAGGGCTTTTTTACAGCTGGCAACAGCCCGAGGCTGGGGTGCTAGGCACGTGCCCCCAGGTTCTGCGCTGTAGAACTCCCCTCCATGGCCCCCCACTCTGGGGCAGAAAAACAGAGACATTGTAAATAGTTTTGCCATTGTAAGTGGGTTTTTTATTGTTAGTGGGTGGGAAGAGGGGGGAGGGGCTCTGTTTGTTGAGAGGGGAGGGATGGGGGTGGGTGTTGTTAGAAAAATAAAGCTTTTTTGTTTAAAATGCGCCTGGCCTAAGAGTGGTGCTGGGGCTGGGTAGAGGGTGTGTGGGCAGCAGGGCAGGCAGGTTGGAGCAGGGACTGCAGGAGGAGGAAGTCAACCAGGGTCTCCCGCATCCAGTGGCCTGGCCCCTGCTGACAAGTGCGTGGCTCTCCTGGGGCCTGGGTAGCAGGGCAGGGCTGCTGGGGCCAGCACCATGGCCAGCAGCAGTGTGGTGTGCTGATCATTGCTGCCAGGGGCATGGTTGCAGCACTGGGGTGCTGGGCATCACTGGTAGGGGCAGGGGCAGGGGCTGGAGCAGGCATGGGATGGGGAGGCAGGGTGGGCAAGCAGGGAGCTGCCGCCCCTGAGCTGGGCACATGGCTCCTGGGCAGGGAAGGGGTTGGTCAGGGATCAGAGGGCGGGGCTGTGTTTCCAAGATAGCAGACAAGGGCTGGCAGCAGGTTTTGGTGCATGGCAGGCCTGGAGGGACTTCACAGTAAATTATGGGCCAAGTCTCTTCACATGTAGACAGCGACACCCAGCAAAATCGCTCACTGTGCATTAGCTTAATGCTCAGTAAATTTAGCCATGAGTAATTGCATATGTAGATGTGCCCTGTGATAGATTCATTGAGTCTATGGCCAGAAGACACCATGACTGCATCCCACAGGGGATGTGCAGGGATATGAAGTCTGTGGCACCATAAACGTATTTGTGGTGCCACAAGCCACATGCAGTGAATGTTAAAATGTGCACCTGTTGCAAATTTGCTGTGCAATGGCAAAACTTGCTACCTGGATTTCCAGTAGCAAAAAAACAAACTCCAGGAAAAGAGTGGCGCAAAGCATGTAAAAAAAAAAAAGTACAAATGGAAGCATGGCCCTCCAGAGAAACATTCTGGCTGCCAGGAGGAGCTGGCCAAGGGTAGTTTGCCCACAGCGGGACATTTTGTCCTGCAACAAAGCGCACATGTAGAGTCATGTGCTGGAGCACAAAGTAGCATCACAAATTTATTCTACTACTATTTGTGCTGCTGCAAGCATATGCTCCTGCTCATCTGGACATGGCCCATTAGATTATCTAGGCTGTCCCCTTTCTATATGATGGTGAGCCATGAAACTTCACCCAGCTACCTCTGTACTGAGCCCAGGAATTTGCATCTGGCTGAAGAATAACTTGTGTGCGGCTAAAGGATATCTTTCAGGAAGGCTTCTAATCTTGATTTTGAAGACATCAACAGGCAAAAAATCCACTACTTCCTTTGGTAGCTTGTTACAGCGATTAACTATCTTCACTCTTAAAAGTGTGCTCCTGATTTCTGATTTGAATTTATCTGGCTGCCTTTTCCACCTGTTGGTTTTTGTTGCACATTTTTCTACTAGATTGAAGGGCCCCTTAGTATTTAGCATTTTCTCATCATGAAGGTACTCATACATGGTAATTAAGTCATCGCTCAGTCTCTTTTGTGTACATCAAACAAACTGATCTCTTTAAGGTATTGCTCCAGCCCTCAACAACTTTCTGTGGCTTTTATCTGCATTGTCTCCAATTTTTCAATGGCCTTTTGAAGATTTAGACCCTAGAGCTGTGTGCATTATTGCAGCATCAGTCTCATCAGTGCACAAACACAGGGATAAAATCAGCTCTATGGATCTACTTGTACTGCCCTGTTTATACAGTCAAGGATGGCTTTAGCCTTCTGTATCCCACCATTGTTCTGGGAACTCCTTTTGAGTTATTTGTCCAGTAATGATCCCAAGATCCTTTTAAGAGTCAATGTTTTCCAGAATCCTGTCTCCCATTCAATGGTAAAAGCCTGAACTCCTTGTGTTTTGCATTTGGCTGTGTTAAAACTATTTTTGCTTGACATCTGCTAAGGGAAAGGTGAGACATTTACAATATTTTAATGGTACTTTCAGAAACAATTCTAACTGCACTTGACTTGAGCATTTCATTTTCAGATTGAATTTAAAAATCCAAGTACTTAACAAAATACAGTTATTTTAAATGAATATGCATAGATATTAATTTAGTTAACAGACAATCTTAATGAAAGCTCAGGATATGAAATCCCAGGAGAAAAGCCAAAAGCCATTGGCCTGATAGCCAGTGTCTGCTACATGAGATCTCATTCATGAGGCGAGTCTATGCAGCTCAAGTGCTGAAATTCTCATTCTCTTCCTGGGCAATCAAAAGAGGGGTAAAGGTGGACAGCAGAAGCATTTAGAGAGAAAGAGAGGGGAAGATTATAAGGGATGATACAAGAGACACATCAAGATATAAGGAGAAGGAAGAGGTGACACACAAAAGTGCAGCCTGGCTAAGCCAGCAGTGCTGAGAGTTATTAATGGTGGGCTATGAGAAAGCGAGTGTAACATGGAAACAATGTCTGAGACAAGAACTCCAAAGGGAGATGGACAGTGCTAAGGACAGGAAGCCACCGGAGCTGGGGGTGGAGTACTCGGCATCCTTGATCTGCTGCTGTCTGAGTCCTAGGAAAAGTCTTGATTATGCAGCTTGGGTCATTTCTTCTGCCAGACAACTTTCTTACAACTTGATGGGGAGGTGGCAGAAGCTGCTGGGAGGTTGCCACTGGGATGCATATGCTCAGCAGGCAGCACTCACCCAGCAAGCCTGGAGAGATGCCCTGGGATTCTCACAGGCCCAGTGAGACTATGGTTCAACCCAGGGAAATGCTGCTGTGCTCTCCCCCAAACTCCTCCTCCCCTTCCTCTGGCTTTCAGAACAACAGGCTGTGTTGACAAAGCAGGTGCTGCCACCTCCATCTGGGGTCTGTCTTTTCCTGGAAATGGCTGTGCAATGCAAGCGGAGGGTTCATTTAGCTCGTTACTGGATGCGGGGAAGTGCACAAAGCAGACATTTCTCCTGCAGATTAAAAAGCTTTTAGAGCAGCTCTAGGCCTGCCTGGCTCGTTACTGTGCTAATGTCTTCTCAGAATCCTGGTCTCCCTACTGCACAGCCACAGCATGGGCTGAAAACAGGCCTAATGAGCTTGGGATGGCAGGTTCTGCTCAGAGTGGGGCTAGAATTAGCCATGTAGCGGCTGCAGGGAAACTGTGGAAGTCCCAGGTGCTGGGCCAGTCTGGATGGCACCAGGCTCTGCTTAAAGATCCAGAGAGGGCCATGACAATCATGTGACTGGAGCACCTCCATTATATACTCTGGTTAGTACTGGCCCCCACCCATAGGGACTTCTCCCTACCAACTACTGAGGGACAGTTATAGTGCTTAAGCGGGGGTTGAGTGGTGCTTTTGCCGTGAGGGCTTCCCTGTGGGACCCAAAAGCTTGTAAGAGTCCCTCCTCTCTCTTGGTTGGAGCAGCACTAGAAAGATCTTCTGCTTCCCTGCCCTAGGTACTAATGGCATCACAAGGAGCCATATCAGGAACTTGCTGGACTGGTGGGGCACCTGCTCCAAGCTCTGCCTGGTGCCTGCACTGACAACAGGCTGTTGTTTGCACACAGAGCTGCTCTGATTGGCTGTGCCTCCTCAGGAAGTCAGGGAATGGGGGAGGGCAGCCAACTAGAAGTGATTTTTCTATAGATCCCATCTGAAGTTCCCTTTAAACCAGCCTTTCCCAATCTTTTCTGTCCCACAGCACACTTACATGACCTTTTCCATCGGAGCGGGATGGGGAGGCAGGCTAAGCGGCTGAATGTGGAGCTGGGTGGAGAGGGCCAGCAAGGGGTTGGCCAGGGTGCGGTGGTGGCATGGGGCGGTGGTGGCAGCATTGACTCTAGCCATGCCCCCCCAAGATTTCGCAGTGCACTTGAACATGTCTGACGCGACACACCAGTGTGCTGCAGCACACCGGTTGGGAAACACCGCTTTAAACTTGTAAAAGGATTTGGACACCTGTGAAGTAGATAGGCTTGTCCATTTCCTGGCTCCAGAAACTGTTTTTCCACCATCACAGCCCCATTTCTGGTCACAGCCCTGGCTCTTGCCCACCTCTAAAGCCCCAGCAGCCCCCTTCTATTCAGAGCAGCTACAGCTCAGGAACCTTCGTATTCCCCCTTGTGCTCTACCTTGCTGTACTTTCCTGCCATGGTAGCAGGGGTCAAAGTCAGGAATGGTTCAGGTGGGTTAGAGGGACACTGCATAATAGTAGCCCATGCAGAGAGCATCACAGCTTCACTAAATGCTCAATGCTGTGGAGCAGTATATGACAAATTAAGCCAGTGTCTAAGTCTCTGTCATGAGGCGAGTCCCCTAGGCTACAAAGTCTGGCTCCCTTTGTATTCTCTCTCTGGCACATGAACCTGTCATTCTTGGGTATCCAGTGGCATGCTTCAACAGGACACATGAAGTGTCCCTCCCCACAGCCCCAACAGGACACGTGGAGAGTGCCCCTCCCCAAAGTCACAGTATAGTGGAAGCTGAGAGCTGTAGATCTAAACTCCTACAGGTTGAGATGGGCCTAGAGCCTAGCTCTCTTACTTTTGGAACACTAATCACTAGGCCAGTGTTTCCCAACCTTTTCCAGCCCAAGGCACACTTACATTAATAAAATTTTTCCACTGCACACCTGTTAAGGCATTCCCCATCCTCATACCTATTGTAGCTCATTGCCATGGCAAAATTCTGCGGCACACCTGTTCATTTCTGACAGCACACTTTTGTGCCATGGCGCACTGTTTGAGAAACACTGCGCTAGGCTATTATACATAAAGTGGACACTCCCATCCTTCTCCAGCCACATTTTAGGAGGAAAGATTGAGCCTTGCTTACCAGGAGAGGCCTCTGAGTTCTGGATCCTGAGTGGATAATGATACCTGCTTCCAGCTCTAATTCAGGCACCTAAATTTTGGAAAGAGGTGGGTGCTTAGACACAGGCACAGTGTTTCCTTATTGACTAGCTTAAGGCAGCTCCCTGCTCAGGGCATGGCTGTTCTGAATTCCCTTTCTGAAGCACATTACTCTCCCCCTGTGCTGTGTAGAGAGCCTAGAGCCCAGCTCAGAGGCCTAGGTTCCACTCTGGGGACCTTTAGTATCTTCAATGTTCGCATCTGAATGTCAGAGTTGCTAAGGTCATGCAAATGGCTAAAAACACAGGTGAGGCAAAACAAAAAACTCAGAGGTGTATCTACTCCTAGGAGACAATAGGACCCTTACTTTTAAGATGAGTTTCAAGGGCTGTGCCAGTAAAGCAGCAACACAGCTTTTTCTTGCTGTGGGGATTTCTAGCTGCCTGGTAACCAGGGATCTGGTTTTTCCATTTCCCATGGGGAAATGGAGAAAAATGTGAATTTCCCCCTTTACCCAAGGAAAATGCAGATTTTTCATTTTAACAGAGAAACCAGTGGATTTTGCACTATTGCAAAGAGCTGTCTGCATGCTGGCAGAGTTTCTCTCTGCAAGGAGCTGTGGGGGGCAGGAGCGGGAGGAGGGTGATCAGGCAGGGGGCACCATGTGTGTATATATACACAAGGCTGCCGGGCAGCCTAGAGAGCAGCTTCCGCAGGTAAACATGGGGGTGGGAATTGATGCTTCCATAGGGAGGAAGGATGGAGGGAGGGAGTTGGGCAAGGTTGGGGCTGGGGCTGCTGCCTCACTTGGGCTGGGGGGGGGGGGGGAGGATGGCTTGGAGCCCAGGGCTGGAATACCTGGCTGCTAGCACCCGGTGGGGAGCAGGACAGGGTTGCAGGCAACTCATTTGGGGGGCAGAGAGTGGGGCCAACTCCCCACACTGCTTGCACTCCCAGGGGGCAGGGGGGACCCGTGCCCCCCAGATCTGTGCATAGGACAGAGGTGGGCTGCCTGCTACAGGCTTGGGCTCCCTGTCCAGTTGTCCTCCCCCAGGGGCCTCTGCAAACCAGCGGGTGCGACCTGGCACTGCAGGGCAGAGTGGGGCCATGTGGGGAAGCTCCTTGCCACTGCGAGCTCTGCACTGCCATGGCAAGGCATCCCCTGCCTGCATGGCAGCAATGAGGGACAGAACCCCATGCTACTGTCCCCACTGCTGCAGGTTGGGCAGGGGGCACCTTGCCAGGGCAGCGCAGAGCTCACAGCAGCAAGAAGCTTCCCTGCACAGCCCTACTATGCCCTGCTGTGCTGGGTTGCACCTGCTGGGCTGCAAAGGCCCCAGGGGAGGGCAGCAGGGTGGGGGCCCGAGCCCACAGCAGGCAGCCTGCCCTCACCCCATGCACAGATCTGGGGGGCACAGGTCCTCCCTGCCCCCCGGGAGTGCACACTGTGGTGGGGAGCCAGCCCCACCTCTGCCGGAGCCACCAGCAGGCAGCAGCAGAGGGTAGTTGGTATCCATGCTCCGCTCCACTGAAGCACCTGCCACCTTCTGCGGGCAGCAATCGGGGCTCAGGAGCTGCGGACCCATGTCCCATAGCACTAGCAGTTGGAGGCCCACCCAGCAGGGCTGGGGGTGGGGCAGGGGCTGTGTGTGTTAGGGTAGGAGGGAGTGAGGAGCGCCAGCAGGGCCAGGGGGCTATGCAGGGTGGTGGTGAGGGGCACAAGCAGGGCCAGGGGGCTCTGCAAGGGTGTAAGGGGCACCAGCAGGGCCAGGAGGGCTGTGGGGGTGGGGGGAATGAGGGGCACTAGCAGGGCTGGGGGCTGTGTGGGGGGAGTAAAGGGTACCAGCAGGGCCAGGGAACTGGGGGGAAGGGGAGTGAGGACCACCAACAGGACTGGGAGGTGGTGGGGGGAGTGAGGGGCCTGGACCTGTATTCTGTGAGCTAAGGGGGCAAAGCAAGCTCTAATTTTCCATGATAAAAACCCCCAAATCAAATACTAAAATGTATAGGTATTTAGAATTTATTTTATTATAGTGATTAAGGCACTGGTGGGCTTCCAAATTGCTTTAAAATTGTAAATGTATCAATAAAACATTGTGTTCATCTAATATATACATATATATATATATATATACAGTGGCCTTTCATTTTAATCATGGATTTTGGGTATGTAATCTGAGAATTAGTCATTTTTATCAGAGAATTTGCCATTTTTTTGTCAGGGAAAACCAGGATCCCTGCTGGGAACAGACAAGACAATGCGCTATAGGATGGAGAGAAGGGCAGGAGGCATCCCAGAGATATCCTTAGAACATGGGTGAAGGCTGGGAACACCCGGTATATCTGATATAGCTTGTGCAGAGCAAGCTTGATGTAGCTTGTGCAGAGCTGTAATTTAGTTTAGGCCAGGTATAGCCAGCTGGAAATCACTAACTCTTTGCCCACATGAAAATACAATACATCAGCTTCTACTGCCCATCCATTCTGCAAACATATAGGGTTATGTATCCTCTGAAAAGAGGTAGCACCATGAGGGGTTAGGGCTCTGCTCAGAGAGGACAGAGTGTAGAGTCCAAGATAGGTGATGATGATGAATCACTTCCTTTTGAAGTTCCTCATGTTAACAGCTTTAAATTTGCTGCCTCTATACTCTGGAAGGGCAGCAAGTAGGGCTAGGCATTAACAAAGTGTTTGGGTAATGAGGTTTCCTTGGGTTTTGAGATATGATTATGGCACCTCTGAGGATGCACTACTTTGGCACACCCTGTCACCATTCAGTTACCAGGTCTGGCCCCTTCTGGCACCTCTATATTTATGATAAGGGAGGAGCAATGTAGAAGAGGGAAAATGGTATCTAGTGGCCTGGAAAGAACACATCCACCAGCTGTGGACACAGTGAACTGAACATAGTGACAGTTCTCAGTGCTGGAAGTACCATGTCCTTTCCCCCACCCTTCCCATTTCTGTCATAATGGGATTTTCTTTGGTGGATATGTTCAGACAGACTTTTGCTGAAACTCTTTTTCTCCACTTATGCTGAGGATTTCATTGTCCATGGCAAGAGGCTTTCAAAGAGTTCCATGAAGCTCAAAATTATTAGTGCAATTACGAAATAGTTAGGCTGTCACATTTACCGGTTGCTCAGTCAGTCCTAAACATGAACATGAATGACGCAGGCCATTGGAGTTTGGGGGCTAGGGCGACTGCCCACAGGTAGTGGTGGCGGCAGTGGCGGCAACAGGGGCATGGCGGCAGCGAGTGGGGAGCTTCCACAGGTGGCCACGGTGGTATCGGTAGCAGGGAGGGGGAGGTGGTGAGTGCCAACAGGCGGTTAGCAACCACCCACAGACACTGCCAGCAGCATCAGTGGTGGCCAGCAGTGATCAGCAATCCCCTGCAGATGCTGCAAGCAGTGTTCGCGCGGGGGGCAGAGAAAGGCAACCAGCCACAGGTGCCACTGGCAGTGGTGGCAGCAGCCAATCACAGGGGGGGCACCGCCAATCTCAGGGAGTGCACGTGCACCTGTATGCACCCCCTACATATTGCCAATGGTTCTAAAGGAAAATACTACAGGCTGGCCATTTTGTAATAGCTCTGTTCCTAAGCCATGTTCACTAGCATCATGCTGAACAGCTACAAATTCCTTTATGTTATCATAATAATTTATGACTAAGTAGCTAAATGTCTACCTTTTGGAATTTGCTTCAAAGCTTATTTCTGTTAATATTCCCAACGTTATCCAGCACTTTGATTAGGCTGTCTCCAAAGTGGTTAAGTTAGAGCAGAGAGGTGCAGCAGGAACATGGACAGAACATTAACAAATCCCTCCAAAACCTGTATGCCATGCATATTGCTTGCCAGGGAATTTCTGAGATCTGATCTGAAGTACTCATCTATTAGGAGGAGTCCAGGAAACAACACAGCTGGCAGGCATAGTCTGAATAGTTTCTTGTTCAGTCTGAGATTCACCTGACATGCTCTATTGTGTACAGCTATCAGATTACAATCATGATCAGTATTAGCTTCCGTGCAGGAGTCCCCACAAGCACACAGTAAGAGATTACCTGCAATTACCCCTGTCCCTCAAGTCCTTCTAGCATTGCCTTATTCTGGAGTCATCTCTGCCTGCCAAACAGTATCTGAAAAATTGAAATACTATGTTGGAACCTTAGAATCATCATATCTAAAGAAAAATACAGTACATCACCAAAACTGTAAGAATATGCAACTACAAATGGCCTTTTCATCCTTAATATACGATTGTGCTGTCATAAACATCACATATTTTGATCATTTTGCTTCCTGCCACCTCAAACTCTCAGCTGAGTTCCACCTGAGCCTGGGTGAGATGTTAAAGCCATGGGCTGTCTGACTCAAATCCCTTGGCACACTGCAAGTTGTTTCCAGCCACAGGGCCAGAGATGAAGTCAATGAGCACCTCCAGAGCGGTCATGCCAGACTGCCAACAGCAGAACTGGATACAGGCCACCACATCATCATTGTGATAATCACAGGTGAAGCCACTGTGCTTGGAAGAAGGTAGTTAGTACATTGGGAATATGACCTTCAACTGTCCCCACCACAGCTGGATGATCCTGGCTGCTATGAGTATGCTCATGTTTAGAAGCACAACTGCATTTGCAACATACCTCTGGTGCACTTACATTAGCATTTCTCAACCTTTTCCATCCCATGGCACATTTACATAAATAAAAAAAAATTGCATCATACCAGATGTCGAGTGGGGGTGGGGGTGATGCGGTGTGGCTGGACACAGAGTGGGGCAGCGGGGTGTGGCATGGTGGTTGGATAACTCGCTGGAGTCATGCCCCCTGCCTGCTGCTGCTGTGGACAGACGGACAGACAGGGGGCATGGCTCCCCAAAATTCTGCAGCACACCTGTTGATGTCTGACAGCACACCAGTTGGGAAATGTTGACTTAGAAAACACGTTTTTAAACCTAGTGCGTTGAGAATTGACCCAACACTCAGCTGATGAATAGCAGAAGGCTTGTTTTAATAACTTCCAACAAACTACAAAACTAAATAACAGAAAAAAAGCTACAAAACTAAATAACAGGAAAAGGCTCTTTCCCAATATAAAACAAGCTATTAGTCCTTAGTATTATCTTAGCTGCACAGAGATCTTTACCCAATGCAGGCAGGAAGCAGTTGTTGTACAGCTTCTAAGCGTGGGTCCTTCACTTGTTGGCTGGGTGGCAGGATGGCTTCTTGGTCCGGGCTGTACATACCTTGCTGGCAAATCTGCTTAGTTTTTATACTGTTTAATTGTATAGTGTGGGGGGGTTCCAAGTGATTAATGAATTCTCTCCCCGGGGGCTTTCCTGCCATGCTTTGATTTGATGGAAAAATGAGAAAGTAAATTCCCCAACAAGATGTAGGTTAGTCAATCACCCCACACAGAAAGCAAAAGTTAATTGGTTTATTGTGGTGTTCCCTGTAAATCTCTAGCAGCGGCTAGATAACTGACCAGCTGACATCCGTGCTCCCTCCCCGTCCCCTTGGGCTCCCTGCCTGTAGGTCGGCTCCTTAATAATTTCTTTTCTCCACCAGTCATCCCAACATTCCTCACTGGGAATCATCCCCACTGTTGGTCTCTATGAAGGTAAGTACCTTTTCTTTCCTCACGTCTTTATGAGTGGATCTCACCATGGTTATATCCTCACTCACTGAGCCCAACTCTGGCATTTCTCCGTTCAGCAGTTTCTCTGCCATCTCTTTTCTCTGTGCTGGCCTTCCTCGCCATTCCTCTCTGTCTCCCGTGGTGCACCAGGGCGCAAGGAACTGCTGCTTTCCCAGTCCTTTCATTCGCTGCCAACCGCCAGGTCAATCATGGAGTTCTAATTGTTTCCCAGTGTGCTACCCCCTCAGCTGAACCTTGTGTGTAATTGCTCTTGCCCTGTCTTTGGCCCGTGTTCTCTTTACTGCTCATCCGCTGAGCCCCTTTAACCTCCCCTTAGGAACAAAGTTAATCTTCACCCTGTTACATATAGCTTCAAAGAATTTTTCCTTGATGGTTGGTCAATTAAAGGCTGAACAAACAGGAAAAAAAAGGATGACCATCATATGACAATTGTTAAATTGCCTAGCTCTTCTGGATTTGTCTAGGTATGAAGACTGTGTTTTTCTGCACTCCGTGCACTGCCAATAATTTTAATCACTTTTATTATTTTATGTCATGGGTCTGGTATTGGGTACCACAAGCACTCTACTGTCTTGATGCCTAATGGGTTGCAAGCCATTAGTGGAGTTTGATTTTATTGTGGCAGTCTTGTTACCACAATCCAGTCTTGCCCCAGCCGTTGTTTTATACACTATCCAAGCTTTCATAGTTTTCATATGCAGCACCCTCCATTGAGCCTACCACATGCAAGACAATATAAAGACAATTTAAGGTTGTCTGAAGATGGAAAATTGATTGAATATGGAATGTCTCTTTCAAATGGGAGCACTCTTTGTATCTTCCTGAATCATTCCACATTGGACCACTTTTTCAATTATGGCATACATGGTGCAAGGGTTGAATTTTCTGTACAAATAAGAAAATTGTTGTACCACAATTGTCATACTGCTGGCAAAATGAATTCAGAAATCCATCAAAGTTCAGCTTCTTTCATCAAGTTTTACTTGCCAGAAACCATCTTTTCATCTAATGTGACTCCAGTCTGGAGATCATGTAACTTTCTCTTGGACTCTCAAATCCACAATGTTATCCAGGGTTTTTTTAAGTTAATTATTCAGAACTGCTATTCTGCAGTATGGCTGCTTTAACAACTACC
The DNA here is from genome assembly GCF_000455745.1 of Alligator sinensis. NCBI lineage: Eukaryota > Metazoa > Chordata > Crocodylia > Alligatoridae > Alligator > Alligator sinensis. The sequence continues at coordinate 1,380,999 of NW_005842289.1, forward strand.
TCTCAGGGTAGATTTTGTATGCATTGTCCCAGAAGATACTCCTGCTCTAGAACTTGAGCCTGGAGTTTGGATGATTTATCTTGTCCACATTTGTAGTAATCTTTGCAGCTCATTATGGTGCAGATAGAATCACTGTCAGTCTAACAGTGGAATCTCTGAGGTGATGCTTTCAGTTCTAGGTGGGCAAAATCACTGTTTTCCCCAACATTTTTACAGCTGCAGGTCTAATTTGCAATGAAATTCATTTAGAGAGGTACTTTTGTCACTCTCCACTCAGTGAATATTGTAAGATTGCTTCTGTCTCTGTTTGCAAACTTCTGCAAAACAATTTCTTTTCTTGCAATAAACCCATGTGGCACCATATGCCAGGCATATGTCATTTTCATTTTTTCTCCTGCAATGTAGACATTGCTTACTTTTTTTCTGAGGACCACAACTATTTCACTCTGTGTTTACCTGTATTTCCTGTGTTGGATACATTTTCTCAATATTTAATGCTTGAATATTCTGTGACTTATTCTTTTACTTGTTTGCCACTGCAGCATTTATCAATAGCAAGAACTTTCTGTTCTGCCTGTCACAACATATGCACTCTTGCTTCATTATCTTTGCTGCCTAATATTATAAGGACTCTAATAAGTTTGTCTGTAAGTTTGCCAAATTTCCATTATGCTATTAAGTGGCACAGAGTAGTCATACATTGGTCTGTAGTTCCAATCTGGTCAGCATTACTGAAATAATATCTTGTATATTACATTTCCTTAAGACACAAAGTATTTTTTCCAAAGCAGCTAAGATGTAGCTACATGCTGTTTTTCTGCTGTTTGGAAATGTTGAAGAATTAAGTACCAGTATCCACCAATGACTGTATTTGATACAGTCATATGAATGACTCTTATTGTCCACTCTGACAGGTCTTTCCTACTTTGTCCAGGAAGCCATGATGAAGCGAAGCTCCAGTTTTCATAGATATCCCTGTGCCTTTGCACACTAGCAAGGAATGGATGCTCGCAACCACATAGGCCACAACACCCAGTTACAGCAGCATCAACCGATTCACCCAACCTGCTGTTAAGCCTCGATGTAGAGTTGTGCCAAAGGCGGCACAGCAGTGAGTTTTACTGGTTGCACAGGGCCCAAGAACTATACTACTTTTTTTATGATGCTCTGTATTGAAGTAGCACCTGGCTGCTTCATGGACTAGCACCCCACTGTGGGAGGTTATATATAACCATAAAACCAAACTGGGGATTCCACTCCCCTCCCCCAGCTTCTAGTTGAAGTTCAGGTTAACAACTGCGCATTCAAAGTGCTTTGTGCATCTGCTAAGGCAGGGGGACCTTGGGAAAGCCCTAGGGAGTACAGGCAGTCCTCGACTTACAATGTTGTGAGTTACGTTTGGCAGTTACAACATTTCTAAATTGACACCCTGTTTCAACTTTCTGACTTCAGTTTCGACTTTACAACGCTTGATCTGATGCGACACCATGCCAGCAAACAAGTTCGCTGCGTCGCTCATCTTCCTTGTCTGCTTCTTTAAAACAGCAGACAAGACTCCAGAAAAACCTGCGGCCAAGACTCCTGAGAAGACTCCAGCCAAGAACCCTTCAAAAAGTCCGGCGAAGTCACCCAAAAGAAGTCCTTCCAAATCAATATGGTTGCTATTTACAATATAAATACATTAATGTAGCTATATTAGTCATCTATAATTGATTGAGAACAAAATTCTGGGGTATTTTTTGTGAAAATAGGGTATCAGGCCTTGGTTCGGGAACCAATCCCCCATTTATAACATTGTTTCTTATGAGAAAATTGGTTCTGAGTTACAACGTTTCGACTTAAGATGTGGTTTTCAGGAACCAATTGTGTCCTAAGTCTGAGGACTGCCTGTACATGCGGGTAGGTGGGGACAGAGCATCGCCACCCATTACCCCATGCTGCCACCTCTCAGGAGCAGGGTGGGGGGTGGGCAAGGGCAGTGGTGCCCCTCTGAGGGCCACACAGGTGCCACCCGGCCATGCGGGGGGGGGGAAGGAGCTCGCACATGGTGGCCGCTGCTGCCACCCAGCCCCCCTGCTCTGTGCCTGGCTGCACCCTCCCCCAACTCCCCTCCACTGCTCCATGTCTGGCTGTAGAGGGTACACCTATTAAAAAAGGTTGAAAACCTCTGTGCTACAGGTTGCAGGGGGGCAGGAGTTATACTTTGGAAATATTTTCATGTTCTGTTTTGTAATTTCAGGTCAAATTAGCCAGATCAGTTCCAAATCCTTTGAATAAAAAGAAAAGGGTCTTGTGGTATGAGGGTGCCTGGTGGGTGTTGCCTGTCCTGCTGGGGATGGGGCTCAGGCTGGGCTGTCACCACGGAGGACGTATAGTAAGCAGGTGTAGCACAGCCTCGTGGAGTTGGGGAGAGAGACCAGAGCTATGGACCAGTTCAAAACATCCTGCTTGCACCCAGGCCCTGAAGGCCATAGCTGTGGCAGAGAGACTAGGCCTTCAGGGCAGTCCAGGCGCCGGGCGGGTCGGAAGGGCCTCCAAGAGCCGCCAGCCGGGGAGAGTGCGCCACTGCCCCGAGCCGCAGCGCGGGCACTGCCAGCGTCAGCCCCGGGCACGGACGCGGGGCCTTGGCTGCAAGCCGCCCCTGCTGATCCCTGCTTGGCTCTCGCTGTTTCCTGTGACTGTTTCCTCTCCGAGCCCAGAGCTCTGCCGAGCGCGCAGCCCTGTCCGGGGGCGCGGGCGTCCTGCGGTGCCCGGTGCCCCGCGCGCTCCCTGCAGCCCGGCAGC
>NW_005842289.1:1384101-1396297 GCF_000455745.1 Alligator sinensis
GCGCACCGCCGCGGCGGCCGGCCGCCGGCACAAAGTGGCGGGCGGGGGCTCCGACACCCGCGGGCGGCAGTCAGCCCGGCGCTTCTCGGACCGGGGCTGGAGCCTCTGCAGGGCTCGTGCCCTGGCCGGGCACGGGCACAGGCCTGCTCCTGGGGGGCAGTGCCAGGGCCGGAGAGCTCCCCAGCAGGGCAGCTCCCCAGCAGGGCAGCTCCCCAGCAGGGCAGCGCAGGGGACAGGAGAGAGATCAAGCCGGGGACCCCTGCAGAGTCAGGGGGCAGCAGGGGACCCGTGTAGCCTGAGCCTGGTCCTCTGGCTGGACTGCACCACAGGGGCCTTGGCAGTCCTCACAGCTCCCGTCTACAGTGCTTTCCCCATGCAGGGGCAGGATGCGACAGGCATGTCCACAGCTCCCCTGTCGGGCCATTTGGGACAGGAAGTAAGAGAGGGCCCAGGGGAATTTGCGAGGTGGAAGGAAAGCTGGACAAGGCAGCAAGACTCATGCGGGAGCGTCACAGTTTTGTACTGATTGATCTGGGTTGGAAAAGAGTCCGACGGCTGCTGAATGATGGGACGCTGGCTTGGCACTGAGCCAGGGAGCAGAGTACCTCCTGCTCATCACTGTGGCTCCATTGCATCTTCTCTTCCTGGCCAGGCTCCTATCTGAGTCCAGGCTTGCTTGCTGAGATGTGCCAGCCTGGAGTAGGATGGCTGCAAGGGAGCAAGGCTCCAGCCTAGTGGTCCATATAGCCCAGCAGGTTCCTGCGCCCAGGTTCACTGGCTGAGAACACTGCATTATTCATGTGATGAATGATGCTGTGCTGGAGCCAGCTCCAGAGCCATGCAGATCCCGGGTGCTGCAGAGGGAAATCTGCTGGAGAATGCCAGAAACTCTCCCTCCCTGCAGTGAGTGTTGTGTGTGTCAATGCCACACGCGGCAGCTGGCCTGCCAGACAAATGCAGACACTCAGCTGAGCACCACTGGAAAGGATCTTGCTCCAGCTTCTCTGGGGTGGGGATGGCCTGAGCCACAGACCTTCCCACCCTCAATACTCCAGGAGTCGGGGGATACCCCCCTTTGCAGGTGCTTCCCTTGCCTTCTGCCCCCAAGAACCCAGTTCCTTGAAATGCAGCCATGGTGCTGGAAGCAGGTCAGAGCCCCAAGGCACCCAGGGACCTTGGGTCCCCTTCTCCTAAGCCTTGCCTCTCGTGCTGGCACTTGATTAACGTGGAGTCTATAGGAGGCAGTCTGAGGCAACTCCATGCTAGGCTCCATGCCACTGACACCAGAGATCAGAAAGTCCAGGGGAAGTCTGTTGACACCTGTGGTGGGGACAGTTGAAGGTCATATTCCCAGTGTACTAACCACCTTCTCCCAAGCACAGTGGCATCACCTGTGACCATCACAATGATGCTGCAGTGGCCTGTGTCCAGCCCTGCTGTTGGCAGCCTGGCATGACTCCTCTGGTACACAGGTGCCCATTGACTTCATCTCTGGCCCTGTGGCTGGAGACAATGTGCAGAGTGCCAAGGGATTTGACTTGGGCAGTCCATGGCTTTCACATCTCACCCAGGCTCCTCTCTCTGGTAGTGGCTTCACCACCTAAACCAGTGTTTCCCAACCTTTTCCATCCTATGGCACACCGGCCAAATGTGGAGTGGGGGGAGGGGATGGTGGCGGAGAGCAGCTGGACATGTAGCTGGGGTGGTTATCGGCATGGGGCCAGCCGGGACGTGGTGGTAGCATGGGACGGCAATGGCAGCACTGGCTGTAGCGGAAATGGCACAACTGGCTGTAGCCACACCCCACTGGAAGCCACGCCCCCCCAGATTCCATGGCACATCCAGACATGTCTGATGGCATACCCGTGTGCTGCGGCACACCGGTTGGGAAATGCTGATGTAAGCTAGGCAGCATCCTGCTCCCCTGGCCTACATAAATTCACATTAGTTGCTAGATGTTGACCCCAGCTTCATTATTGGCTGGGGTGAGCCCTGACTACTTGGTGCTAATGCATGGGACTTGGTGGCTTGTCCCAACAGCACTCTGGAAGCAGCTGCTGAGGCACTTCTATGAAATGCCCTGAGTCGAGGCATTTCCAAACCCTACAACTGCTGTTTCAACTAAGCTGTTTCCTTTCTTCTCCCAGCTTGGTGCACCTAACTCATGACACACTCCTCAAACCTCCACCAGGCTTTCCAACGGATCAGGACTGAGGAATATCACTCTGTATGAGCCGAGTCCAGACTAGAATAGCAAGGGATATTTAATAGGTATGGATGAACCAAAGTTCTGGGTATGCAGGTAGCCTAAGGGTGGTTGGGATTACCTGCTGGAAAACTGAGGCCAAATGGGCTGTGGGCTGCATGAATGGCATATATACTCTGTAAGTGCTTGTTGGGGGCTTCAGGGCTCCTCAATGGAATGGGATCCAGAGGCTGCTCAGGTAGGACAGAAGGCATCAGGCTCTGTGAGAGTCAAACTGTGAGCCCACAGGGCCCCATGGCTAGGTCAGAGAATCAACCTAATACCAGTAGCATGGGATACCCTGCCATATCCTGCTGGGCATCTCAGCCATCTCAAGTCCTGTAGGGTGGTATCTTGCAGCAGGGCAGCTTGCATAGAAAACTAAGGGCCATACCACAAAGATGTCAAGCAGTGACCTGTTCTGTTGAGGTCTGTGTATGTATGTGTGAGGCAGACAGGCAGCTGGGCTGCATCTGTTCATATACAGGAAGATCTGGGATCTCTGCACATACAAGAGGAGAGATGACCTATATGGTGCATGTGTGTGGGATTGGCACACATTTTGACCAATTGGATGAAGTCCCATTGCTGTAGACGGTGTATGGCAGATGAGCTGTGTATATTGAGTGCTGGGATCAGTGTTTGGTGTCGGGGGACAGGGTGCCCAGTGCCCCCTGCTCTCGCTGGGTTTGCAGGGACAGGGTGCCTAATACTTCCTATGCTCAGCAGTTGTTCTCTCTTTCCCAGCTCCCTGATGCCTGACTACTTGTGACGCTCTGGTGCAAACATGGCTGGGACCAAGTGCTGCTATGAGGGGAAGATTGCTGGCCTCTATGACTTGGAGCGCACACTGGGCAAGGGCCATTTTGCTGTGGTCAAGCTGGCCCGGCATGTCTTCACTGGGGAGAAGGTGGCCGTCAAAGTGATTGACAAGAGCAAGTTGGATGTGAGTGCAGCAGGGCAGCTGCTGCAGGAAGTGCGCTGCATGAAGCTGGTGCAGCACCCCAACGTAGTTCGGCTTTATGAGGTCATTGACACCCACTCCAAGCTCTACCTCATCCTGGAGCTGGGCGATGGTGGGGACATGTTTGACCACATCATGCGGTATGAGGGTGGCCTGACCGAGGGGCGTGCCAAGCACTACTTTGCCCAGATTGTCCATGCCATCTCCTACTGCCACAAGCTACATGTGGTCCATCGTGATCTCAAGCCTGAGAACGTGGTTTTCTTCCAAGAGCAGGGTGTGGTCAAGCTCACTGACTTCGGCTTCAGCAACTGCTTCCAGCCTGGCAAGATGCTCACTACCAGCTGTGGCTCACTGGCCTACTCTGCACCTGAGATCCTTCTGGGAGATGAGTACGATGCCCCTGCTGTAGGTGAGAGGCCCTGGCTGGCAATTGCCTCAGCCCTGAGGCATTGCAGGGGTACCCAGAACCTGGGGCAGCCCTGGGTGATGCTGGCACAGTGTACCATACTTACCATGTTGTTGAGTGGGAGGCATGGGGTCCCTTGTGGACACATACTCACATACCTCTCCTCAAGCCTGCACAACTGCACGTGCACATACTCCCCTACTCCCAGATCTATGAAAGTGTGTGCTCACTTACATGCACACATGTGTGTGCAGCCCTCCAGATACGAGCATCCCCAAGTGGGAACAAGGCCACATTACATCTCCCCTGTTATAATTACCCGTGTGTGTATAGGGCCTCTCCTTGTAAGTTCAGCACTAGAGCATCTTATAAAGCTTTGTTGCATGCCCTACTAAGGCAGGGAACTATTATCCTACTGTACAGATATGGTACAGAGGGACTGACTTAGCTTGCCTTGAGGAGCTCTCTGAGCCACTGCTGTTCAGTTTCACCATCTTTTGAAACACAGGGGAAATTGCAGAGACTTGGAGAAAAGTTAATTTGTGACTATGTACTGTTGGAGTCTTCTTATAGCCACAGTGGTCCAGAAAATATGCAAGGAGCAAGGTTTTTTGGGTGATATCTTTTATAGGACCAACTGTATAGTTGGGAGAGATGTTAGACAAGATTTCAGGTACAAAGTACCTTTCTTCAGGTCATTTTGAAGTAAAGAGGGGTGAACATTTAAAACATGGTGATTCCAAAAACTAGGCCATTTAGTAGAATACTCATCCTCAGCAAAAATCATGGAGAGATTGCTATGGGATGTAGTCAGTAAAGAGTAGCAGCATAACTAACTGGGGTTCGCCAAAAGAACATGCTTGCAACACGTCTTTGTGAAAAATAGGTTTTGTCAAACAAAGATGATACATTTTTATAAGAATAGAAGTTTGGTGACAATGGCTAGGGACAGACATTAAAAAAACCTGAGCCTGAATTGATTCAGTCTTTGCAGGTTAGTCTAACTTAGCTAGGCTAAATCACTTTGTAACTGCACAGACAAGCCCTTTGGACTGAAAAAATGCCAGCACATGCCTGCAGTGGCTCAGGCTAGAAGCCGGAGGGTGCTGGAGCAGCCTTCCCTTCCCTTCCACAGGGCTGAGCTGAGGGGTGCATGGCCAGGCCTCCGCAGGATGCTGTGATTAGGGAGGAATTCCCTCCCTGCCTTGATATCAGCATTTATCAGCTCTGTTATCAGCATTTAGCACCCCATCAGAAAATAAAATTAGCTCGTTAGTTCAAGCTAATTTTAAACAGCTTTTCCCAAAAGGAAGGAATGTAGGGACATTACCAGCTGAGTTGTTGATTAGCTCCAAAAAACCCTAAGCGGACACTGTCCTATATGCCTTACGCAGCATTAGCTAGCTTACCACATGCTGGCTGCGGTCTGTGCTGTGAGAAAGAGGAGGAAGGGATCCCTGCTTAAGCAGAGAGTGGTAATGGGGTGTGGGGGACGGGGAAGCCAGCAGACCCTACTGTGCCTGCAAGTCTCTGCCAGAGCTCCAGCCAGGTGGCAGAGGGGAGGGGCCAGCTCTGCTCTGGAGCAGAGAACTCCACCCAGGGAGCATGCCAAGATGCTGGGGGAATCTGATTTAACTTAAACCAACAAGAGATCTAGGACAGACATTGCACAAACTGGTTTGACCCAAATCAGTTAAGTCTGATATTACATTCAACCAGGTTTATCTCAAATTGATTTCAGCCATTTTCAAACTAGTTTAAGAGCACTGAATGTCTGTTCTGTTACAGGTTTAAACCAGTTTCTGATCACTTAAACCGGTTTATGTGTAATGTCTGTCCCTAGCCTATAGGTAACTCCAGATATGAAATACATGAACAGAAGGGCCTGTGAGAGAAATTTGGGTGCTTGTTACATACTGATGGGGGGGGGGGGGGTCCCCTCATCTTCATTTTGGAAACAGGAAATAGAGAGTGATCTCATTTTGAGGGCCCCCTGAGCTAGGGGGCCCAGTACAATATACTCCCCTTCCCCACACCATCACACAGGCCCTGCTTCAATTTGCCAAATAAGTTTGGCTTAGCCCCGCATGATAGAAAACAAAAAACTAGTACTCTACAAAATCAGTGTAGTACACATTAAATGCATTAAAAGTGGATAACTAATAGGTCTTAAAATAAATTGAAGGGAAACTGCTGTCCAAAGGCAGGAGAAGTGTTTCTAGTGGGATATCTTTGGGAACTTTTCCTGGCCTAATGTTATACAATATGTGTATCAATAATGTAAAGGAAAATACAGAATAATTTCAGGTAAAGATTATAGGTGACATAAAACTATCTCTGCATGCTTGGTGTGTAAGAAGGAGTGGTATGAGTGGGTGGAGCTTCAATATGTTTAGTCCCTGCTCTTCTTGAGTACATGCATAAAATTATAGCGTGTAACAGCTTGGCTATATGCTGTTGACTCATATGTGTTTTTACTTTCAGCTGTGTGTGGGCATGTGTGTGTGTTCAAGTGCATGTACACATGTGTGCCCCCACACACATGTATTTGTCCAGGAGCAGGAGTCTAGGCCTGGAGGCCAATTTGTAGGGCCAAGTTCTGTATGGTTAATGAAGAGTTTATGTGGTTTTGCAGCTATCCTGCTCTATACTGTTTTGCGTTTCTTTTCATCAGATCTTTGTGACTTTTATCTGAGCACCTTTCAGTCATGCATGAAGTGGTATGACTAACATTTGTCTTGCATGGTCTGCTCCTTTGCACCCTCTCCCCAGAGGCAGAATTGTGTGCGCTGGTGCATGGTGTTTTGGATTTAGCTTGGGTTTTTTTAACTATCCAGGCCGCTCTGTATTCATGTGAGAGAATGTCATTTGCCAGGTGCTGGGCCCTTGGAGTAGAAGATATTGAGGCTTGGGGTGGTCCTTGGGTCCTGGGAGGTTGGTTTCAGCCTAGGACTGGCTCCTAAGAAGGCCCTATCTCCTGCACAGAGGAGCTTTGCCAGCTGATGGACTGATTCCATAATGGCAGAGACATGGAGCTGTTGATTTCAAGTTCTCATCCCGAGCCGCAGACTCTTTTGGACATCCTAGACCAAGGAGGGTGGGGCTCATGGCCTCATGGTGACCTGTGTCACAAAAGAGCACTCTCCAGTTGTTATTAGTATTTCTAAGGCTTTTTGCTCTAGTTCTGTGAGCCTGGCTGAGGCTAGCTCAGGGCAGAGGCTGAAGCAGGTCCAGCTTCCTCACAGGGCTGGGCATTGCCTTGTGTACCTTCCCTCCAAACAGACAGGTAAGATGCTAAATACTTTGTCTACTTCTGTCTGCTTCTGCAGAGCCCCTTGGCAACGCACTGTTGGTATCCCTAAGGTAAGGTCATTGACTGGGGCAGGTGCTTTGTGTACTAGCAGGGCAGAAAGTGCAGACGTCCTCTCTGACGGTGTCTGTGGGGACAATGCTTGCATTTTCTCATGGGTGGAGTTGCCAAAGCTTGGGAAGTGCTCAGAACAGCCTGTGCTTTGCTGGACTCGCATTGTTACAGCAGGAAGGGCCTTTCCGGTTCCTGGCTTGGCTGGGTTGAATCCTCTCCATGTTGCCTTCCTCAACTCCCTGAGTGCTGCAAATCTAGGGGACTGCATAAGAGTTCCTCTACCTCCGTCTGTACTGGGAGTGTGTGGGGAGGGAGTAGAGGAGGGCACTGTGCAAAGGAGGAAGGGTGAATGACACTGCTGATGAGCAGTCCCATGCCATCAGTGCTGGCAGTGCCAGCTTTAGCTCTGTCATTCTCTTTCTCTGTAACCAGTCCCAGAAATGGTGCAGCACAGCCTGCAATGCTTGTCTATCCCAGTGGGGAGCTGCAGTCAGAGCTTACCAGGTCAACAGTGCTTAACACCAAAGTGCCTTGAAACCTAAGGGAACATTTGCACAGCAGCCTGCCAAACACCCTCAGTGGACAGGCAACCCACACTGTCAGGATGCTTTCTGGTCCCCAACAGTTATCCAGCCTTACCCAAAATATTCCCACTGCCACGCAGACTCTGGGTACCATTACTGCACTTTCCCCTAGGCAGATGTAGCTGGAGGGGGAGGGGGGTTTGCATAAAAGGGCAGATGACTTGAGTAGAAAAGACACCTCCCCTCTGTCAGAGCATGTCTGTGCAGGGGCAGGAGCCCTGGGAGCAGAATGAGGGGGACCCAGTCTTCTAGCTCACCAGTTGCTGAAGGGGGCTCAGAAACAGGATGAAGAGCAGAACTGGATGCATGAGATGTGTTCTGTAGCACCGGGGACTTCATGGAGCCTGTGAGACAAATATGGGGCCAGAGGTTGCATAGCAATACCTCTGCCTGAGGCTGAGTGCTGGGTCCCACGTCTGCACCTGGGATTGTCCCTAAGTCACCTGGGGGCTATTTCTGGTCCCAGAGAGAGTCAAGCCTTGTACATGCATTTCTTGTCAGTCCAGCAGCTGAAGGTGCAGGAAGCAATTAGACCAGTGTCACGTGAAGATATATTTATAGTGTGGTGGAGATAAACACTAGGGGAAATGGGTAAGGGGCCCCTCCTTGCCCAGCTCTTCATCAGAAGCATCTTTTCTGAGTGTGACATGGTCCTGGCTCCCAGGCTCACATACAGGGTTGTCTCAGGGTTGTGTGCACACAGCCTGAAGTGCAGGAGGGGGGCTTGGGGAGCAGCACACACTTACATAATCAGGACCCTGGAGCTTTCCATGGTATTTCTCACACTAGCAGACTCCAAAGCACTTTCCAAACGGCACAGGCATCTGGCATGCAGGCCAGCCACACAGCCAGCGCCTGGTCTGCTACAAACCTTTGCTTACAGGCAGAGTGCTTCTCAGTCCAGGCTGCATTTCTTACCTGAGGCATGATAAGATGAGGGCTCTGTTTGAGGATGAATTTATGCATGTGCCTGGCCCGACTGCTGTACTGATGGGTGTGACTGATATGGAAATACCTTATAGAGCAGCAGCAGTGCCCACAGACTCACCACCAGTATTGCCTTGAGGCTCCCTACTTGTTTCTCGGTTACCCCCGTGCAGGGGTGGCCCATTTACAACAAAGAGGTGTTGGGACAATTTCCCTGCAGGTATAAATGGACAGAATTGCACTACACTCGGAGCTGTGTTCATTCACCTCAGGAGATAATCTGTCCTCCTTGTTAGCCCTCACAGACACAGTCTGTACTTGACTCTTCCCAACTTGCAGCCTGTGTCCTCACCAGTAATAAAGGTTCTGGGACCAAATTCTGCTAGCAACCACTGCCTGAATGAGGGACTGTGCTCTGTGCATGGCAGTGAAAGTGGGAACTGGGGGCAGAGGGAGCTGGAGTGTAATGGGGCAAAGGGAAGCTTCTCATCGCAGACAGAACTGGCACCAACCTACTGTCATTGGGGCTGGGCAGGCCGGCCCCCTCCCCCCAACATCTGCAGACAGCTGTCCTGGCCCCTTGCCTAGCAACCCTGCTATAATTGTGGGCAGCCCTTCCCTCCCTGGCAGGCTGCTCCCCTCCTTCCTTCCCTGCTGCCTGCTTGAGCAGATGGGCAGACACCTGCTGTTGGAGTGTGACCTGGAAAAGCTTGGCATTGCTTAAGCAAGAAGATTAACACCATCAGCCCCCTCTGTTGTCAGCTGATATCTAGCAAAGGCATCCGCTGCTTGACCTCTGAAGGATCCTCTCAGTTTCAGGCCCTTCTTGAGTACCGCCTCCAACTGATGGCACAGCTCCCAGATTCCCAGGGGGAGCATCTCAGCCCTCCCCTCATGACCGTGAAGGAAACCTTAGCATATAGCCTTGAGGGCTCAGGTATAAGGTGGAAAAAAGATTGTCCCCCGTAAATTGCTCAGGTGAGGCTGCAGCCTCAGTGCTGGCTGACCCATTGGGATAGGTGCCTGACTTCTGTCCCTGATAGCTTCTGGGGTTGCTTTGATCCTTTCTCAGATCCTTTTCTGTGCTCCCAGCCACCCCAGGGGCTGTGCAGTGTGCTACCCTGTGCAGGGTTTGTGCTCCTAGGCCACAGTCAGCACAGGGCAGGAGGAGTTGAACATTAGGCTCTATCCCTCCCCCACCTGCCCCCAATCTAGTGCAAGGGACCTAGCTCTGCCTAAACCTCAGGCTGCACATGGGACCTCAGGAAGAAAACTAGCCTGAGCTGTACTGATGTTCCCTGCTAGGAAGAGGCTGCTTTCAGCTTCCCTGTGTCTAGCTCTCGACTCCAGAGTTGGGATCATGACTGAACCAACCTGCATAACTCTGCTTTGTTACTTATACTAGGGGTATCATAGGTCTGACCAGATCCTGCCCGTGAGGCTCCCAGTGGGACCAGGAATTTAGGTGTGGGGTAAGTGGGGGTGGGGTATAGAGGTATAGAGCCCTGTTGGAAACATCTGTTAGTTATCTTCCATACTGCTGTTGCTTGCCTTATCATTCACTCCAGTGCTGGGTGATCAAGTCTGTTACTCCTGATTTATAACAATCCCGCCCCCCACACATGCACGTTAATGTAATTGTGCTCACATTCATGCTTTACCTACTTACACACACATACATCCTGTCATGGAACCATGAGTCCATGTGTGCATAATTGGCCATTGCATATTAATTGTACCATGCTTCTCCTTTTACACCCACCTCATGTTCACTAACTGTGCTGTCCTTGTGATCAGAGGTGTGCATACCCACGTATTACACCTATGGACAGTATGGGACATGCAGTTGTGCATACAGGGCCGGATTAACATATAGGCAAACTAGGCACATGCCTAGAGCCCTAAGTGAAGAAAGGGTCCAGTAGTGCATATTTTACATATTATAATTATTGAGCGAAAAAAGTAATATAAAAATTTCATCTTCAGCTGGGGGCCCATGAGTTTTTTGTCTAGGTCCCACTAAAAGGGTTAATCCAGCCCTGTATACATATGTATTTGTCCATACTAATGAGGATATCCAGGCTTCTGCACTGGTGCTTATAAACTCATCCTCTTGTGCATACTAGCCAAGCTATGCATCCCCTTGCACACAAACAAGCTGAACTGTGCCACTACAGTGAACATGCATGTACATACTCTTGTTCACGCCTAGTAAGAGGGCCACCCCATTGCACATGTACTTCCTTTCATATATGCTTACTGGACTGTGCATGCTTTTATTTGGCCATGCTGAGGCTATGCTTACTCTGGCACATCTGTATATTCATATACAGTCTTCTGTACACTTGCTGAGCATAATAACTTCTTGTACCCACCCACCACACATGTATGCACACATACACAATATTTTGTATAACAGGCCAAAGCTCCCTGGAGACTGAGCTGGAAACCCTGGAACCACTCAGCTAGCAGGTTGCTTATAGCACTAGATTCTCCTGAGTCCAGACACTTTGCAGTGGCACAAACAAGTAGGCTAGTGCTCATGGTTAGTCCCTGCCAATGTGGGCTTAGCTCCCTGAGTTCTGCTGCTGGATGAACGAACCCATCAATGAGCAGTGGTAGAGATCATTCTTGAATTGAGGGATTGCTGAAAATGTCTGCTGCTGGACATGGGAGCCGTGGGCTGAGCACTCTTGCCTGGCTGTGTTTGGAGAAAAAAGTACCTCTGACCAGTGCTGCACAGGAATCTGGCAACAGGAACATGTGCCAGGACCCCCAAGGGCCTGGCACTGTTTTAATGCTATTGCCTCCCTCTCTGCCTTGTGCCAAGCCTGGCTTTCCTGCTGCTGCTCCTTGCCCTTAGAACTGACCCAGCCTGGTGCTGAGATGGCTACACCAGAGTGTACTTTGCTTTTCCCAGGGATGAGAGGAGATTAAGGCAATGATTGCAGCTGACCTGCAGCCACCAGGGATTTGAGGCTATGTAATCCCTGCTCCCTTATCCCCTTTCTCATATGTGCAGCATGTAACTGAGCCCAGGCTGGCTGTTCACCAGCTTCCCTCACTGATGGCTGCTCACTGCAAGGCTTGTGATTGAACTGTGCCACCCAGATCTCTCCCCAACAAAGCATGTCACCACACATCCCACTGGGGCACAGCTGAACCAAGCAGAACAGTGCTGGGCTATAAATAGCAGGAAATCTCTTGATCTGGACGTGATTTCCACAAGAGCAATGCTTGCTGCTTGTGCCTGGATGCAGTGCTTGCTGCACACAGGATGGGGAGGAATTGGTTAACAGTTAGTGGCCTTGACATCACAGAACTAAAACTGGAAACAGGCTGAATCCAATTAAGTGCTAGGCAAAACTTGTCACACACAGCTCAGTCCTGTGGCCCCCTGCTCTGTTAGGTTAGGCAGCACCCCCATCCCGCTCAATTCTAACCAGTCAGCTCCAGGGCTCCCTTCAGTTCTGCCAGTGTCACTCAGCTCTCGTGCTGTCCAAGTCCTGGGCTCTTCTCTTTCCGCTGTACTAATGGCCTTCAATCCCATTCTACAGTGCCAAGCTCCTCCACAGCTCTACTGGCACCCTTCAATCCCAGCCCATAACCCCCTGCTGCTCAGAATCCACACAGATGTTTTGTGGATCTGGAGCTGGGTAAGAGCCAGAATGAAAAGGCAGGAAGGTGTTGTTTCCTCCTGCTG
>NW_005842289.1:1396307-1404780 GCF_000455745.1 Alligator sinensis
AGGTGTGCAGAGGTGTCCCATTAACCCCAGCATGGTCCAGTGTTTAGTGATGACCTGAGAAGAGGCGAGACCATTTACTGGCAGACCGTTTGCAGCTAAGTGAAGGGAACTGCAGAGCCTTTCCTGCTGCATAGCTCCACACTCTCTGCATGAACCCTAAAGCTTTGATAATATGGCAAGGCAACTCAGACCTGCACCCCTCCATGGAGTAACCCTGCTGGCAGTGACAAGACTGCTGCAGGGTATGGGCAGTTTCACCCCATGGGGTGTGTGGCCTGGTGAATCGAGCACTGGATTCAGATTCTCTCAGTCTTTGCTACTTGCCTGTTGGCTGACTGGGCAAGTTGCTTTACCATTTTGTGCCTTAGTTCTCCTTATATGTAAAATGGACATAATGATGCCCACCAACTCTGTAAAGTGCTTTGAAATCATCTGGTGCAAAACATAATATAAAAGTGAGTAGTGTTCTTTCTACTAACCCTGTTCAGATTCAACTTAGCAGAGATGAAGGATGACTTATCAGCTGACACTGTTGTACCAGGCTGTTCCTGATGGAGACCAGGCGGGGCCTGCTGAAATAATCAGGGCCAACACAACTCCTGGGTTACCAACTCAGCCATCTGCCCTGGGTTCCAGAGTTAATACCCCAGTGAGAGAACTGCAGCGGTTCCTCCCTCCCAGAGCAATTGTCTCAGGCTCTTAGCTGATTCTAGCAGGTGTTGCTGTTTTGGCTAAGGTTGGGGTAGCTATCTGTCTTGCAGCAACTGATCCAGACCCCCTGTAGACTTGGACAGCATCTCTGCATGGTCACACTCTCATCTTAATTTTGAGGTTTTCTTTCCAACTTTGATGGCTGCAGTGTGATCATCATGAGGAAAATATTGAGGTTGGAACAGATCTATAACATGGTTGGTTCTGGGTGTGGGACTGAAATACCTCCTGGCTGTATTACTGAGAGAAGTGCTAGCTAGACAGTAAGAGTTACAGGCCTGGGAGGATTCAGATTACACACATACACTTGGGGAATATCACAAAGTTTAGCAAAGGCCCTACTCTAACATCTTAGGGATGTTCTGACCACAATGGCAGGGTGATGTCTGCAACTGATTGTGTGAGCAATTGATTTTTTCAACTCAGTCCCTGAACCAAAAAAATAAAAATAAAAATTGGCTTAGGCCAAACC
Organism: Alligator sinensis; assembly: GCF_000455745.1. NCBI lineage: Eukaryota > Metazoa > Chordata > Crocodylia > Alligatoridae > Alligator > Alligator sinensis. Next base: position 1,397,491 of record NW_005842289.1, read on the forward strand.
AAAGTGAAACTAAAACCATCATTTTTTGGGCTAGGGACAGAAGCTGCACATAAAGTGATGTTAAAGTGATGAGAAACTGGTTTAAACCTGTAACGCAACAGAAGTATACCAGTTTCAAAATGGCTGAAACTGGTTTAAGATGCACCTGGTTGAATATAATATCAGACTTAACTGATTTAAGTCAAACCGGTTTATGAAACTTCTGCCCCAGACTTCTTCCTGGTTCACATTAAATCTCAGCCCCCACAGCATCCCAGGATGCTTTGTAGCCCTGGATTGGGCTGTGCTGTCTGCTCAAGCAAAGCAGGGTTGGCCTTGCTCCCTAGTGGGAGCAGTGAAAGCTGGCTGAGAAGGGGGTGGAGATGGGTAACTTGGCTCTGTTCCAGCAGCAAACCCTGAACTTTCCTTCTAGCTACAGTAGCAAGTTAGATTCATTACTCGCATTCAGATAAAATAGTTCACTGTATCTTTTGTTCCATCCAGCCAAAGAGTTTCCCTTCAAATATTCTCTCCCTCAAAGCTATTCCCTTCTCCAATGTTACTTATTCTTTTCTCTGCCCTCATTCAACTCTTGCAGCCAGTTTCCTCTGTCCTGTTCTGTATCCACTCTCATTTGAACTTACATCAGGCAGTCAGATCTCAGTGCCTTGTGTCCACCCACAGAGGCAGTGAGAGACACAGCTTTGGTTCTATGGGTAGATCAGATGTGATATTTTTTATTAGACCAACTAAATAGTAGGAAAAATTGTTCTTTGTAAGCTTTTGGGCACAAACACCCTTCTTCCAGCACAGGGAGGGTTTCTAGTTTCATAGTTATTAGGGGCTGGAGGGGACTGGTGTTTGTGTACTCTCCTGGGTAGACTAGAAGCCAGTACGCAAAATGCAGGTCTGTGAAAATGCAAATGCATGGCAGTAGGGATCCGAGGGAATGAGAGACAATAGGTGTGAGACAGGTAGCTGGGGAGGAAAGGGGGAACGTTGAACTGTTGATAAAATGTAGCTAGTAAAATGCAGACAAGTTTCCTGGGGTTATCAGATGGCAGCTTTTCCACAATTTTAAAGGGTCAGGCACACTGCAAAGGCTCCAACCCCTCAGCAGCATCTAATCTACCAGAACACATGAACATGTTTGAGAACAGGGGATGTAGGGGGTGCATGGGGGTGCACATGCCCCCTGTGACGGGGCTGGTGCCACCCCTGATGCCAACACTGATGCTGTCGGTAGGGCTGGTGCCCCCCCTGACAGGGTTGCCACCATTGGGGGCTTCTGTGGGTGCCCCCCCAGATTCAGGAGGCACCAGTCACTCATGGGATGTGGCCACACACCCTGCCCTGGGCCTCTGGGGTTGGCAGGGCCGGGGAGGGGGGCAGTCCCTCTCAGGCTGTTGCTTCCTCATCCTGCCTAAACAGGGGTAGCCACACCCCCTCCACTGGAGTAGGGAGGGGGAAAGAGCCTTGGAGCTTCAGTCCTTTCCCTTTGGCAGTGGCTGGCAGGCTGGGAGGCATGCTCTAGTGCCCCCCTCCTCCTTCCCACCTGCCTTTGGCCTGAGCCACTGCAGACATGTGGCTACATTTCCTTAACCAAAAGTGAATGTTTGTTTACTTGCCTCTCGCTTTAATCTCTGCAGCTTAGTCTAACTTGCAAAGACTGAATTGATTCAGCCTCAGGCTGCTCTCTGAGCATTGGGAGCAAGGATTTAAACCACATTCTGCCTCCACTAGTGCTTTTTGTTCAAGAGGCAGACACAGTTCTTTGGGTGAATCTGATATCTTTTATTAGACCAACTTAAATAGTTGGAAAAAATTTTCTTAGCAAGCTTTCAGGTTTAAAAACCCTTTGTCAGGCTGAGGAAGCATCTGCAGTTGGTGTGTGCTCTTCCTGGATGGAATGAATAGTAAAGAAGCCAGAGGCTGGGCTGGTATGCATGCAAGAAAGCCAGTCAGTGAAGATGTAAATTGAGGAGTCGAGGGGGGGGAATGAATGTAGCAGGTAAATAGTGGAGAGGTACCTGGGGAGTCAGATGTCAGGCAGGTTATAATGTGTCATAAATCCAATGTCTATATTTAGCCCATGATTTTTGTATCCAGGAGGCTGATGAAGTGAAGTTTGTAGGCTCGTCTGTGAAAAGAGTTTTGTAAGTTTCCTTCAAGGATTAGAACTGAGAGATTGGAGAGAAAGTGGTTTTCTTGTGAGAAATGTGCCACCACAGGTAATTGGGTATTCTTTGTCTTTAATAGATTTCCGGTGTGCGTTCATTCTGATATGCAGTTGTTGTTTGGTCTCTCCTACGTATATTTGCATCAGGGCATTTGGTGCATTGGATGAGATATATTACATTTCTGGAAGTGCAACTGTAAGATCTGGGAATGTTGATGGTTCTGTTGTGGGGTGTAGTAAGCTTTTGGGCACAAACACCCTTCTTCCGGCACAGGGAGGGTTTCTAGTTTCATAGTTATTAGGGGCTGGAGGTGTGTTGGCAGGTTTTGCATCTTTTGTTATGGCATGGTTTGGACCCATTCGGTGTGTTCTGGGCCATAGGAAGTTTGCTTCTGGTGATGAGGTTAGCAAGGTTTGGTTCTTGTTTGAAGGCTAGGATGGGTGGCTCTGGGAAGATCTCTTTAAGAATAGGGTCTCCTTCTAGGATAGATTGCGATTGTTTGAGGATTTTCTGTATGGATTTGAAGGAGGGATGATATGTCATGTGTGTGCAATTTGTGGGGGGGATTTCTTCTGTACTGCAGCAATTCTTCACGTGGTATCTGAGTGGCTCTTTCAAACATGTGATCTATCTCTCTGGATGAGTGTCCTTGTTGAGTGAAAGCCTTTTTAAGATTAGTGCGGTGGCAATCCCGTGTGTTCCCAGTGCAAATTCAGTGGTATCTGAGGCCTTGGCTGTATATCACAGCTTTCTTGGTGTGTTTAGGGAAATTGCTGGTTCTATGCAGGTATGTATGTTGGTTTGTGGGTTTCTTGTATAACATGGTCTGTATTTTTACCATTCTGGATACTGATCATCATGTCTAAAAAGGAGATGTTGGTGCCGAAGTATTCAAGAGAGAGTTGGATGGAGGGATGATGATTGTTGAATTTCTGATGAAACTCAATAAGAGATTGCAGGTTTTCAATCCAAATGATAATGCTATTGATATATCTTAAGTATAGCAAGGGTTTGATGGTGCAGTTCTTGAGGAATTCTTCTTCCAGGTGGCTCATAAAAAGATTGGCATACTGTGGGGGCATTTTGGTGCCCATAGCTGTGCCCATGGTCTGGAGGAAGTGTTAATTATTAAAAATGAAATTGTTGTGTGTGAGAATATTACTGACCTTATACAGTTCATCTTTGGGTCTGTATTCTGAGTTGTTATCTTGCTCTTGTAGGTATCTAAGGCAGGACTGGATGCCATCCTGTTGTGAGATGTTGGTCTATAAACTGGTAACATCCATGGGGGCTAGGAGGGTGTTGTTGGGAAGGTGGTCTATGTTTTTAAGGTTCTGTAGAAAGTCTGTAGTGTCTTGGACAAAACTCACTCTTTGGATGACAGGTGGTTTTAGGATTGATTCAGCAAAACCTGATATTTCATAGATTCATAGATAGTAGGGTTGGAAGGGACCTCAGCAGATCATTGAGTCCAACCCCCTGCCCCGAGCAGGAAAGAGCGCTGGGGTCAAGTGACCCCAGCCAGGTGCTTATTCAGTCTCCTCTTAAAGACCCCCAAGGTAGGGGAGAGCACCACCTCCCTTGGAAGCCCATTCCAGATTCTGGCAACCCTTACTGTGAAGAAGTTCTTCCTGATGTCTAATCTGAATCTGCTCTCCGGCAGTTGGTGGTCATTATTTCTAGTTACTCCACGGGGTGCCCTGGTAAACAGAGCATCTCTTATCCCTTTCTGTACTCCCCCTGCGATGAATTTGTAGACTGCCACAAGATCACCTCTTAGCCTTCTCTTGCAGAGGCTGAAGAGTTTCAAATCTCTCCCTCTTTCCTTGCAAGGCTTTTCCTGCAGGCCCCTAACCATATGAGTGGCCCTCCTCTGGACCCTCTCAAGGTTATCCACATTCCTCTTGAAGTACGGCATCCAAAACTGGACACAGTACTCCAGCTGTGGCCTCACCCGTGTGGCATAGAGGAGAAGTATCACCTCCCTGAACCTATTTGTGATGCACCTGCTAATGCATGATAAAGTACGATTAGCTTTACTGATCACTTCATCACACTGATGACTCATGTCCATCCTGGAGTCAACTATGACTCTGAGATCCCCTTCTGCTACAGTGCTGCTGAGAAGGTCCTCCCCCAGTCTGTAAGTGCGTTGGTGATTCTTTCTCCCTAGGTGTAGCACTTTGCATTTGTCCTTGTTGAATTGCATCCTATTCTGTTCTGCCCACTTCTGCAACCTGTCCAGATCCATCTGGCTTCATTCCCTGCCCACTAGTGTGTTTACTTTACCCCATAATTTGGTGTCATCTGTGACTTTGGAGAGAGTGCTCTCCACGCCCTCATCCAAGTCATTGGATTTCCTCAGTTAGGGTTCCATGGTTGGATATTATAGGTCTGCCAGGGTTCCCTTGCTTGTGGATTTTAGGGAACATGTAAAAAGTCCCTTGGTTAGGTAGTGGTGGGGATCAAGGTCTGTAGTTTTCCTTGTAGTTCTGATGGAAATGATTTGATGGTATTTTTGAGTTTCAAGGTAAAAAGGGGAGTAGGATCTTCTTGTAGTTCTTTATAGTACATGATGTCAGAAAGTTGTCTGTTGGCTTCCTGTTATGTAGTCTTCACAGTTAAGGATGACTATGGCTCCTCCTTTATCTGCTGGTTTTATTACTGTTTGGTGGTTAGATCTTAGAGATTTTATTTTGTTCAAGAGGGCGTTCTCTCAGTTTCTTGTTGATGCTGTTCCACTTTGCAAGGTGCACTTACATGCTAAATGTAGCAGGAGCAAGAACCCAGCTGTCCCGCCTCTCAAGACAGTGCCCTCACCACTGTACTAGGCAGTCATCTCATACAGTTGAATCTACATTTGTTGTCAAATAAAATATTTAAAAAGTTGCCCAAACCTAAAAATCAGCCCTTTACTATGGGGCACTAGGAGTTGCACCACAGCTAACATTGCATTGCAATCTCTGTTCAAGGCTGGTATCTTGCTGTGTAGAAAAACAGATGTGCCTAGGCAGATGACCTTAGAAACTGAAGGACCATATCAGAAGCATGGAGAGAGTTTGCCCTGCAAGTTTGATATCACTTGGTGAACGGGTTCCAGAGATATCACCTTCCCTCCAACATGCATCTTCCCTCCTTTAATATTTTGGATTTGTATAAACCTTTTTTGTACAGAGATAGGGAAAATCTCTGCAGATGAGCTCCCTATAGGAATAGAACTGAGCTGTGCTCTTGTCCAGGCCCAGCACCACAATCCAGGTCCAAACCAGTCTCCAAAATTATTGGGTTCCCCCCCTGGGATCACTAGGTCAGTTCATTAAGCTCTAGCCAATATTTCCAGGGGCACCTGTCCAGCCTGGTGTGAGCTGACAAGGATGGAACCTGCAGCAACCACTCTGCTGAAAGGCGTCTTTTCAAATGACTTTTACAGTCAGATTGGCTCAAGAATCTCTGGGCCAGCTGGGGGCTAGGGGCTGCCAGAGAGGGAGGCTGCTATGGGGCATAGGGGCTTCCACAGTGTGACCTCCTTATTGTCAAATGATCTCTAAAAGGTCTGAGAAACAGTCAGGGGACACAGGCCAGAGTGGAGAGCACATTTGGGGTCAACACAACCACACCTCTAATGTGGTAGGTCCTGTTTGGGGTGCAAGCAATGTGTTGATCAAGGACACAGGAAGGGCTGAAGAGAGCTGATGAGCTGAGCATCATGGCTAGGGACAGACATTACACATAAACCAGTTTAAGTCATCAGAAACTGGTTTAAACTTGTAACAGAACAGACATTTAGTGCACATAAACCAGTTTGAAAGTGGCTGAAACCAGTGTGAGATAAACCTGGTTGAATGTAGACTTAACGGATTTGGGTCAAACTGGTTTATGCAATGTATGTCCCAGATCCCTTCCTAATTTAACTTAAACCAGAGTCCCCCAGCATCTCAGATGTTTTGCTGCCCTGGGCAGGGCTCTCTGCTCCAGAGAGCTGGGCTGACCCCTCCCCTGTTTCCTGGCTAGAGCTCCGGCAGAGACAGCAGGTACAACAGGGTCTAACTGACTTCCCTATGCCCCCTCCTCCCTCACCACTTCCTGATCAAGCAGGGATTCCCCACTCCCCTCTCCCACAGCACAGACTGTAGCCAGCATGTGGTATGCTAGCTAATGCTGAGAGCTTTCTATGTGTAAGGCAGACAGGACAGTGTCTGCTTAGGGCTTTTTGGAGCTAATCAATAGGTCAGCTGGTCCCTTTGTTCCTTCCTTGAAAAAAGGTTGTTTAAGAAGAGCTTGAACTAATGAGAGAAGCTTTTGTTTTGTTTTGTTTTGATTTGATTTGATTTGATTTGTTTTGATGGAGTGCTAAATGCTCTGTTATCAACTCCCTGCTGGGTTGGTCAGGAATAGTGAGGTGGGGGGAACTCCTCCCTAATCAGAGCAGGGGCCTGACCATGCCCCACCTCAGCTCAGCACTGTAGAAGGGAAGGGAGGGCTGCTCTAGCGCCCCCTTGCTTCTAGCCTGAGCCACTGCAGGCATATGCCTGCATTTCTTCAGTCCAAAGGGGATGTCTTTACAGTTACAAACCGGTTTAGCCAAGCCAGGTTAGACTAACCTGCAAAAATGGAATCAATTCAGGCTCAGGCTTTTTGAATGTCTGTCTCTATCCCAGCAACTTCAAGCCATGCATGGAAGTGCTGTATAGAGACCAGGGCAGGGAGCCCCTCACTGTCTCCACACAGTTTAGTGCACAAGCCTTTGACCTCTCTGTGCATCATGCCCCCAGGACTGGGCCTGAGGCTGCCAGGAAATAGATCCAGACGTGTACCTGGGACATCTCCACCCCACTGGTTGAGGCTTTTGCCCTCAACCTGGCCCTACTGGGCCCCATTCCTTCTGCCTGCTTTTGCTGTGCTGGTGGCCTAAGTTCAAGATTCACAGAGGAGTTATGCCGTTACAGCTGTTTGTTCTTCCCTCCTTTCACAGACATCTGGAGCTTGGGCGTCATCCTGTACATGCTGGTGTGCGGCCATGCACCCTTCCAGGAGGCCAACGACAGTGAGACACTGACTATGATCATGGACTGTCGCTACACGATCCCTCCACACGTGTCCTCACAGTGCTCTGAGTATGGACACCCCATCC
>NW_005842289.1:1404790-1438726 GCF_000455745.1 Alligator sinensis
TCTCTCCTCTCCCTGGCTTTCAAAGAGATTGGCAGTCTGGAAGCCCCAGGCCTGGTCCCCAGGAAGCCAGGGTCCCCATCACAGAGCCACCATCCACATCCACAGTGAAATATAGAGCATGGGGCAGGGTGTTCCCTGATGCCACACACAGCCCCCTTTCCCTGGGCAGGCAGACCCCAGTGGGGCTGCCTGGGAGTGAGCCAAGAGTTGGGAGCTAACACTTGACAGGGCTCAATAGGAAGTAAGATTAAGACTTTCAGCTGCTTTCTGGGATAGGGCCTGTCCCTCTGTCTGTGTCTGTACAGCAGCTGGCACAATGGGTCTGAGGCGCTGTGGGAATACATGTAAAGTGTAGAGAAGTAAACTAACCAAGATAGCATTTAGCAATGGGAACAACCCACCAAAAGCCTGGTGGGTTCCCCACATATGCAGAGGCTCAGATAGGATGCTTTCATCTGGCTCCCAATCTTTCTGTGGCTTTATGCAGCATCCTGGGGCTGATTCCTCCTGGGCTGCCTGGTGACCATTCCCTCTTTTCCTCTTTGGCAGTCTGATTTCCAGGATGTTGCAGCGGGATCCCAAGCAACGCGCCTCACTGGAGCAGATTGAAACCCACCCATGGCTGCAGGGTGTGGACCCCTCCCCAGCCAGCCGCTCCTTGCTCCCCCTCACATCCCACAAGCGGGTGTCTGAAGAGGAGCATGACATCATCATCCAGGCCATGACGTGTGGGAACATTGCTGATCGAGACACCATCCAGGAGTGAGTGCGCAGTAGGCTAGTATGGGGTAGGGAGTGTCTGTGTCTACTGGGGTCAATGCACCTACTTCCCTGCCATGGCAAAACAACTGCTGTACTTCAGGCTGTTTCAAGGTTAGGCTGTCACCTCAGGGTGGAGCAGTAGACTTTCATCCTCCTCCTGTAGCATTCATTTGGCTGCACCTGAAAAGTAGCTGTTTGCATGGTATGATGAGCAATGTCCAGGGGAGCAAAAAGTCTCAGGCACCTGCAATGCTTCCCTCCCATTCTCTGAGGAGCTGGGGAGCAAGCCTTTGGGTGAGCCATGTGGGGTTGTTGGATAGGGTTCTCTGCAGGTGACAGGAACAAGGCTGTGGCGGGGGGGGGCGGCGTTCCCTGCAGGGCTGAAATGAGACTGGGGATTCCTGTGTGCAAGGGAAGTGAGGTAGCGTTCCCTATAGGCATCTCCCATAGGGGGAAAGTAGGTCTGGGAAACCCACCAAGAGGTATGGAGTTGGGGATCCTACAAGCTGGAGGTTCCCCAGTGCCTGTAATCTCCTGAAGAGATTGAGGAGGGGGGTGTTTCCCATAGGCAGGGAAGCAGAAATGGGGGTCCCTATAGGTGGGGTTTACAAGGCTATGTCTGGTATCTGGAGCTCAGTGCTTTGAGCTTGTTCCTGTGCCTCATGCAGGCTTTGTGTACACCACATTGTGCTAGTGTGTGTTCCCAGTGCCCTGTGCCACAGGCATCTCTGCCTCTTTGGGATGCGAGTCTCTCATCTTTGCCTCACATCTCCCTAGGGCCTTGGAAGCTGATCGCTACAACCACATCACAGCCACCTACTTCCTCCTGGCAGAGCGGATCCTTCGTGAGAAACAGGAGAAGCAGAGCCACAACCTTAGCTTGGTTTACAACCTGGCCCAGCAGGTCCAGAACAGGTGAGTGCTATGCTTAGGATTCTTGGATCCCAAAGCCAGATGGTTGTCCTGCTGTGATTTTGGGGTCACAGCTGGAACAGGCCAAGCTGCCTGTGTGCCAGAAGTATCTCACAGATACAGTTCCCCTGCATGTGCTGCTCCATCTCCAGCAGAGGGGCTACGAACTCACATCCTGCCCCAGGAAACAAGGGGCAAGGCTTTGTGGGCTGAGTTGAGCAATTCCAGCCTCCAGCAGTCCAAGCTCCATGGACAAGGTGGAACCAAGGGTCACCTTTTTGCCCCAGGCTGCCTTTTGAATTTCAGCCTCAGGGGTTTCCCCAAGAAAGCATCTTCCACTCATGTGATGGACTCATGGCCATTTTCTCTCTCTCTCTCTCTCTTTCAGGACCAACTTGTCGGACACATTCAGCACTGTGGGCAACAGCAGTGACCTTTCACCCTTTATGGAGACACCAAGCAGTCTTGCAGCTTTCCCCAGTCCTAAGCCCCAACCAGCAACTAAGAGCACTTTGGAAGCATTTGGAAAGGATTCTGGGAAAAGTGAAAGGAAGTCCACTTCCTTATCTACAGTGGATGGAGATGAAGTTCCAGCCAGTTTCCATGGAAATAAACAGCCAGTCAGAGCATTGCTCAAGCCCTCCCTGGTTGATGCCCCCATTGCCAAGAGCACCCCTGCTTTGCAGCAGATTTGTGAGGAAGAGGAGGAGGAGGAGGAAGATGGAAAGCCTGACACAATAGAAAGGAAAAGCACCTCCTTAAACCAAGAGCAAATGAGAGATTTCCAGACCTCCAAGGTCTCCATACTGTTCTGCCGAGGCACCATGGTCTATAGTAAGGGGGACAAGGGCTCTCCTGCGAGGGCCACAAAGCCAGTCCTCTGTGAACCAGCCACAGGGTCTAACGATCCATACCAACCTCTCCAGCAGTCAGCAAGCCCAGTGGACAAGAAAGGACCCAGACAAGAGGCAGCAAGCCAAAATGCAGGTTGGGAAGTCACAGGCAGCAATCTTAACTTGGGCCTTGGGAAGAATACCAGTGACCCACTGCTGGTGGGTACCACAGCTGGAGAAGGGGATGGTGAGCTCTGGAAAGGCAGGCATGACTTTGAGCCACTGGGATTTGAAGGAAAGGGTCTGGAAAGGGATGAGGTTGAAGACAGGTCAGGGAAGCAGGAGGACAACAACAACACCACAAAAATAGAGGATGGTGGCACCATTGAGGAGCTTTCTGAAAAAGCAGAAAAGATCATCTACCCACAGAGCAGCAAGGACCTTGGCACCAACTCTACTGGAAGCTGTGGGGTCCAGGATGGAGGAAGCCTCCAAGCCATTTTAACTAGGACATCAGCTCTGGAAGACAAGTCCAGTAAAATTGATGGTATCCCTGAGATGGGATCCTCAGACCAGGCAAAGCACTCAGCTGAGAGCTCCTACAATGATGGTACTGTGGGCAGTGAAACCATGGTAGACAATGTGATAAAGCTTGATCCTGGTAAGAACAAGAGCGCGAGCCTGAGGGACAGGATCATGCAGTTCCCATTGTGTGAGAAGGCACTGGCCTTCAAGATCAGGCCCAGCTCCAAGGACAGCCTCCTTTCCCTGGGACAGTTCAACTGCTGCCATGTCATCTAAGTGCTGTACATATATCACCCATCATCAAGGGACTGAGCGAGAGAAGGAAAGTGACTGAGAACAGCCCCAAAGCCAGGGGCACGGCAGATGCAGGACTGCAAGACATCATGCTTTCGCCGTTCTTGTTCTCCTCCATTTCTTCATTCTTGTACTCTCCTAGAGCAGCTGCTCTCCTAGTTCCATTGGGCTGAAAACCGTGCTCCACCTGCTTGTCCTTCCTTTGCCTAGGATTCCTGCACTGAAAACACTTTGAGCTCTTGGCACCCCAGCACCGAGAACACAGTACAGAGTTCAGGACCATCTGCTTGGCTGACCCTGTCTTTACACACTGCTGCCAGCCCGCTCCAACCTGGTGCAGCTACTCTGTGATCTCCTGGGGCAGGATCTGTCAGTACAGCCTATTGGGGAAGGGGTCTGCTCAGGTACTTCTCTAGGCAGTAGGCAAGGCAGTCTTGGTTTAGGGACAGCTCACAGACTCCTGCAAGTATAGCCCTTGTGATCTCTGCAAAGGTTGCTTTGATGCCCCCTGCTTGGCAGAAGGCAGCAGCACTCACTGTCACATACACAGGCTGGAATTTGCAAAGGGACGAAGGCAGGAGGAATGTTCAGCTCAGTGTCTGGCTGTGTTCAGCTCCTTCAGGAACCCTAGGTCTGCTCTCAGACAAGCTTGGCCAAGTAGGAGGCAACTTTGAGGGCACTGGCTCATAGTAAACACCACAGCTGCTGCAGGGTACATTTCAGTATGCATGGGCCACTGGCCATACTTGTCCAGTCCTGAACCATAGGTCTGGAGTCTGAGCTCAGGTAGAATTCAGAATCCATTCCCCACTCGGACTTGGGTAGCCCAGCCTGTGAGCCTCTAGGGACTGATTCAGGGGCAGCTGCACACTTCCCTGGGACCACTCCTTCTGCTCTTGAGGTGTGGGTTAATCTAGGCCAGTTACCAAAGGTTTAAAAGTAGAAGGCAATACCCCATTCCTGTGAGAAGCCTGCCTGTGTTCCTTGCTCCATCATAGCCAAACACCAGAGTCAGGCTTGCGCGTCCCCTGCGTTTCAGAGTCATTTTGCTCCCTCAGGGCTGAAAGGATGCAAAGGGATTCCACCGCACCCTGGAGAATGCCCCCAGTATAGGGGCTGCTCCACCAGGAACAGAGCCATCTCCAACCACCCCATGTGACCACCAGGCAGGTTCAGGATAATCCTACACTCAGGCTCCCTTCAGCAGCCACAACACCCAAAAGACCATAGCAGCTGGAGTGCAGGTTATGGCAAACCCCCAGGGTTGCCTTTCCCTGCTCCAAGACTGGACCTGGCCCTAGTGGCTACAGGACATAGGAGATAAAGCCACCTCTACTTGGTCTCTGTGCTGGGGGCTTTGTCCCCACAACTCCTTTGGAGATGGCAAGTACTGTGGGAGAACCAAATCCTGCTTACAGCGTGTACCCTTGGAGCACTGCTAAAGCCTCCACACCTCTGCACACAGCCAGGGAACCAATTCCAAGGTTCTCAGCAAGATCAGCCCTACTCTCTGCCATCAAGGGCAGCTGTGAAACCACTTTCTAGCAAGGGAGGGAAGGAGTACCTGATGGAATCCGCATGGCAGTACCTGCCCCTTTAAGAGGGCACTGGCAGTACAAGAAGGCTGTCAGTGTGTGTGGCAGGGGACCCAACCAACTGTGCTGTAGGACAGGGCCTCTGCTCTGTGGCTGGCAGCAACCAGGTGTCAGCATCATAGTTGTTGCTGGGCCTTGCCTGCTAGAGAGGGTGCTAGGTGAGAAGAGCCTGGCCTAGCTGGGGGAGGAGACATACTAGTCTAGGTAGTAATGATGCCAGACACAGAGGTCCTGCATGAGTCTAGGCATGCATCCCTCTTCTTTTTCTGTAAAAGCCAGACAATGCCCTGAAAGCTCAAAATCCCACAGTCCAGTGGGTGCTTTGGGCACATCTTGGTGTCTAGGCAGCCAGCAGCCCCCTCTGCCCTTCTGGCTTGGGAGGGGGTTTTTATAACTATTAGAAATATTTTTTTTAAAATAGTCTATTTTAATGTAATTTAAATAGAGATCATTATATGCCCCCACCCCCTGCCCCTGCCTGAGCACTCTTGGGGCAATGGACTGCGCTTCCTGCACCAAACATGCATGGCCTCCAGAGCTTCTGGGTGCCTGACCATTTCCCGTCCCACCTCATATAGAACCACCCTGTTTGTGCAGTCTGAGTGGCAATTCAGAGGGGGGCAACTGCTTATCTGTCTGCACAGTATCACGCACACTTCTGGTGACTCAACAGGTTAGGAACAGGAGCTGGGAGTGCATGCTTGTGGCGGTGGGTGTGTGTGTGTCACGCACAAACACATGTACACACATATAAGGTGCACAGTCTAGTCTGTTTCCTCCAGGCACCCCTGCAATGATAAGCTTTCTATTTATTATCTCTGTGTTTTCTTGCTGGCAAGAAATGAATTGTGAATAAAGTCTGACTCCAGAGCTCACTCCCAAGTTCTGAACAATGTGCACTGAATGGATCGGGTCCAATTAGAAAGAAAAGCAATTCGGTCCAATAAAATAAGCTCCTAATTTCAAACCAGTTTCTCTGTTTCCTTTACTGGGCTCCCAAGGAGGAAGGAGAACAGCATGTAGTATTTTAGGTAGTGGCGCGAAGATGTTGTAGCCATTTTATCCAGTTGCCCTTTGCCAAGAATTAACACAGGTCAGAGCCCACCTGGTATGTATGCTGTTGGAGGAAAAAATAGGTGACATGAAATCTAGACATATTTTTAGTGCAAACTGTTTCTTTGCAACATTTGCACCAGCCCTAGGACAGAAATAATCACAACATACAGCCCGTTTTTCCTGGTATCCCAGCACATACATCAATCCCCTGTTTTCCTAGAGCAATACCTTTAGGATTGATTCAAGGAGAAAGATTAGAAAAAGCACAAATGCCCAAGCTGCTTGCAAGAGCCTCCTGTAAAAGGAATAAGATCACAAAATTCAAACAATGTTTTGTGACATGCTTACCCCCTGAAGAAAGAAACCTGTTCAGCCCTATGTAATAGTGTCCCTAGTGACCCACCGTAATGGAAGGTTCTATGTTCCAAAAATGAGCTGGGCAGGTAGAGAGAAAAAAGACTTGTCAAACAGCCTCATGGAGGATGTTGTACTCCAGTGTCTGCAGCTGGAGCCTCCTCCACCAGCCAGCTCTAAGGTTTCCAGGTCCCCTTTGCACTTTTCTGTCTCTTTTGCCCAGAGTAATTGGGCTGGGGAACTCCTCCCCCACCTCCACTTTCTGCAAATTTGTGCTAAAGCATGAACCCACAGATTTCTCTAAACTAATCAGGAGCCTTCACTACATATTTCCTAGCTCTAGGAAGGGAGTGTGAGGTGCAACACTTTGACTGGATTAACAGACTTTAAGGTGGATGGAAAGCTGGCTGGATTGTCAGGCTCAGCAGGTAGTAATCGATGGCTCAATGTCTAGGTGGCAGCCAGTATCAAATGGAGTGCCGCAGGGGTCAGTCCTGGGACTGGTTTTGTTCAATGTCTTCATCAGTGACCTGGAAGATGGCATAGAATGCACCCTCAGCAAGTTCACAGGTGACACCAAGATGGAGGAGTGTAGTAGATACGCAGAGGGGTAGGTCTAGGATTTGGACTGACCTAGACAAATTGGAGGATTGGGCCAAAAAAAATCTCATGAGATTCAACAAGGACAAGTGCAACGTCCTGCACTTAGGATGGAAGAATTCCATGCACCGCTACAGCCCGGGTACTGACTGGCTAAGCAGCAGCTCTGCAGTAAAGGACCTGGGGGTTACAATGGACAATAAAATGGATATGAGTCAGCATTGTGCCCTTGTTGCCAAGAAGGCTAACAGCATACTGAGCTGCATTAGTAGGAGCATTGCCAGCAGATTGAGGGTAGTAATTAGTCCCCTCTATTCAGCACTGGTGAGGTCACATCTGGAGTATTGCATCCAGGTTTGGGACCCCACTATAGAAAGGATGTAGACAAGTTGGAGAGAGTCCAGTGGAGAGCAATGAAAATGGTTCAGGGGTTGGGGCACATGACTTCTGAGAAGCGGCTGAGGGAACTGGGTTTATGTAGTCTATGACTTTAAGGCCCTGCACACTCACAAAGGGGAATTCCTTTGTGAGTGAGTTGTATCCTGAGCTTTCAGTCTAACATCGTACATTAGGCTCTCAGTGACTCACCATGGTCCGAACTTTGTGAGGCACCTTATCCACTGCACCATAGTCTTACGTAACCAAAAAGCCTGCTGTATCTGAACGGCTTCACAGGCAACGTGTCGTCTGTCCTAGATACCTGAAATAACTTGTGTGCCCAATCTGACAGAATGATTCTCCTTTACCTTCTGATTATGAAAACGTGTCTGTGGAGACAGAACAGCATTCAATTATTAATCACAAAGTGTTTCATTTCGGGATTACTACCTAGGGAATATGAAATCACTTGATGAAAGAAACACAGCATGAATAGCATAGCATACTGTTGCACCCTCCGCTCATCAGACAGTGCTTATCAATATACACTATTTATGCTATTAATATTATTCCCACTGAGTTATTACACAGGTCTACATTTCTGGACACCGATGATAAATGGATCCTTTTTGCCTTCAGCGCTCACCACCAAGCAAGAGGTATCTTTCTATGAGAACATGGGACCACTGTTTTGTTCCAATTTAGACTGAAAATTCTTTGGGAAGTGAGTCTCTCTGGCGCTCTGTTTTCAAACAGCACCAAGGCTTCCAGGTCCTAATGAAAGCCTCTGCATGCTACAAACACATGTACACACATACAATGTAGTATGTAGAGGCTATAGTTTATATTCCTTGCAGTTTCCACAGAAATGCCTGCTTGAAACCAGAGGTGATACTCCCCCTCTATGCGACTTTGGTAGGCTGCAGTTGGAGTACTGCATCCAGTACTGGGCACCGCACTTCAAAAGGGATGTGGCCAGCCTGGAGAGGGTTCAGAGGAGGGCCACCCATTTGGTGAGAGGGCAGCAGGACAGGCCTTACGAGGGGAGACTGAAGGACCTGAACCTGTTCAGCCTCAGCAAGAGGAGGGTGAGGGGGGACCTGGTGGCTGCCTACAAGCTCATCAGGGGAGATCAACAGCAAATAGGCAGAGCCTTTTTCTCCCCAGCACCACCTGGGGTGACGAGGAACAATGGTCATAAGCTGATGGAGAATAGGTTTAGGTTAGAGATCAGAAGGCAATATTTTACAGTTAGGGTGGCCAAAATCTGGAACCAACTTCCCAGGGAAGTGGTCCTCGCCCCTACCTTGGGCAAATTCAAGTGGAGGTTGGACGATCACCTGTCTGGGGTCTTGTGAACCCAGCATTCATTCCTGCCTGTGGCAGGGGGTCAGGCTAGATGATCTGTTCAGGTCCCTCCTGACCCTAGCTGCTATGAAACTATGAAATGAGCACTATGGTTGCAAAGCCTGAGACAGAGGTTTTCTGTGCAACTTGAATATCCAAGGCGGAGATAGAGCTCGGATTAGCGTCCAGGATTAAGGATAACAAAAAGTCCTTTTTCAAATATATTGGGAGGATGAAGAAGGCGCCGGGTAATGTGGGGCCCCTGCAGGATATGCGGGGCAATCTGGTGGTTGCGTCAGAGGATAAAGCGGACCTCTTTAACCAATTCTTCACCTCCGTTTTCTTGTGCAGGGACCGGGACTTCCCTGCTGTGATAGAAGCCGGACGCGAGGGGATCGCCTTCAGACCTCAGGTTGGGGAGGACCGGGTTAGAGAGCTTCTGGAGGGGCTGGACGCGTTCAAGTCAGCGGGGCCGGATGCTCTCCACCCCAGGGTGCTGAGGGAGCTGGCTGGGGTTATTGCAGGGCCCCTGGCACGGCTCTACGAGCGATCGTGGTGCTTGGGCCAGGTGCCAGACGATTGGAAGGTAGCTAATGTGGTCCCCATCTTCAAAAAAGGGAAAAGGGAGGACCCGGGCAATTATAGGCCCGTCAGTCTTACCTCAATCCTGGGGAAGCTCTTTGAGAAGATCATCAAGGAGCACATTTGTGATGGGCCGGCATCCGAGATGATGCTCAGGGGCAATCAGCATGGATTTATTAGGGGGAGATCATGTCAGACCAACCTGATTGCCTTTTATGATCAGGTCACAAAGGCCATGGATGCAGGGGTCGCGGTGGATGTAGTCTTTCTGGACTTCAGCAAGGCCTTTGACACCGTCTCTCACCCCATCCTAATTAGTAAACTAGGCGACTGTGGCATAGATGCCTACACGGTCAGATGGATTGCAGATTGGCTGAAGGGTCGCACTCAGAGGGTGGTGGGGGATGGATCATATTCGACTTGGGGGGAGGTGGGTAGTGGAGTCCCTCAGGGCTCGGTCCTGGGCCCTGCGCTGTTCAATGTCTTCATCAGCGATCTTGATGTTGGGGTGGAGAGCAACCTGTTTAAATTCGCTGATGACACCAAAATTTGGGGGGAGGTGAGCACGCTAGCAGGGAGAGAGAGATTGCAGAAGGATCTGGATAGGTTACAGGGGGGGGCAGACAGGAACAGGATGCGTTTCAATACGGACAAGTGCAGGGTGCTGCACTTGGGTAGCAGGAACCAGCAGCACACTTATAAGATGGGGAGCTCCCTACTTGAGAGCACGGAGGCGGAAAGGGATCTTGGTGTCATTATTGACTCCGAGAGGAACATGGGCCGACAATGCGAGGTCATGGTTGGCAGGGCTAACCGGACCTTGTCGGGCATCCACAGGTGCATCTCGAGTAGAGCCAGGGAGGGGATCCTCCCCCTCTATGCGACGCTGGTCAGGCCGCAGCTGGAGTATTGTGTCCAGTTCTGTGCGCCCCATTTCAGGAGGGATGTGGACAACATGGAGAGGGTCCAGAGGAGGGCCACCCGCATGATCCGGGGACAACAGGGCAGACCCTACAGTGAGAGACTGCGGGACTTGAACCTATTCAGCCTCCACAAGAGAAGGCTGAGGGGGGACCTGGTGACCGTCTATAAACTCACTAGGGGGAACCAGAAGGGTTTGGGGGAGACGCTGTTTCCCCTAGCCCCTGCTGGCATAACAAGGAATAATGGGCACAAGTTGATGGAGAGGAGGTACAGATTGGACATCCGAAAAAACTACTTCACAGTCAGGGCGGCTAGGAGCTGGAACCAACTTCCCAGGGAAGTGGTCCTCGCCCCTACCTTGGGCAAATTCAAGTGGAGGTTGGACGATCACCTGTCTGGGGTCTTGTGAACCCAGCATTCATTCCTGCCTGTGGCAGGGGGTCAGGCTAGATGATCTGTTCAGGTCCCTCCTGACCCTAGCTGCTATGAAACTATGAATCCAGTCCCCTACTATGTTTACATTACAATGCCTTGTTTAACTACACCAACATTAGCTGTGTTTGCCACAGGACCCTGCCTCATTCAGTGCACCAGATAAAAAGTGCTCATGGACTGAGGCAGCTGTTCGTTATGTTTTTTCTCATTATTTGATGTGCAACCCCCACCTTATTGGCTCTATGCAGTCTCTGGACTGGCTAAAGAATATTTGTGCCAGTGTGGGCTTCTTTACTGAGCGCATCACTGTAGTGTCTGAGTGCCTCACCCCACTAATGTCTTTATCTTCACAACTGGCCTGCGGAGTAGGGACGTATTGCCTGCATTTTTCAGACTGCATTTTACTTCCTGAGCCTGGCTCATCCTGTGTGTGTAGTTAGAGACACTAGCGTGATGCAGACACAATGGAAGGCCACAATAAGGTCTTAAATGTAATTCTTTCTTAGGGAATGTTTGTTCAGGCATTTTAAACAGAGAACTAAAACCAGAGATGTGGGACTGGAACAACCTTCTCCATTGGACACCAGAGCCACCTGTCACTTGAGGTAGCAGAGTTAGTGGTATCAGCAGCAGGCTGTTAACATCCCTGGTCACTGACTGAACTCCACACAGCTGCAGGAACGATGGCCTTCAGCCCTGAGATGTGACCAGGTGGACAGTTGCTGTGTTTGGCCACTGCAGGGAGCCATGATTCCATACGCCAGGCCAGCCAATGTGTTACATTATGAACCAGCTCCGCATTGCAGCCGCCCACCTCAGTAGGGAGGCAGGGGGCTTTCCCCTGCAGCCCCCACCCAATTCTTGGGGGTCTCCACTTGCAGGAGCCCAAAGACACCAGGGCCTTCTTTCACGGGCTGCTGAGAACCCAGGATGCACTGAGGGCTGCGTGTGCAGGGGGTGGATCATTAGTTTAGCTGGTCCTTCTCAGTCACTCTGCCCTCCCCTTTTGCTCCCTCCCCGTCATAGCCATCTCCCTACTCCCTCCTCCCCTTCCCTCTGGCTGATTTTTAGCCTGACCTGCTGGCCTGGTAAAATAAGAGGTTGTTTGTTCGGAAGCTCTGGAGGAATCCTGGCTGGACTTGCAATGGGGAGCACAAGCGTCAGGACACAGCTGCTATCATTCACACTGCTGCTTCTTCTGCAGCCTGCCGCCTCGTTCTGGCTCCTCAACGTGCTCTTCCCACCCACCGACACTCCACAGGCAACCCCCTCCAACAGCACCCCACCTGTGATACTAGGTAAGGTCATGCACACACCTGAAGCCACAACACCCCCATGCTCTTCTACACAGTTTCATTCTGTGCTGGCTGGCGCTGGTTCCCAGTTGGGGGTCAAGGGGAGGGGCTGCGTTGTGCACTGGGTGGAGGGGAGGGTGGTAGGAGATGCAAACCTGGGCTTACTTAGTTGAGTGACTCTGCCTTGAGGTGTCTTGCCAGCTACTAACTACAATTGGATAGGCAGGGCAGGGGAAGAAATCAAAGGTGGCCGTGACTGTTCTAGTGAAATCCAAGCAATCGTGGAGGGGAGGGCATGTGTAATGGACATGGAGCTTCCATGCTTTTACCCCAACAGCCCCCTTGCATGCATGCTGCCTATGTAACAGCAAACATGACTGTGACTCGGAGGCTGTGGAGCCAGCTGGCATGCACAGAGCCCAGGGCCCAGTAGGAAGGACAGCAGGGCAGGCTGCCCATCCCAGCCAAGCACAGGAGCTCCTGATCTAAAGCTTGGGGGGAGATGGAACAGGCCAAGAACTGTCACAACAACTCTCATAAAGGTTTGCTTCATTCGCTAATTCAGGGCTTCTCAAAGAGAATCACTTCCCCTCACATAGCTCTGCAGGGCTGGGAAGAACTGGGAGGATTTCTTGTGGGTGTGTTTGTCACCTTCTCATATTCACACTGTAGCTAACTTGTGCCTATTCCTGACCTGTACCTAGTACTGTCCCGTCCCCTTCTTCCATTATCCCTCCAAGGCTGTTGCGGGACAGGGAGCTGACACACAGAGCTAAGTGCTTTGCCCAAGCGGGCCCAGTAATGGAGCAGGGAACCGATCCTTGTCTTCCTGCATCCCAGGCCTTGCCCTTACCACCAGGTCCATCCTACCTCTACCCCTTCAGCTCAGCCAGCATGTTGTAAGGAAATGATCTGCTTGACAGGGCTGAACAACAGCTGTTTTGTTTTCATCCCTGACAGACTCTGTGTCTGTGTTTAACTGTCCAGCTCTTCTGAAGAAAAGTTTGCACTTTGTGCCTTGAATCAACAAGTTTCCTCTTCAGAGTAGCAGAAATTCCAACACAGACAGTCAGGGTTTGCCACCTCAGATATCATGCCCCTTCCCCAGCAACCTTACATTTGAGCCAAAGGTGTAAGCAACAGCTCCCGTGCAGAGCAGCCACCGAAGGGGAAATTGATTCTTACCTGGCCAGCAAGTTAACCAGTTATTGCTTAGAAACAGCAAACTACTGGTTATCAGGGCTCCTGGGTTCGTTCCTGCTTTGTGCTTTAGTGAGAGGGTAGGGCAATTTAAGACAGCTCAGCCAAGCACATAGATTTGGCACACTCTGTCTGAAAGGCAGCAGGGCTAAATAGAGGAGATTGGGGTCTGCCAAACTGGAGATGAATTCTCCAACTGACCAAGTTCATTTTGTGCTATTTATGATTCTTCACTAACATGAGGTGCTGAAGGAGCTGAATTATCTAGGACAGACTCAGGGAGAGAGACAAAGCCTCGGGAACAAGGAGGCCTGGCAGACTTGCACAGGAATGTTATTGGAGTAGCTGCAACCCCAGCTGCCTCAACAGAGAGCTCTGCTATGGATACTACAGGTCTAGGGCATTAACTCCCTGCATGAACTGAAGTGGGCCCCTCCTTATCTCAGTCACAATTTGTCCAGTTTGAGTTTTATCAATCTTTTGTTCTGACTTTGTCTATAAAACTAAGGGCCCTTGGCTAACAGAAATCATCTGTTCACACTTCATACTCAGGTTCCCTCTTAGCCTTTTTTGTGACAAGCTGAATAAGCTGAGACCCTGGAGTCTTCCCCAGCAGACAGGCTCTCTGGTTTTTACTCATTCTTCTAGCTCTTTTTTAAAGTTTGCATTATCCTTTCTGAAGTTCAGGCCCTGTGACTGGGCACAGGATACAGTTCTTGGGTCAGTAATGCCATGCACAGTGACAAAAATGCCACATCGCTGCTCTTCAATTTTCTTGGTACGTGCTTCTCTTAACCATAGCTTCATTCATCCATCAGCCTGGAAAAAACATTGCCTAGGTCTTCCAAGGAAGCCAGACTTAGCAGCATGTGCATGACCATGTCACCCTGAAGAGCCAGAGTTGGCATTTCTCTTGGAAGCAGCTGCATTATTTGTTCTCACTCTGGCCTTTGGACTTTGCCTTGTTTGTCTGGCCCACATGCCCAGCAGGGAGGGCCTGTGTTTGCTGATTCCCAACTCTAACCCAGCAAAGCAGGGCTAGAGTTGGTGTGGAGATAACCATCTGAGTCTGCAATCAGGGTGTAAGGAGAAAGACACCAACCCATGACCATGTATCCCACAGCCCCACCTCAGGACCATCTCATCTCCCCCCAGGGGCCAACTGTCTGTGGCATGTGCACTGATGTGCCAACATTTCATCCATGTGGAGATGTTTATTGCTTTTGCCCCACGTTTCCCAGAGGCTTGGTTCACATCCATGCCCCTTGGACCTTTCCTTTACGCCTCAGCCATACCCTTGACACTAAAATGTCTGCAGTCCTAGCCATCTCCTCCTCTGACTCACTGGGCTGGGCCAAGCTGGGTGAAATTCCCTGCAGGGGCTCTAGCGAGGCAGGGATTGTCTTTTAATCTGAGGAAAAATCATTTGAGTAGCCAAGGGGCTGCACACACTGACTGCTGGAGACACGCAGAGGGACATCACTAAGAAAGGGCAGCATCTCTTGTGCCTTTAGCACATGGCCTCTCCCTCCAGCTGGGCTGGGCAGGCAAGCAGGAGACTTGTAAAAACACAGAAGGACTATGTGTCCTAGCTGTACCATGCCGTGAGCTGGCTTCATCTGAGCCAGGGGTCAAGAACAGGGCAGGTCTCCCTCATTGCTTTCCCTCTACCTCTTAACCTGAGCCTTCCCAGGGCTACTGCCCTCCTGCCCCTTCTGAACTGGCTTCTCCTTTGATCCCTAACAGCCTTCCCAGTGGCTTTCCAGACCCTCCACTTGAGACTCCCACAAACTCCAGAGCTGCATCTGCACCCTAACACTTCACCTTCAGGCGCCATCTCCGGATTCCTTGCTTGCTGATGGAGCCAGGAAACCCAACCCACCCATACCCACTACCTCCCTATGGCACAGACCAGCAGTTCCCCAGGGTCTCCCAGGGTGCTCAGTGGGCTAAGCCACCTAGGGCATTGCCTTTCCTGTGGCAGCCACACTCTAGATGGGAAAGACTTTACTTTTGTCCCTATCACCCCCAATGGCAGCCCAGGGAGGGGCAGAAGTAGGGCCTGGTTGGAGCTGAACTGATTTGAACTGACAGTGTCTGGAGCACTGGATTCTCACCAATTCCAGAGAAGTCTCTGACCTCATGCCCTCCTCTGCCAGATTCAGTGTCCCTAGACTCCTGTTGCAAAATGACCCTGTTACTTCAGCATCCCAAACCTGCCAGGACAGTCTGTGCCAGCAGTGAAGCCCTGTGTCAGTACTAGCCATTCTTTGCCAGCAGCAAGCCTTTAAAATAGCTAGCTGTATGCTGGGGGTGCATGGCCAAGCTCTGGACTCCAGGCCTTCCCTATTCTTCTTGTCAATGAATAAGGCCGATTGCCTCCCTGCTCTGTCAGGGGCACTGGCAGTTCCGACATCCCCAACGCCCTTGAGCTCAGTGATAACCTCTACAGTCCCAGCCAGGAATCCCCTTAATAATTATCTAGTATCCTTTTTAAAGTGACAGTGTGCTCGTCCTACATGTGTGAGGGGTTTAAGTGCTTAGGACAGTGAAGGACGGAGAGTGTTAGCAGGAATCCAGAACAGGCAGCAACATATTTTACACACAGTCCACACATAGCTCCACTGTGCTTCTCATGCCGAGATGCAGTCTCTAGCAACTCCAGTCCAGATCTCAGCCCTTGCCAAAAGCCTCCAGCTCAATAGCTTTTGGCTAAGCCTGCCCTGCTTTCAGTTCTGCCAACATCCTTCAACCCTGCAGCCCCAGGGCTGGGCCTCTCATGAAAAGAAACTGGATGTTGGGTCAGTAGTATGATGCCCATAAATGGGGGTTAGGTTCAAGGCTGCAGACTTGAAGCTGGGCTCTTCCCCTGACTGATTAATGGGATGGGAGGTGGAGGAAGAAATTATTTCCATTCTCTGGGTTCCAGTCTCCCCTGGCCAGAATCTATTCTCACAGGCATGATTTGGGAGTTCTTCTGGAGCATGGGCAGCTGATTGGGTTTAAAATGGTACTATTGCAACCAGAAAATCTTCCTGGGGCTGCCTGCATGCAAGGGACTTCCCAACAGTGGCTCTCGGGGTTCTCATACAGAGCACAGCAAAATTTATGTTACTGCTGTTTCCCTTGTGGCATGAAGTGGGGTTGTCAGAAGTGGCAGAGAAGCACCTAGCCTGCTAATGCAAGCTGAGTTATCAGTGACACCTTTCCTCCTGCCCACTTGCAGGCTTTAAGTGTGGGTCTATTTAGAAGCATAGGATGCAGGTATGTTCACACCCACACTGCCAGCTGGCTAAGCCAGGCACTTCCCCAGTTTCCTGAGCAATTGGATAGTCATGTGAGTCAGTACTTCATGGGCCCATAGCTCTGAGAGCCGAAGGATGCCGGGGCAGTTAGAGAGTTCTTTGCAAATGCAGCCAGGTAGTATCTGTGAGATGTTGGCATGTCACTCTTAGGCCAAAGGCTTCTAAAGAACACAGGCTGAGTGCCTTGACCAGTTTCTGGAGAGTGCGGATCAAGGCTGGGCCTTCCCTGGGAGGCCTCATCTGCTAATCTCCTCCAGTTGAAGGGGAAGAGGTTTGTTCTGTGAATGGCAAATGTCAATGACAACCCAAGTGGGAGAACTCTCGAGCCCAAATCCAACTTAACCTCTGAGCAGCTTAGTACTTATCCACTAAAGTTAGATGCATATGTGGCACTAAGTGCCATTCACAGTGCCACTTTAGATCTTGACTCAGGAAGATGAGAAGGGAACAAAAGGTGTTTGGAGAGCAGTGTTGAGAACAATCAGAGCCTCTTCCCTTTGCTGAGCAGTTGGACAAGGAGGTCCACTGTAGAGAGACATGTCTACATTTGGTGTCTGCTGTGGTGCAGTTACACTGGTGCAACCTGTGTGCAGGCAAGCCCTAGGTTTGGGGTAATCCATGGGCCTCTACACAACCAGTGGAGTGGAGTCCTAGCCTGAACTCAACCCTGCCTCATTCAGGCAGGGATGGGGCAGCCCCTGCTCTTCCAGGGTAGATCCATGGAGTCCCAGCAAGAGTTCTACAGCAATATGACTTCAGTAGGGATGGTTCAGATCTTCTGGCATTGTCCACTCTTCTGAAGCCTAAGGGAAGCTCCATTAAGTCCCTGAAAGTGTTCCCTGCATAATCATGTGCTTCAGGTTTACTGTGCAGTGAGTGCAGCCATGCACACCCCACATAGCAGAATGTGGGAACCTCCTGCACTGGGAGCTGGGATTTGACTGGCCATTTCCTCTCTGTCTGTGGGTGCCTGGCAGTGCCTGGATGCCTTGGGAACCAGCTGGAGGCGAAGCTGGACAAACCAGAAGTGGTGAACTGGATGTGCTACCGCAAAACTGACAACTACTTCCCTATCTACATCAGCCTTAACATGTTCTTGCCACTGGGCTTTGATTGCTGGATTGACAACACCAGGTACTTGCCCTGTATTCCCCACCCCGCCAGCTCCACTCTGTCCCAGAGCTCTCCAGGGGAATCCCCAGAAGACATAACAGAGACCTCTCTCTTTACTCATTACTATCTGAGTTGGACCTATAGACCACAGGACACCCAGAGTCCTTGGGTCACCTGCAGTGGACTTCGAGTGAGGCCTAGAAATACAGATCCCCACAGCCCCCACTCAATAGTTTCCTCAACCCCATCTATCACCATCAAGCCCTCTCTATGCTCACACTGCTGGGCTCACATGGCACCCCAAAGCCCAGTCCATACTAATGAGAATGCATCTTCAGTCAGGGTCAATAAGCCCTGGCAGGCAGTACCTCCTAGGACAGCAGCTGTCTCAAGTAAGGCAGAAGTTTATTAGTATTCCCTGTGTGCATTGAGCATGTGACACAAATCTAGGCAGGAATAGAGATATCCCTAAGGTAGGCATCTCTAGGTAGGAGCCGTCATGGGCAGATCTAAGCTTTTGAAAAGGGAGGTGTAGATAGTGTGGCACAACACTGCATATAACACGACACATCTTTTTCTCTGGTTAAAGGGGAACTAGAAACTTTACTGATATGCTAGGGGTATAAGATCAAAGAAAAAACAAATATAACTTTTGGATGTGCACTACTTTCCTAGATTATATATGCAGGCAAGGTTCTTTGGGTAAATGCGATATCTTTTATTAGACCAACTAAATAGCTGGAACATTTTTCTTTGCAAGCTTTTGGGTACAAACACCCTTCTTCAAGCAGAGGGAGAGTCTCTAATATATAATACTAGATTATATATGAAGTTTTAAGAAACACAACAAACTAGGCAGAAAAAGTCAAAACAGTTAAGAGATAGTGTGTCGTTAGTCCTGTGGTCATTATAGTTAAATGTATATCTCTTATTTAGATTCATAAATCTAGCCTCCCTGAGCATCTTGATAGCGCATCCAATATTTCACTGTCACTCACCTGACTTAAAATTACCACATCTGAGTTACAGTTTTTAGCTAGAGCTAAAAATAGTCTGCAGGGCTGTGAAACAGAGGATAGACATTACTGGGAATGGCTAACAAACAACAAAATTGCAGAAGAAAAGATCCTTTGAATAGTGGTCAAGACCATTAGAAAGGATAGAGGGTCATTAACAGCTGTGGAGTGAAGAGAAATGAGCAGAAATCAGGGAGATGATAATGATCCATGAAGTCAATTAACTCCTTCAGCCCTGCCTGAATAGAAATGCTGCTGCCCCTCCCAGGCATTTGGTTTTAAAGCTTGGGTGGAGCAGGAGTCAAAGAGGGGGGATGCAACTGCACCACTGCACTCCCCACCCCTCTGGATCCACCCCTGGGAGCTTTGGCAATGGCAGCCTCTGCCCATAAATGGCACAGACAATGCTGACAAATGTAAATGCATCTGGGGTAAAATAACCTCAACTATACATACTCAGTACAGGTTTCCCTCAATTTATGCAGTAGATGCATTCCCGGAGAAAGGCATATAAATCGAATTTGCATAAAGTGAACCCAGTTTACAGTGGAACAGATAGGAATGTGTTCCCACAGCGGTGAGGGAGGGAGGGAGTGAGGCTGGGGCTAGGGAAGGGGCAGGGAGAGATGTGTGGGGCAGTCCAGCAGCTGCAAGCAGGCAGCATCTACTGCTCCTGGAGCTGCAGCAGGGGTGGCACTGGGCTCTTCCCGGCACTTGGGGCAGGTGGCAGCCACGCTCATCCCACTTCTTCCCACTCACCCCACTGCCCCACTTCTCACTCACCACAGCCCCTGCTGCAGCGGCCCCTGGAGCAGCTGGCGCCAACTGCCTGTGGCCACTGGGTTGCACTGTGTCCCAAACCACCCAGAGCTCCGCTTTCCCTGGGGCAGCATTCCCCAAATCCCTCGGCGTGGTGCAGCCCAGAGGCTGCAAGCCAGCAGCGTCCACCATTCCTGGGGCTGCAGCAGGGGCAGGTGGCAGCCTGCAGTGAGACGAGAGCAGGCTGGGGCTGGTGGCTGCTGCAGGCTGGGGCTCTTCCCAGAGCTCAGTGGCAGTGCTGGGGGGGGCTATGGCGAATTTTGGGGTGGTAGCAGCCCCCCCTCCCATCGCTGCAGCCTACCCTGAGCGCCGGGAAGAGCCCGGTGCAGCTGCCAGGCCCAGCCTGCTCTCATCCTGCTGCAAGCTGCCACTCACCCCTGCTGCAGCCCCAGGGAATGGTGGACACTGCCTGCTTGCAGCCACTGGGCTGTGCTGAGCTGTGGGATTAGGGGCACGGTGCATCCCAGCAGCTGCAGGCAGCTGGCTTCGGCCACTCCCAGGGCCGTTGCAGCAGGGGCTGGGATGAGTGGGGCTCTGACCCGACAGCTCTTTCCCCTCTCCTCACCCCTTTCCCCTCCCCTTCCCCTTCCCCTCCACTCACAGCCCTGTCCCCTCCCCTCACAGACTTACCTGCTTCGGGGAGGGGTAGCGCGCCTAGGCTGATCGCATAAGAGCGAATTTACCTCGCATATAACAAATTTCGTGTATATAAAGGGTCATCGCATAAGAACAAATTCACATAAATAGAACCCACATAAATTGAGGGAAACCTGTACTGGGTTCTGAGCTAGCTGTTATGACTCAGGGAAAAACTTTGGTGTCATTGTAGATAGTTCACTAAAAACATCTCAGTGTGCTCTGTTAACCAAAAAAGCCAATAAAATGTTGGGCATCATTAGAAGAGAACCAAAAAAACCCCAAAGAACAAATCCAAGGTGCACCCACATCTTGAATCCTATGTGCAGTTCTGGCCCCCACATCTCCAAAAGGATATAGTAGAAATAAAAAAGGTACAGAGAAGGGCAACCAAAATTATCAGGGGCATGGAGGAGTTGCATTAGCAGGGGAGACTAATGAGGCTAGGACTCTTCAGTTTAGAAAGAAGAAGGCTGAGGGGGGATCTGAAAGAGTTCTATAAAGTCTTGATGGGTGTAAACCAAGTGAACAGGGAACTGTTGTTCACCAAGTCCCAGAATACTAGAACTAGGGATCACCTGCTGAAATTAGTAGATTACAGGTTTTAAACTAACAAAAGAAAGTATTTTTTAAGGCAATGTGCAGTTATCTTGTGGAATTTATTGCCACAGAAGGTGGTAGAGGCAGATAGCATATCCAGGTTCAAAAAGCAACTAGATAAATTCTTGGATGATGGATCTGTTAATGGCTATGGAGTAGAATGGTTGGAGATTTTTCTTTTGCCATCTCTAAACCAATAATAGTAAATCCCAGGGAGCATACTGAACAAGGGATAAATCATTCTAGGGATATCCAGGATAATGCTCTGCTTCTGTAGTATCCATTTTTGCCATTGTTAGAGACAGAATACTGGGCTAGACAGACCATTACTCTGACCCAGGACAGCACTTCTGTTCTTTCTGCCTGGGAGACTAAACAACCAGAAATGCAATGAAACAATATGCAAGGGTCAGTACTTTACAATGGAGCTGAATATGACCAATAGTATTGAAGTTATCCATGCCCTCAGTAAAGACAGATACTGTTTCTGCAGCAGAAGTGGTGCCTTTAGCAGATAGCTGCTGCTTCTTTTGCTTCTAATGGGAGTGATACCACAGGCATTTATGGGTTTTTTTACTCATTTGAATTCTTGTTCCTGGGTCTATGACCAACCATTCCTATATTTTATCATTGTGGGTTAACTATTTGAAGCTTTTGAAAGGTATGCACAGTATCTGAGAAGAGGTGTTTGGCCATCCTCACAAATCACCCTTTAATTTAGTAATATCCTTATCACTCTTAGTTTCTCTGAGTCTGGCTGGAGTCTTTCAAAAGTAAACAGATGTCCAGTGTAGGGCATTTTAGTAAGCTTCAGGTTCAGCCTATCTGCATTTAACCTAATCTTTTTTTCCCCAAACCTGTTTAGGGGTTGTCACAGCTTGGCATCATGATCTTGGATTGCCTTTTCCTTGACAGCTCTTTCTACTATAATAATGATGTCATCAGCTACATTACTGAAGCTGGGAGCCTGTCCTCGGCCTTATTCAGTTTGCATTAGAGAAATATAGGAGTCAGGCAGAGTTCAAATCAAACTCATACTTAGATATGTGGGGTTAAGGGATAAATAAGGGGTGCACCATGATTTGACATTCCTGGTGTTCAAGGGGCGAACCACTCAGACCCAGCCCAAGATCTTCCTAGATGAAGGCCTGTTTATAGACTAATTATTATCTCAGATATAGAAGCCACATTCATGGACAATGAGATGGGGTGCCACAGGACAAGGGCACTGGAAATGAGTCCAGCCGCAGCTTGGCTGGCAAACTTCCAACTCTGGAATACATCATACAACTTGGGTGGGCGGGGTGTCCTCATCCCCATGTTCCCTGGGACACATTGCACTCACAGCATAGACAAGCCCAAGAAGTCTCTGTTGCTGCCCTCTGAGCCTTGATGATGGTGGATTTGTTCTTCTGCCATCTTCCCTCCTGTCCCTGCAGAGTGGTGTACAACCGTACCACCCGGAAAATATCCAGCGCCCCTGGTGTACACATCCGTGCCCCTGGCTTCGGCAAGACCTACTCTGTGGAATACCTGGATGAAAACAAAGTAGCAGGTGAGGGGATTTGACCTTGTAGAAAGGAGTCCAAGAAAGGCATCACCATGGACTGGAGGGGCCTCCCCAGGGTGTTAATTCTGCACCTGGCATCCTTGTGGTAGGCCAGGAGTGCCTACAGCTATGGGATTCAACTAGGTCTGGTAAATGGAACACTCCATGGAGCCTTGTACACCTGGGAAGGATTTCAACCCTTTATCTCCTTGACCCAGGGTGGGATGTAGAGGGTCAAGATGCAGGAGCTTCATAACACCCCTGTTGGAGAGGAGAGAGCCACACAGGGCTGTGACATGTCTAGGCACAGGTAACCTATGGTGTGAGGGGTCTGCTTTCCATCCCACTGTACAATCTTCAGAATAACCTCAGCCAGTACCTTTGATAGGAGGGTCCCAGACACAGGGTAGCCCAGACAGGAACCTGCTCACAGCCACGATACCAGGTACCAGGTAATAGGGGAAGGGACACGTTCCCCAAGCCCCTGAATGAACTCTCTCTCTCTAAGAGACCATGCACCCTGCCACCTCTCCCTAAGTTTCCCCAACTTCTATTCTCTTTTTCTCTTTCTCTAGGTTATATGCACACCCTTGTGCAACACTTGGTGAACAATGGCTACGTGCGAGACAAGACGGTGCGGGCAGCTCCCTATGACTGGAGGTTTGGGCCCCGTAAGTGCAGCGTGAAGGCCAGCCTCAACCTCAGCCCAGATATTCAGGACGGGAGGAGGCAGGGGCCCGCTGCATGTTTGCCTCATAGAGAGACCCATGCCTAGGATGGAGTCTTGGTTCAAGGAACAGGTAGTTTGGAGAAGAGCAGGGGATGAGAGAAGATATAATCATCTACAGGGAGGAAGGGCACCCTGTGAGGAGGATGGGCCCCATGTAAGGGCCCTGTGTGAGTACTTCCAGTGGCATTTATTTCTTGTCCCTCCAGCCAGGTGGCCCAGACTTGGCATTTGCATGTGGTTTTCTGTGCTGGGTGCTAGTGAGATTGCTGATATATAGGGTCCTGGAAGCCATGGTTCCCTTGACAGGAGACATGGTGACCATGAACTGCTGTACCTTTCCCTTTACAGATCAGCAGGATGAGTACTTCCAGAAACTGAAGGCAATGATCGAAGAGATGCATGACACTTACCAGGATCGGGTCTACCTGATTGGACACAGCCTGGGGAACATCAACATCCTCTACTTCCTGCTCCATCAGCCCCAGGCCTGGAAAGACCGATACATTGCAGGCTTTATTTCTCTAGGTGCCCCGTGGGGGGGAGCTGTCAAGTCCATGCGTGTCCTTGCCTCTGGTGGGTGATGCCCTCTTGACATTCATCTCCCCATTCCCATCTTTTTTGTGAGACTGGTTAAGGGTGGTCAGGGGGTCTGCAAACTGCTCTCCTGGGAGTTTTCCCCATCACCTGGGTCCCACTCAGGAGACCACCATGACCTTATTGGCCTGGGGGCAATCACCACCTCCAGCAGAAACGCTGTTCTCCCCTTCCCTTCTTCTCTGTCCCCGCAACACACACATGCACACTTGTAGTTGAATGTGCAGAAGCAAGAGCAGAGGCAGCAGAGAGGTTGTTGGAAGTAATATTGGCAATTGTAGAGACTGCTGCTCCTAACAGTTGGTGCTTACTCCAGTATTTTAATGTAGCATTAGAGGGGCTGTACTACAGGGGGTGTTGTGGATGACTCAGATTCAGGGTTCAAAGTACAGGGATTTGGGGGGGGGCTCAGGAGGCAGTGGCGGCCCCTCCCAGCTTCTGGCTGCCACCACTGCAGATCCCCGCAAAGAGTCGGAGTGTAATTCGAACCCTGATCAGTAAGAACTGTCCTCTCACAGTCAGTGTTGACCCCAGTAGTTCATCATCACAGTGCTAGAGGATGCTGTGTTACAGAGGGTGGCTTGGGTGTCTCAGGAAGTGGTGCTATCCCTTCAGAGTCTGTGCTGATGCTATGCCACAGGGTGCTGGGGGCGGGGCGGGGCGGGGCAGGGCTGTGCTGATGGGTGTTCCACCATTTGGATAATAGGGTTTAGATGATGCAATATTTCTCTTCATCTGCCCTGAATTCCTGTGCAACATTGCTGAGCATCTGCTGAGCACCTGCTGTGCCTCATCATACAGGGGCCTTTATGCTGGTGCTGGGTGCAGCAGTTCATGCATGTACACTCTGTACAGCATTTTAGGATTCTTGGGACAAGGAACATTCATTTTGCCTGTGTTGTTTCTTGATGTGTCCCTGTATGAATTGCAGGAGATAACCAAGGCATCCCACTGATAACCAATATTAAACTGCGCGAGGAGCAGCGCATGAGCACCACCAGCCCCTGGATGTTCCCAACCAACCTGGCCTGGCCTGAAACACATGTCTTCATCTCCACACCATCCTTCAACTACACCTACCAGGATTACAAGCGTTACTTCACTGATGTCAACTTGGAGGATGGCTGGTACATGTGGGAAGACACAAAGGACCTCCTGAAAGGGTTGCCCGCTCCCGGTGTGACGGTATACTGTCTCTATGGCACTGGCTTCCCAACAGTGGAGACCTACATATATGATTGGCGCTTCCCATATGAGGATCCCATTGATATGATCTATGGTGATGGGGATGATACCGTCAGCACCCGCAGCATGGAGCTGTGCAAGCGATGGCAGAGCCAACAGAAGCAGAAAGTGCATATCTTTGAGATGCATGGTGTGGATCACCTCAATACGGTCTTCAGCAACACCACGCTAAGCTACATCAATGAAATACTGCTGGGGAGTCTCGCAGACAGTTCCATCACCCAGGACCAGGGAGGGGCTGTGCCAAATGGCACACCAGACTCCAGCCCAGAGCCACCTCTGGGCAAAAAGAACCTTTCTGATCATTAGGTCTCAAAGGAACCCAAAAATTGATTGAAGGAAACGGGTTAGTTAGCTTCCTTTCAGACAAGCAGCCCTCTGAACAGCTGTCATGCTGGAGAGCAAAG
The DNA here is from genome assembly GCF_000455745.1 of Alligator sinensis. Classification (NCBI taxonomy): domain Eukaryota; kingdom Metazoa; phylum Chordata; order Crocodylia; family Alligatoridae; genus Alligator; species Alligator sinensis. The sequence continues at coordinate 1,429,897 of NW_005842289.1, forward strand.
CGCTCAGAACTGAGGACCTGGGGTAGGACACACCTGCTTCTGAGGGACAGCACCCACTTCTGCTTTGACTGTTTTTGTTTTGCGAATGGTGATTAAGTGCTCCTCATAGGCCTGTTACCTGCATGTTAGCAGAAGGCAAATCAACCACATTGCTAGCTAACTACATCACACTAGTGACCAATATATCACCATAGCACCTTCTTCACTGGTCAGTTAATCCATTCAAATAATAGGCGGATATGTTGGAGAATAATCTGCACTCTGGACTTAGTTTTGCTACCCATGCTGAGCTGTACCTCACCAGCAATTGCCACAAACACATGTGGAATAAGAGACAGCTCAGCATCAGTGCACCTGCATGAATTGATGGCAAGGGCAGCAGCTGAGATGAGGATAGTCACAGACATAGGATGCAGTGCTGTTGTGGACCCTCAGCATTCAGAAAATGAGCTAGGCCCCCCAAAATCATGAGATTGGTTAAGCAATGTTGGGTCCATTTCTTTGCCTTCTGGTTTTTGAGCCTTTAGGGGATCATGTTTTTCTTCACAAGTTCACAGGCTAGAAACTGCTGCTTTTTTAGGGGAAAAATGAGATTCTCACATAATCATTGGACTTCAGGAGCTGGGGTTTTAAGACAAAGCAGTAAATATCATGTACTTGTGATAAAATCATGAGAGCTGACCAAAGTCACACCTGGCTACAATGGCAGATTTTCACAATATGGTACAAACTGTTTTTTATGGTCTGCAAAAACTGTACTCTGGTTCTGCCCAAGTCAAGTCAGAGTGATTAATAAAAAGTAATAAGTAGGAGATCTGGTAATTGTGCAGCTCTTGCTCAGAGACTCTGCCTACACTATCCGTTCACTGCAATTGATCTCTATTGCTGAAGCAGGAGGAAGACCCACCGGAATTACAATCAGTATTTTGAGTATTGTGCCATACAAAGAATTTTCCACATGGGTGAGACCCCTCAGACCTGGTCTGAGCAGAGTTAGAGACAAAGCTAGATCCTCCCCTGCTGGGGCCATTCTAGGGTTCTCCCTGCCTACAGTACTAGTGAGCCAACACAGTTCTGGAACAATGGTATAAACCATCTGAATGCTCTCTGAGCCTGTCTAAACCCAATGCCATGCTGTGGGATGAATTTACCCTGAGCTTATAGCTTTTTTGTACCCACTTAGTCAGAGAATAACTGTCATGTAGCCTTCTCCGGAACCCCAGATTTGGTGGGGCTCCACTTCGGCTGACTGGGGACTGGAGGGTGGAAATCCAAATGTGCCACCAGCTATTCTGCAGAACAATGGCCATAAAGGGTCCCCAGCCTGTGCAGTGCTGTGCTGAGTTAGTCTGACCCTGGAGGCTGCTGAAGCAAGAGTTCCAGAGCAAGGAAAATGTAGCTCTCTTAGCTGGCACTGGCGCTATCTTGTGGAAGGCAAACACGGTGCAAACAGGGGACTATTACCTGGGTTAAGGGGAAGCTTTTTATGCAGGCAGGCAGCCTTAGACCCAGAGGGGGCCTAGTTTGTGTTTCCCAGAAGGCTCACTCCTTGATTACAGTTTCAACTACAGGGGTGCACTAGTAGAGATTTTCTTGGCCAATACCGGTAACCAGGCATATTGGCCGATCCGATAGCTGACTTACAGGAGCACAGCCCAGCAGCATGCAGAGCAGCACCTTGCAGGTAAGTCTGTGGGAGGCAGAGAGTGGGACAGAAACAGGGGATGGAGCTGGGGGCACTGCCCAGCCAGGGCAGTGAATGGGATGCCGGGGTAGGAAGCAGGATAGAGCTGCAGGCAGCTTATCCAGGGAATCAGTGTCCCAGTGCTTAATGGTGATGGCAGCGTTTGAGCCAAAGCAGGGGTGACGTGTAGGGGGTGCATGTGCACCCACTACAATCAGCAGCGCCTGCGGGCAGTCGCCGCTCTCCACCCTGCCGCCGACACTGCCGGTAGCGTTTGTGGGCAGTCTGTGATCCCCACAGCTGCTGTTGCCACTGCTGCCGGAGGCGTCTTCAGGTGGTCACCAACCCCAGTCAGTGCTCACCACTCCTGCTCATGCAGCTCATGCTACTGCATGCACACACATGGCATCCGGGGGCCTTGGCCACAAGGTATATTGTTTTTATCAGTACACTATTGGCTACACCAGCCAAAAAAGCCGATAGCTGATAATGTTCATTTTCTTTTTATTGGTGCCAATCTGATATGGCACCGATATGCTGGTGCACCTCTAGTTTCAACTGGTGGCTTGGGAGTGGCTGAAAGGGGAGTGAGCTGAGGCCAGAGTGGGGCAAAAAGAAGGTTGCACATTGGGGCTCCTGAGGGGTGTCTGGGGGCTTAGCCCGTGGCAGGGCACCAGTGTTTAGAGCCCTGCTAGGGGCCTTGATTTAGGACTCAGACCTGAGTCTGGGGAGATCTAAGACTGCAAGCCTAGTGGGGAGATTCCACCGTAGAGAGAAGGGAAGGCTGAAGCCTAGCTTGAACAGAAGTTAGACCAGGGCCAGGGGCCCAAATGGAGCCAGAGGGAGCTTATTGCCCAAGGTAGGGTGGAGATGGCCCTGATCTAACCCCTCCAGGGCTAGTGGCCTATAGCCCAAGTAAGGCACAACCTGTGAGGGCAAGATTTAGGCTGGGACCCAGAAGTCAGGCCCAGCATAGTGGGCCTAGGCTAACAGAACCAGCAAGAAAAGAGGAGCTTATGCCAGGAAGGCTAAGGCCCTGACAAGGGCATAAAGACCTGAGGTGGCCTGGTATTGGGTTGGGTCCAAGTGCCCACCAAAGTCCTTAATTGGTAACGTCTGTGAAGTATGGGCATGGTGTAAGGGGTGGTGGAAGCCACATAATTAGCCCTTAAGGCTAACAGGTACCCTAGGAAAACTAGCTGGCATCTAGAGGAACTGGGGACCTTTCTAGAGGTGCTTTAGGACCTATTAAGCAGCCTAATTCCAATCAAAGATTACATAAAAGGCGTGGTGGGTGAGTGAGGAGAGAGCACCCTAATGCTGGAGCAGGGCACAGGTTACATGGCCATTGGGGGTTGTTCCCCCAGCGGGACATCCCCTTCCCTCTGTGCATTGGGGGTTGTTACCCTGCTCGGGACGGGACAAGCCTGCACACGGCTCCGCCACCACTTCTGCTGGCTGGTGCAGACCTGGCCGGCCTCCTCCCATCCCCAGCAGCACATGGGAAGCTGGCTTCAACTGCATGCTGCTTTTCTTGGCTGATGCTGACCCGGTTCTGCCCAGGCAGGTCCTGCAGCACCATGTCAACCCGGGCATGGCACTGGCAGGCCGGGCAGGCCCCAGGTCAATCCTGGCCTGGCCCCATGGCTTCTCCAGCACCAGGTCAACCCAGTTGTAGCCAAGCGGCTCCTGCAGCACCATGTCAACCCGGGCATGGCACCCGGCTGGGCAGGCGCAAGGTCTGTGAAAATACTGCCCAGTGTTTGGATTGTGTTTGCTTCTGTTTCTCTTTGTGTGGGATTGGGGGTTCAACTTGTTACTACTTGTTAAAGATGTGTTACTAACAAGTTATTAATTCAATAAAAGTAAATCTTCTTGAAGATTATTCTCAAAAATGCCCATAGTTTGTTGCTTTGATTAGTTTCCGCTCTGGCTGATATCTTTTCCACATTTGATCTGTCGACTTGCATTATGCTTCTTTCATTCATTGAGAAGTGAGTAGAAGCGAAAATGTTTATTTTAGTCAAGTGTTTGGTATTATTTCATTCTTGCTTTTATATTGTTTTTATTTTGGATTTTAAACCACATTTCCAGACCCATTTCATTGCCACTTCCTGCAACTTCATTGGTGCCAAAGGTCACGTGACATCACTTCCTGATGTGATACCACTTCCTGTAAGGTCTTTGAATATGGCTCACCCACCCACTGGGTGATAAAAAGTTCGTGATCCGGCCCCACATTCAAAACAGTTGGACACCCCTGCACTAGAGTCACAGTTGTATAACCTAGTACAAATGCCATACACTTCTGAGGCCTGAGGCCACCTGCGATGAGGCTAATTCAATGTTAAATGTGGGGTCATAGGAAGCTGCTCAGAAGGACTGGGCAGGCAGTGCTCTCCCTTGTGACAGTGAGGCTGTCTCTACCCTTACACAAATGCCCCTTGTTCTGTCATAACATCTAGCTGTGACCCTGCTGCTAGTTGCACTAGGACAGCGATGCTCAACCTCTAGCCTGCGGGGCTCCCCACGGGTTGGGAAATTTGGCAGTAGGGGAGCAGTGGCCTTTAATACTGCCACCCTCCGCCACTGCCAAATTCCCATACCTGCTTCACTCTCACAACCAAATTGGGGTGGGGCCAGTCCAGGTCCCCTTCTCCCTGCATGGCTGAGTCAGGGCTGGGCCAAAACCCCTCTCCCTGTGAGGCCAGGTTGGGACTGGGCCATGCCTCCTTCCCCCATGGGGCTGAATCAGGGCCAGACCACATCCCCTTCCCTCTGGGCAGCTGAATGAGAGCCAGGCTGCCCCACCCCCCACTTCCCTCCATGCAGCCACGTGAGGCCTTGCCATGGCCACCCCGGGTGCTGGATCAGGGCCACTGACCGGATCTGGCCTGCAGGTGGATCAGGCACTGCCCAGCTAGCCCACCAGAGAAGAAGACTGGGCACCACTGTATTAGGACACAGATCTCTGGGCTCGTGGTTTTGCTAACTGCTGCTTTTGTTACCCTACCTTGGTTTTCTGAAGACCCTGAATCCCGGGACTGGATTAGAACCAGCGGAAAGATCAGATGCAACAGCAATGGGGGGAAAGCACTGCCCTGGAAGTATCTTGCTGAGCAGAGCAACTGCCCCATCCATACAGAACTAAGGGGGCAGGCTGTGATAGTTTTGGCCACACCAGACCAGCATCTACAGAGCATGAGCTGGTCAGGTCCAGTTTAGAGCACTGAGGAATGCTGTGTAAAGCACCTCTTTGCTGGATGGTTCAGGAAGTTCAGGTTTCCCTTTCTGCAAAAGGTGGTTTTGAGTCCCATCAAGGTTCCCTTTGCTTTTACATGTCCTTATTATTAGAAAAAAATATTCTAAAAGCTGGTAGGTTTGGTCTTTGTGGGCAGAAACTGCACTTTGCATGGACTGAATACACTCATAGGAGGAAGGAGACACTTCTAGAAACTCATATGATACAAGCAAAAGAGAGAGGGCAGAGAGATTATGTACAGATATGTGTCCCTCTTGCTTTCACTATGCCCCAGAGGGTTGGAAGAGGGCACCCACAGACAGCTTCCCAACCTTCTTTTCAGGTGTGGCATGAGCAGAACAGGAGTATATGGGTGGGGAGCATTTCTCCATGCTGCCCTCAGGAGCAATTTAGATGTGCCTTAAGGGTTTCAGGATACACTGCAGCACGTATTTCCATTTTTCCAGTAGAAGTCCCAGCCCTGCAGGTCAGTAGGAAGACAAAATGGCAGCTTGAATAGAAAGCCCCAGCACTGATGAATCCCAATGAGAGGTCATCTGGATAATCCAGTATATTTGTCCAATTAGGTGGCAAATATTGCTGAATGCTAACGAGGCAGTTTTGGGCTGCATCATGTTCAGATCTCCCATCCCTTGACCTGACCTGAGCTGTGTGGCTCTGCTGCCCTCGCCTAAGCAGTGTCCCAATCACATGGTATATCACCATCCATTGGCGACACATAGGGGGGTGCACGTGGGTGCACGTGCACGCCCTGAGATTGGCAGTGCACCCCCTGCGAAAAGCGCTGCCGACACTGCCGGCGGTGCCTGTGGGCGGTTGCTGACTGTTGGTCGGTGCTCCCCAATGGTTGGTCAGTGCTCGCTGCCCGCCCTGCCACCGACACCGCTGTGGCTGCCTGAGGGAGGTCCCCGCTTGCCGCCGCCACTGCTGTCGCCTGTGGGCGGTCACCATGCCCCGCCAGCCTCCTGGGGCATGTGTCATTTATGTCACTATCCATTCCTGATCTCCAGAGGAGGGAGAGGAGGATTTCCCTGTGGCATCCTGTCCCTGGCCTCCAGAGGAGCAGTATGGGTATAGGATTACAGGGGCAGAAGGGAACTCACAAGTCCCTGCCCCACTGCAAGAATCCAACCCGCCTGCAAGAATGCAGGATGCACTCTACCTACCCCATCTCAGACAGATGCCTATCCAGCCACCTAATGAAAACCTCCAAGGAAGGAGATTCCACGACTGCTCTGGGCAGCTTATTCCAGTGCCTTCTCTTCTTAACCTAAAGTTTTTTCTAACTTTTAATCTAAATCTATTTTGCATCACTTTAAGCCTTTTGCTTTGTGTCCTGACCTCTGCAACCAGGGAGAACAGACATTCTTCTTCTTTATGGCAGACTTTCAACTATTTCAAATATTTGAAGAGTTGCTGTCATGTCCTCCCTTAATCTCCTTTTCTCCAAACTAAACATTCCTTGTTCTCTCAACCTTTTTTCATTCAGCTTGCATTCCAACCTCTTTATCATTTTCATCACTTGCCTCTGAATCCTCTCCAGTTTCTCTCCTTGCAGCTTCTCTGCTCTCAGATCTAAGGGAAGAATAACTCAGCAGCCATTTCTTAGCCCTTAGTAGAAGGGCAAGGTAAATAGGTAGCACTGATGTCTGAAGATCATTGAAGAAAATTGCAAAACTGCCTCTGATGCGGGGGTGCCACCTAGGAATTGGTCTGGAGGAAGTGTTGGTTATTGAAAGTGAAGTTGTGTGTGAGGATGAAGTGTCTAAGTTCAGTAATATCTTTAGGTCTGTACTCTGAGTTGTAATCTTGTTCTTGTAGATATGTGAGGCAGGTTTGGATACCATACTGGTGCAGAGGTGACCCAAGCAGGGTGCAGGGCCCCGCCCCCGGACACAAGGAAGCTGGCGGCAGATTTGGCGGCAGAGGGAGGAAGAGGTGTTGCCGAGCGGATGGAGGTGGCAGATTCAGTGTGGGGGGAGGAGCAGCCGGACATGAAGCTGGCGGCAGTGCAGAATCGCCACTCCGCCTGGCTCTGCAGGGCCTCCCCAAAGCACGGGGCCCGGGGCGGTCGCCCCAATCTGGCCCCTCTAGGGATGGCCCTGTCCCGGTGTGAGATGTTGGTATATAATCTGGTAACGTCCATGGTGGCTAGGAGAGTATTGCTGGGAAGATGGTCTAAGTTTTCGTAGAAAGTCTGTATCATGTCTTGGACAAAACTCGCTCTTTGGATGACAAGAGGTTTTAGTATTGATTCAATGAAATCTGATATTTCATCAGTTAAGGTTCCATGGTTGGGTATGATAGGACTGCCTAGGTTCCCTCATTTGTGGATTTTAAGGAGAATGTAAAAAGGTTGGGTAGTGGGAAGATCAAGTTCTATTGATTTTCTTGTAGTTCAAATAGAAATGATTTAATGGTAGTTTTAAGGTGAAAAGGGGAGTAGGATCTTCCTCTAGTTTTTTGCAGTAGCTAATCAGAGTTGTCTGTTGGCTTCTTTTATGTAGTCTTCATGGTTAAGGATAACTAGTTCTTTCTTTATCTGCTGCTTTTATTATTATTTGGTGGTCAGATCTTAGAGAATCTATGGCCCTTCTCTCTGAGAGGGAGAGGTTGTTATGGTGGTGTGTGTTGTTGATTGTTTAATTGTTTATTCTTTCCCTGAAGCGGTCAATATAGCGGTCAAGGTTAGAATTTTGTCCACTGTGAAGTGTCCGATTTGATGCATTTTTTGTTTTTTGGGGGGGGGGGTTGATCTTTTCCTCAATGTTGTCAAAGGACAGGAATTCTCCAATTGTCTTGGGAAATGCAGTTTTCACAAACCTGAAATTGAGAAAAAACGGATTGTTTTTCTTTCCATATTTGTCACTTCCCATCAGAAAAAAATCTAACAACATTTGTTTTGTTTCAACTGGAGTTAAACAACTTGATTTGTTGCCAAAATGTTTTGAGTTAGCTGTTCTGATTGTGTGGGCCAGGTAGTTACAGTTGAAAGTCTCTAGGGTAATTAGAATCAGGTAGGTTTTTAAGAAGGACAGACTGGGTATACAGGGTCTCTGGTATATAGAATGGACGGGAAAAGTCTACAGGGAGGTAGGTTCCCTAGGGTGAATAGGATCCGTAAAGCAGTGAGGTTTAAGCTGAGTGCTCTCAATTACAGCTCTGTAACAGGTGCATGGATCATTTCTGTACACACCCTTATGGGTACCTAGGCTGAGGGCAGGATCTATACATTTTCTAGGTCAGAGGGGGCCAAACCTTTTGGCAATTGTGCCACAAATTAGCCCCACGCCCTCCCCCCCTGTTCTGCTGCCCATCAGCTGGTCTTTCTGCTCCTTAGCCTGTGTTCCCTGCTTGATGCCCTGCTCTGCCTTCTGCTTCCTGCCTTATCTGCTCCTGTGCTGCCTGTCCCCTCCACAGCCCCCTACAGTGCTGCTGCTGCCATGTGGGGCCGCACACAGGCAGGCGGCACAGGTGCACATTCGGACAGCGGGGTCTAGCTACACTTCGGTGTTGCCAGGTCTTAAATATGCAATTATTTTATTGGAAGTGCAAATTATTGTATTTTCTAAAAAACTATTGTACAGGCAGTCCTCAGACTTATGACACAATTGGTTCCTGAAAACTGGGTCTTAAGTCTAAATGTTGTAACTTGGAACTGTCGGGAGCCAAGGGCGGTCTAAGGCTATGGCCAGTAGCCCGGACCGTCAGGTGGGTATTTTCCACGATGGAATAGAGTTAGGCACGGAAGCGTATTGGTTGTATAAAGAAAGCTTTACTTACACTGCCAATGGTCGCAGTGCAGGAAGAAAACTTGCTTGAATTATAGTTGCACACAAACACACAGGGGTGAGATCTCTCTTCGAACCGAACCGAGATGAGTC
>NW_005842289.1:1439038-1440034 GCF_000455745.1 Alligator sinensis
GCTGCAGCTGAGAAATCCACCGTGCAAAGAAAGCTCCATGTGGCGGGAAAATTCCAATGTGCTGAGGCACTAAAAATCATTGGGTTATGACAGGAACCAATTTTCTCATAAGAAACAATGTTATAAAGGGGAGATCGGTTCCTGAACCAAGTCCCAATACCCTATTTTCACCAAAAATACCCCAGAATTTTGTACTCGATCAATTATAGATGAGTAATATAGCTACATTAATGAATTTATATTGTAAATAGCAACCATATTGATTTGGAAGGACTTCTTTGAGGTGACTCGGTTGGACTTTTTGAAGGGCTCTTGGCTGGAGGCTTCTCAGGAGTCTTGGCTGAAGGGTTTTCTGGAGTCTCGTCTGCTTTCTTAAAGAAAGTGTCCAAGGAAGTTTGGACAGATGTTCTCCAGGGAGATGGGCAACACAACAAACTTGTTTGCTGGTGTGGCATTGCATCGGATCAAGCATTGTAAAATCAAAACTGACGCCAGAAAGTTGAAACAGGGTGACAATTTATAAACGTTGTTAAGTCCAAAATGTAACTCGAAACGTTTGAAGTTGAGGACTGCCTGTATCCTGAAAAAAATATATGCAAATAAGTCTTCTTATTATTTACTTTATAGTGCTCACTATAAGTCGCCAGTGAGTGAGTAGTGGGTCAAAGTTGAAGCCTTTCTTTATTGTGAGGTTAGCACTGATAAGAAGGTGCTGGCGCTGAACCCGAAAGTCGGCTAAGACTCCCTAAGAGTGACCTGGGTTTGGCATATGCTGCATCAACTAACCGCATCGACGAAAATGACGGCGTAGTCTAAACTCCTTTAACGTCACCTATCGCTCGCGCACGGGCCGAAGGTCGGCGAGTGGACGGGGCGGGAGCGGGGCCTCAGCGGGGGGCGGGGCTAGCACCGCCCCCATCAGTTTGACCAATGGAAAGCAGGGGCGGGGCGATAGCAGCCCGGCGGGCTCCCGTTGCGTCTAGGGGAGGTCGGGCC
>NW_005842289.1:1440105-1476840 GCF_000455745.1 Alligator sinensis
CGGAGGAGGCTGTCCGGGGAGGCGGCGGTGGGCGCGGGGTCGGGCCCGGCCCGCACTCGGGTGCTGGTCACGGAAGCGCGGGGGCCGGGCCGAGCTCCTGGGCGCGGCCACCCGGCTCATCCTGCGAGTGCTGTCAGGCCGCGAGACCCGCCAGGGCGCTGCGGCATTTGCCAGAGAGTCGGTGCAAGTGACAGCGCCGGGCGGCGGTTCTTGTCCCCGGGCCCGGCGGCGTCAGCCGTGCGAGTCCTACGTTTGTTTGTGTGCGCAGGCACCAGAGCGGACGAGGTCGGAGCCCCTGGTTTGATGCACTGGCTCTCGCTGGGAGTGTGGGCGGAGGACCATGGTGCTGGACTCGGGGACGCCGTCCTACGAGCAGAATCCACATGTCCTGGGTGCGAGTCCTCGGTGCAAGGGGAGCGGGAAGAAGTTCTCTGAGCGTAATGGATTGCGGCTCTATTCCTACCTCTCCCCCGCACCAGCTCCAGATTCAGATTCTACCGGTCTGGGCCAAACACCCAAAACACTTACAAAGCCCAAGTGCCCTAAGGCCTCAGAAGCGAGGCCTGAAGTCAAGCGGCTCTCAGGTACCTGCCCTACTTTCTCAAGTCCTTGCAGCTGGATGCGCCGGAGTGAGAGCACTTGTGCTGTGAACAGCAGTGGCCGTGCTCGAGCACAGATCCGCAGTGCAGCTTCTCTACCTCATATTGCTAAGCCAAAGGCTGAGGAGATTGGCAGTGTCCGGAAGAGTCCATGCTTGCTGGTGGCCTTGAGGCCTCTGAATATCGATACAGAGAGAGAGAAATTCTTTCAGTCTTGTTACACTTACAACCCACAGTTTGAGTATGAGGAGCCCCTCCCCGTGGCTGTGCTGGAGAAATACAAAGATGCATCAGACCAGTTCATTACACAGGTAAAAGACAGTCTCTTAATCCTTATCACCTCCATAAAGTTACCACATTACCCAAAAACACCTGACATAGAGCTGGTTTGGATCAGTATCCAGAGGATAAGCCCTCACTTCAGCATAGACAAGTGGTGAGCTGGCTCAGTAGCAAGGGGAGAGACTTATTCATTTGATTTATATCCCACCATATCCAAAAGGCTTAAAGCATCTGAGCTGTTCCTCCATAGAGCAGCAAGGTCTTGGTGGACTTAGTAACCAGTTGGTAATGCTCCTGTTTGTTAGTGCAGCATTCTCAGGTCAAGGAGGTGTCTGTATCTATATTGCAAGGCTTAAGTAATATTTGACTGGTTTTTGGGAACGCATCATCATTAAGGCTTCATATAAAGAAACCCAGAATAACAGAAGTTTTCGTTTCCAAACTTGAGGTTAATGTTTTCACTGTGCAATATTATGCTTATGCGTACTGTTCATTACACCATAATTAAGAACCTGGAAGGCTGTTGGTATGAACAAATTTAAATGAATAAAAATAGTTTAAAAAAAAAAAAAAAAGGAGTTAGCTTGTTCACAACTTAAAGCCACATCTCAAGTTGAAAATTAAAGTACTGAGAATAATTCTGACTCTGGCTTTGAGCTTATGCTTAATGGTCAATCACTCCACAGATAAGGCTGAAACATACTTTTTCTTTTGAAGTAGAAATATGAACTTTCTGTAAAAATCAGTGTGGACTTAGATTGGTTGGAAACCTGGTATGCCAGTTCTGGGGCTGGGTGAGAATTTGATTCATGATACCTCGTGGTTAAGAGAGGACTGTTCACAGAATTTGAAAACGTAGATACAGGCAAAGGAATTGTTCCATGAGATCTGACATCTGAGCCAAGAACAAGGTCCCAAAACGGAACACACTGATGCTAGTTGGCTTTTTTCTCCAGTGTGGTATGCTAAGAGTGGGGCCTCTGCATAGATAACTTGCACTGCGTGCAGACTTGTGTCTCTAAATAGACTGATGATGAGAGGCAGACAAGGTTTCATAGTTCTATAGTTGGTAGGGTCGGAAGGGACCTGAGCAGATCATCAAGTCTGACCCCCTGCCATGGCAGGAAAGAGTACTGGGGTCAAATGACCCCAGCAAGGTGTTCATCCAGCCTCCTCTTAAAGACCCCCAGGGTAGGAGCCAGCACCACTTCTCTTGGAAGTTGGTTTCAGATCCTAGCCGCCCTGACTGTGAAGTAGCGCCTCCTGATGTCTAGCCTCTGTCAGCTTGTGACCGTTATTTCTTGTCACTCCTAGCAGCGCTCTGGGGAACAGGGACTCCCCCAATGCCTGCTGGTCCTCACTGACTAGTTTGTAAATGGCCATTAGATTCCCCCCTCAGCCTTCTCTTGTGGAGGCTGAACAGGTTCAGGTCCCTTAGCCTCTCCTCGTAGGGCCTGCCCTGCTGCCCCCTGATCATGCGGGTGGCCCTCCTCTGGACCCTCTATCCACATCCCTCCTGAAGTGCGGTGCCGAGAACTGGACGCAGTACTCCAACTGTGGCCTGACCAGTGTCATACAGAGGGGGAGGATCACCTTGGACCTGTTTGGATGCATCTGTGGATGCATGACAAGGTACGTTTGGCCTTCCTGACCGTGTCCCCACACTGTCGGCCCATGTTCATTTTGGCATCAATAACAACTCCGAGATCTTGTTTTGCCTCTGCACTGATGAGAAGGGAGTTCCCCAGCCTGTAGGTATGCTGCTGGTTCTTCCTCCCCAGGTGCAGTACCTTGCACTTGTTAGTGTTGAAACCCATCCTGTTCTCATCCGCCCCCCCCTGTAACCTGTCTAGGTCCAATTGCAGCCTATTTCTCCCTTCTAGCGTGCCCACTTCCCCCCACATCTTAGTGTTGTCTGCGAATTTGAACAGGGTGCTTTTTACCCCCTCGTCCAAGTCGCTGATGAAGATGTTGAACAGTGCAGGCCCGAGGACTGAGCCCTGCGGAACCCCACTGCCCACATCCCTCCAGGTCGAATAAGACCCGTCCACCACCACTCCCTGGGTGTGGCCCTCCAGCCAGTTAGTGACCCATTTGACTGTGTAGGTGTCAATGCCACAGTCCCCAAGTTTTTTAATGAGAATGGGGTGAGAGACAGTGTCAAAGGCCTTCCTAAAGTCTAGAAAGACTACATTCACTGCTATACCTGGGTTCTTTAGGTAAATCTGATATCTTTTATTAGATCAACTCAGATGGTTGGAAAGACGACTCTTAGCAAGCTTTCTGGTTTAAATACCCTTTGTCAGGCTGAGGAAGCATCTGTAGTCGGTATGTGCTCTTCCCGGATGGAATAAATAGTAAAGAAGCCAGAGGCTGGGCTGGTATGCATGCAAGACAGCCTATACTAGAAGGAGACCCAATTCTTAAAGAGATCTTCCGAGAACCACCCATCCTAGTCTTCAAACAAGCACCGAACCTCACTAACCAGAAGCAAACTTCCTATGGCCCAAAACACACCAAATGGATCCAGACCATGCCATCAGAAGAAATGTAAAACCTGCCAATGTATCTCTACCACCCCCACAATTACTACACCCCACAACAGAACCATCAGTATTCCTGGATCTTACAGCTGCACCTCCAGAAATGTAATATATCTCATCCAATGCACCAAATGCCCTGATGGAAAATATGTAGGAGAGACCAAACAACAACTGTGCACCAGAATGAACGCACACCAGAAATCTATTAAAGACAAGAATACCCAGTTACCAGTGGGGGTACATTTCCACAGAAAACCACTCTCTTTCCAATCTCTCAGTTCTAATCCTCAAAGGGAATTTACAAAACACTTTTCACAGCTGAGCCTATGAACTTCACTTCATCAACCTCCTGGATACAAAAAATCATGGACTAAATATAGACATTGAATTTATGACGTATTATAACCTGCCTGACATCTCACTCCCCAGGTACCTCCCCATTATTTACCAGCTACATTCATTCCCCTTCCACCACCTTCTCTCACCCACTGACTCCTCAATGTATATCTTCACTGACTGCCTCCTGCATGCTTACCAGCCCAGCCTCTGGCTTCTTTACTATTCATTCCATCCAGGAAGAGCATACACCAACTGCCAGATGCTTCCTCAGCCTGACGAAGCCAATTTAAACCCAAAAGCTTGCTGAGAAGAATTTTTCCAACTATTTAAGTTGGTCTAATAAAAGATATCAGATTTACCCAAAGAACCTTGTCTATGTCTGTGGGAGGGGAGACAGAAGCCCCGCTCCCAGCATGTCCCAGAACCCTGCCCAGTGAGCCCGGATACTTACTGCAGGGGCCAGGATGAGCAGCAGCTGGGAGAAGATGCCGATGCAGGCTTGGCAGCTGCACAGCTGCCTAAGCCTGTGGATTGGCGAGCCTGGGGGCAGAGTCTGAGGGCAGCACAGGCTGCTCAAAAGGCACCTGGGGAGACACCAAGCTGCCAGGAGAGAGAGACGAAGGCTGCCGGCGTGAGACAGACAGTGGAGCCGAGTGGGGAACAGCAGGACGCTGGCGGGGAGAACCAGGATGCCGGCGAGGAGCCTCGGGCAGTGGAGCCGAGTGGAGAGAAGCAGAGCACCGGTGGGGAGGAGCAGGGTGCTGGCAAGGAGCCTTGCTAGCAGAGCTGAGTGGAGGAAAGCAGAACGCTGGCAGGGAGGAGCAGGATGCCAGTGAGGAGCCACAGGCGGCAGAGCTGGGTAGGAGCAGTGGAGCAGGGTGCAGGGCAAGAAGCCCCAGCGTCCAGCAGGGCGTCCCGGCTGGGAAAACCCCGGGTCCGGGCTGAAGGAGCCGGAGTTGGCCAGAGGGGCACGGCAGGGAGAGAAAGGCCATCCCCACAGTCGCGGGCGAAGACCAGGCTCCGGCTCCCCGTGGGGCAGGACCCCCTCCCCTAGGGAGAGCCGGCCTGTGACTCCATCGTCTGTCTGAGCCCTGGGGTAGGTTCATCGTTCCTGGCCAATGCACCAGTTATTTGCTGGTAGGTGTTGTATGGCTTCGGTCCCTTTTTGGTTGGTGCCTTCCTCCCTAGCGACGTCAGGGTGAGACTGCACCCTAGGGCCACCTAGATGGTTCTGAGCGCTGCCCCTACTCGCCTGCCACGACTTTGATGTTGCTAGATGGGGGAGGTAGTTCCCTGTCAGTGGTCCCAGAGAGGTCGTAGCCCTGGGTCTTTCTTCGTGGGGCTTCAGACTTCCCCTTTACCCCACCCTTACCACATCCACGGCCTGGGAGAGCTCAGTCCCCCCGTACTTTTCCCTGGTGTGATCTCTTCTCACCCGCGAGGCCCGCTCCGAGTGGGGTCAGGTTTGTTGGGCCGTCAGTCACGCCTGGATTGATCCTTAATCTTCAGGCCAACCTGTGGACATCTAAACACGTCCCAGCCTAGGGTAATGATAACTCAAAAGGTCCTTCACTCTTGGTGAAGGCATTCGGTGTCTACCAACGAAGTACAGGGGACTCCAGCTCCCAGGACCCTTGTGCCTCCCTGGGATGGGAGAGAGACTCGTTGTTGGCTCCTCCACTTACTCTTCCCTGGGACCCGCAGGTTAGGAGCTAATTACTCCTGTTCCCACCACCTGGTGGGAGTCGCCCCTTCCCTACCGGGCTCTGGGCCAGTTGTTGCTTGCTCCTCTTTCTTCACCCGGCTGCCTGCTGGGTCTTGGCGTTGATCACTGCCCTTCCCCGCTGGGATAATGGGTTGCTCTCGCGGAGCCTGGTTTTCACCCGTGACTTCCTCTCCCTGTCATGCCCTTCTGGCCAACTCCAGCTTCTCAAGCCTGGACCTGGGGTTTTCCCTGCCGGGCTCTCCTGCTGGACGCTGGGGCTTCTTGCCCTGCGCCCTGCTCCGCCGCTCCTACCTGGCTTCGCTGCCCGAGGCTCCTCACTGGCATCCTGCTCCTCCCCACCAGCGCTCTGCTTCCCTCTGCTCAGCTCTGCTGCCCGAGGCTCCTCGCCAGTGTCCCGGTTCTCCCTGCCGGCATCCTGCTGTTCCCCACTTGTCTCCACCGTCTGTCTCAAGCCAGCAGCCTCCGTCTCTCTCTCCTGGCAGCTGAGTGTCTCCCCAAATGCCTTTTGAGCAGCCCGCGCTGCTCTCAGGCTCCGCCCCCGAGGTTCGCTGATCTGTAGGCTCAGGCAGCTGTGGAGCTGCCGTGCCTGCATCGGCGTCTTCTCCCAGCTGCTGCTCATCCCTGGCCCTGCGGTAGGTATTGGGGCTTGTCAGGCGGGGTCCTGGGACATGCTGGGAGGGGGGCTTCTGTCTCCCCTCTCACAATGTCCTTAGACCAGCATGGCTACAATCTACACCCCTGAAGATGAGAGCGCACTCCTTCAGAAGGAATGCCTGTCAGCCTCCACAATAACCTACTAGGGTGGCCAGGTACTTACCTTCCTTCCCGCCCACTCCCCAACAATTGTTAGTATTTCTGTGCATGTCACAAGCCTAGATTACCAATGAAGGACTCATATTTTAGCTCTGTGGGCAGACATCTATTTTTATTTCCAGTAAACAGATGAGATGCTCTTTACCTGAGGTCACTTAGTTCAAAACTAGAAACAGAAGCCAGCTTTGTCCCACAGCATGTACAGCCAATACTTAATTGCTTAACATGCTGCTTCTCAGAAATAGAAAGCCAAGTACTGCACAAACATTGCTAAGTGTACCTAAGACCTCCTTTTACATACCTACATTAACAAAACACGGAGTCCCATGAATTGGTTTAGGAAACAGTGGCCTGTGTCAAAATAACTGGTGAATGAAGAAGAGAGAGGTAGTCTTTGGGGTAAGGTAGTGGATTGGTACCATGTTGGGGAGGAGAGGTGTGGTTGTTTGCTTCATAATCTTCCTGCATGCAAGACTAGAGAGGGATCATTAGCTATGTTAATCTAAAGTCAACTAGAAGGCGGGACAGGGATCTTGGAGGCTAAATGAGTTTAGAGATAGTCTCTGAATGAGTTAAGGTGCCACCTTGCCCTGCCTTCTTCCTACACGCAAGTCAGTGAAACCAGAACTAGGCTACTCACTTTAATTTTACTTTTTGTGTCTTTGTGCCACCTACCCTGAGCAAGGTGTGTGTTGGGAGTGGGGGTGTGGGCAAGTGAGCAGGGGAGACTGGAAAGTGACCTGATAAGCACCCCTCCTCCCCCTGTGGGTGTCAATGGGTTCACTGAGAGCCAGTCACCCATCCAGCCATCATGTGACATTTTTCATTAGTGCAGTCTGCTTTTACACTAGTATAAATGTGGGGTGGGCATATGATTATGTAAATCACTCTGTTCCCTGGATAAAGTTACCCCTTTAAAATTGGAAGCAATTATAGGTCAGTATAAATTATGCCTCTCTACAGGTCATGTTTGCAGCTCTTGTTAATGCAGCTGAGCCAACAGTCTTTCTTGCGATAAAATCAATTAGTTCGCTCACTTGCCACCTACTGGTGAGGTGCAATGATAGGTCATTCAGGAGAGTTGATCTAATTAACAGCTGGTCCAGGTAACCCTCGCTTAGCGGTCTTAATTGGTTCCTGAAAAACTGAGCAGCAAGTGAAACGAGGGTTAAGTGAAACTGAAAGTATTTGATGATCCAAGATGGCAACTGCAGTTGTTTTTAATGACCCAAGATGGGGACTGTGAGCATTATATTGAAAATCGCTGAGCGCTAAGTGAAATCAGGTATCAATTTCAAATGAGCGTTATAGCGAAATAGCGCTAAGTGAAATGGCGTTAAATGGGGGTTGCCTGTATTAAGTATCATGTGTCCAAGCCTTTGGTGTTCCTGGGGGTTAGAGTTTATTTTGAGCATTGGGAGATTCAAAACACACTACTGGGGCCTTATGCTTCAGTGGCCTGATGAACTTATTTGGGTTTACTCAGATATCAGGAATTAATTTGGGGTGAGATTAGTTCCCTGCTCTAGGAACTGGCTCTGTAGTGTTGCCAGGATAGTACATACAGGAAGTGGTTGGGGGAGATGACTGGGCCTGTTGCAAGCCAGAGTACATAGTGTGCTTGATTTCACAGAGAGGGTGATGTTTCCACAACCAGTGTTTATAAGATCTGTACTGATAGCACAGGTTGTAGCAGTTCCACCTATTGAGTTGGGATTCCATGCAACCCTCATCTCTGTATCCCAAGTCTTTGTAGCCTATGGCAAGTATTGGCAGAGGGTGTAATGTATTTAATTTTCAGCTGCAATAGAGTTCTTTTCTTTGACAAGGTGGCAACTCTTACAGGCTGCTGTTAATGTAGGCTACCTCTAGCGCTGTTTCCTTCTGGAGAGCTGTTGTCAGGAATTGCCTCTAATTTAACTTTGCTTTCAAAGGGCTTGTCATTTACATAGACTTGCTATTTCTATCAATAGGCAATAAACCTGTTCTGCTGATGGAGAGATGTCAGAACCCTGGACAGCCTGGAGCTCTTTCTGTATAAAATGGAGGTAAACAACTGTAAACGTTGCGGTGGAGTCAGGTTAACTAAGCCACATGGCTGCTTGTCTGGACTTTAAACCTTAGACAGGGAATGCTTAGCTGAGTTCTCCTTCTATATCTCTAGAAGGAATTTAGTGTGGCAAGAGAACAGACAGGAAATCTTACTGTCCTTTACCTCGTTTGTGTGAGGTGCTGGATCACACCCTGACCCTGCAAGGGTCATGGTGCTCGGGCAAAGTACCTGAAGATTGGAAGAGGGCCAGCGTGGTGCCCATCTTCAAGAAAGGGAGGAAAGATGACCCAGGAAACTACAGGCCAGTCAGTTTGACCTCAATCCCTGGGAGATTTTGGAAAAAAGTTATCAGAGAAACCTTCTTGACAGGCTAACAGAGGGCAACATTCTGAGGGATAACCAACACGGGTTTGTTGTGGGTAGGTTGTGCTTGACCAATCTCATTTCCTTCTGTGACCAGGTGACATATCACCTGGACAAGAGGGAAGAGGTTGATGTCATATATTTGGACTTTAAAAAAGCTTTTGATCTGGTGTCCTATGATGTCCTCATGGAAAAAATTGGGCAACTGTGGCCTCGACTACTCCACAGTCTGATGGCTGGAGAATTGGCTCCAAGGTCAGACCCAGAGAGTGGCAGTTGACGGAACCGAATCAACATGGCACTCGGTGACTAGTGGTGTCCCCCAAGGCTCTGTTCTTGAACCTGTACTCTTTTAATATCTTCATAAACGATCTGGACACTGGTGTCAAAAATGGACCGGCCATGTTCGCTGATGACACCAAACTTTGGGGAAGAGTGTCCACACTTGAGGATAGACTGGTGATCCAGGCCAATTTCGATAGGCTTGCAAGGTGGACAGATGAAAACCTGATGGCATTCAATACAGAGAAATGCAAGGTGCTCCACCTTGGGAATTAAAACCCGCATCACACTTATAGGTTCAGCAATGCTACACTTGCTAGCACCATGACCGAAAGAGACTTGGGGGTCATGATTGACCACAAGATGAATATGAGCCACCAATGCGATACCTCAGCTGGCAAAGTGAACAAAACTGTGGCTTGCATCAACCGATGCAGCTTGAGCAAGACCTGGGATGTCATCCTCCCGCTGTACTCGGCCTTGGTGAGGCTGCAGCTGGAGTACTGCATCCAACTCTGGGCTCCACACTTTAGGAAGGATGTGGAGAAGCTTGAAAAAGTCCAGGGGAGAGCCACACGCATGATCAGAGGGCAAGAGAACAGGCCTTATGAAGAGAGGCCACAAGCTATGGGACTCTTCAGCCTGGAGAAGCACAGGCTCAGGGGTGACTTGGTGGCAGCCTCTAAGTACATAAGGGGTGTGCATCAGGACCTGGGGGAACACCTGTACACCAGAGCACTCCAGGGGATGACAAGGTCCAATGGTCACAAACTCCTGCAAGACCGTTTTAGGCTGGACATAAGGAAAAACTTCTTTACTGTCTGAGCCCCCAAAGCCTGGAACAAACTTCCCCAGGAGGTGGTGCAAGCACCTACACTGGACACTTTCAAGAAACATTTGGATGTTTATTTTGCTGGGATCTTTTGACCCAAGCTGAGTTCCTGCCCCTTGGGCAGGGGGCTGGACCCAGTAATCTTACGCAGTCCCTTCCAGCCCTAATGTGTATGAATTCTATGCTCCATGCAGGTGGCAATAGGACCTGGGTATAGCTTACTTTATTTCTTCTTAACATAAGCTGCCACTACCAGTGGCCATCACAGCTAGGAAGCAGTATTCTGTAGTGAAAAGATCATCATACTATTGCCCAAGGACTGGATTCAGCCAGAGATTGGTCTCACCCTGCCTGGGGTTGCATTGAGGGATCAGGTGATATGTAGCTGCACTGTGCTGATTGTCCCCTCTACCGCACTCTTCCACAGCCCTCCATGCTGCTTTCTCATGCCTGTGCTTACTCTTGCTGCAGAGGGCCCAGGTATCTGCAGTGACGGTAAGTGCAGCAAACTTGACCTGGGAAAGATGGGGGGTAACTTTGTCCAGGCCTACTGTAGTGTCTGGCTTGGGGATGAGGCAGAGAGAAGTGATGGCTGCTCCACTTCTCTCCTGTCCTTGGCTGCATCAAAAGCAGAAGGGAGTGATCAGGCACAGCCTCCAGCTCCTTCCCTAAGCCAGCCACTTTCCACCCACCCATCCCACTCCCAGAAGCTGCTCCATACCTACCATGGCTCCGCTTACTGTAACAGGTAAGCACGTCCCACTCAGGAGTCCCGGGTCAGTCTCCATGGAGACCCTGTCTGCTTGGTGCCCCTGGCAGAGGACGTGGGGTAGACAGGCCAGGGTGCCCGGGCAAAGGGGCCAGGTCTGGTGGTGACACAGGCAGCAGTAGCTGGAAGGAGCTGCTACCACAGCGGCTGCTGGGAATCTGAGTCTGGCCACTGCACTGCCCCTGCCCCACTGCCAGTCCAGGGTTACCAGGACCTGTTGCATGTGCCATGGCCTGTTCTGCCCCCTGTGCCTGGGCCAGGTGGGGCTGTGGGTCCTGCCACAGGTCAGATAGAATCCCTTGGCAAGTCAACTCTGGCTCATGGACTATATTTTACTCACCCCTGGTATATAGGCATTCAGGGTCCTGAGAGAAAGTCTTGGGACTGACTTAACCATGGTTGGTCCAGGGTTATTTTTCTGCTGGTATGCCCATTCTTGCTCTGGAAGAAAAAGCCTAAATATCTGTATACTTCTGGTTTCTACTGGGAGAACAGCAACTCTCCAAGTAGAAACTGAACATCTGTATGTAGCCTAAGGCACTGTGATTTTTTTTTCAGTATTTTCTCTCACTCCTGCATTAAGTCTGCTGCATTGATTTTTTTGGACTGATGCTGTGCACAGTGGTACCCTGGATTCTTTTTTTATTCCCCCCCCCCTCCCCACTACAAGTCACTGACAACCCAGTAAAATTGGAACTCTGTGGCCCTGATGACTCATTGCTTTGTAGCTTCAGCTTCAGAACCTTCTTTTTCAGGCAGTTATTACAAGTATTTTTACTATAGACAGTGTTGGGAAAACTGCAGAATAAAACATTTAGCTTGTCTGCAATTTAGTTTTTGAATTTCTTAATACCAAACTTCCTGCTTCTCATGCACTTAAACAATTTCTTGATTTTTTTTTCTTCTCATCACATTTCCTGTTAGGCCCCAATTCCTTTTCAGCTGGCATAGTTTGTTCCTCTCCAGTGAATTCACTTGGGTTGGAGTTCCACTTTCAGAAAGATTTGTTTGGCTTGTCTTTCCACTAGTCTTTCCACTTAAGGATGTTTTTATTATTTCTTGCCTTCCTGTTTCCTTTTTTGGTTTAGTGATTGGCATGTGTCCTGTGACTCGTTTACAGTTGAAGTAGCTTGGCTGCATTTTAAACTCCATTTCTGACTTCAAGAAAAGGAGAAAGTTAGTCAATAACATCATGAATTCCACTTACCTAAAGTCTTGGTGTATTAGTGAATTTTTCATCTGATTTGTCCCCAGAGGATGTCTGCTGTACTAATAGGGAAAGAAACAGGGCATAGCTGCACATGTGCATTTAATACGTATTAGCCGAATTTTTAAGGTGCATTAAGGGCGCGTATCTACATGCGCATGCCATTAATGCGCCTTAAAATGGCGATTTAAGGTTATTCGAGCCTAAATTTGATAACTGCATAAAGCAGGTATCAAATTTATGTGTTAGTAGTTAAATTGCATTAGCAAATGTGTGGATATGCTAATGCATATTAATGTGGTCTGTGTGTGTCTATTGATTTGGGACTAACTTTAGTCCCAAGTTGGTCTGCAAACCCATGTTAATGCGCATTAGTCCTTGCACATGTGGATGTGTGCCTAAATCACCTTAATGCACATTAGCCTAATGTGCATTGAGTTTAGGCACATGTAAGAGCATGTGTAGACATACCCACAGTCATCTAAAGTGCCAGACCATTGCTTCATTAAGTCTGCGTTCTGTTGCAGCACAATTGCCCATCTATGTTGCCTTTTTTGGGGGTGGTTGCCTTCTGCAAGTTATATAGTCTGTTCTTTTCCTGATCAGGATACTAGTGGACTTGTGTGATTAGGGCTTGATCTGTAGGTTCTGTGTATTCACAACTTTTTATTATTCATTTATGTGTATTCTTCTAAGTCAGTGGTTCTCAACATTTTTAGACTCAAGGCACCCCTTGATATTCTCAAGGTGTCCCTTGAAAAGGCGAGCTCTTAGTTTTCACTCTGTTACTACAAAAAAATTCTGTTGGAGTCTGTTTATTTTGTAAATTGTGGTTGCACACCTAACAGAACTAACATTGTGTGGCATCCTGTGGCACCACACAGTACCCTGGTTGAAAATCTCTATTCCTAGTGCAGTTCTCTACTTCTTACTTAACGTGTCCTCTCTGGGTAGTTTGGAATTCCACTGATCAGTCTTTAACTGTAGTCTTCAGGTCTGCAATGCTAAGCCCTTTGCACAGGTTCATACTCTTCCTCTGGGAGACAAATATTAGGGGTGCGCCAATAGAGATTTTGGGGGCCAATACCGATAGCCAACATTTAAGGAGGCATATTGGCTGATACCAATCTGTTATCCCATACAGCTGCGTCCAGGTGGTAAGTCCATTGTGAGGGAAGGGGGGGGAGGGGGGCAGATCATTGCCCCTTGCGGTGGGGGGGGGGGGGGTGAGCCCCCGGATCTGCTCAGTGCGGGGCTGGCAGCAGCTGCGTGCTGGAGCTGGTGCTGCATGGGGCTTTTCTTGCCAGGGCCTGGGCTCAGAACGGGCTCCAGTGGCACTGGGAGGAGGCTGCATTCACCCCAAATTTCGCTGCAGCTCTGCTCCCAGCCCCGTGCCACCGCCCACTGCAGCTGCGGCTTTCCCGGTGCTCGGATGGAAGTGGGTCGTTCAGCCAGGACTGTGCCAGACGGCAGCACGGGATGAGCAGAGGAGCTGCAGCGAACTTTGGGGTGTCTGCAGCCTCTTCCCATCATCGCTGAAGCCCACTCTGAGCCCAGCCCCCGACAAGAAAAGCCACGCAGTGCCAGCTCCAGCTGCAGCCTGCTGCACAGATCTGGGGGGCACATGCCCCCCTGGGGTGCAAGCAGCGGTGGGAGCCACCCCCACCCCACAAGCGGCACCTGCATCCTGTGTCCTCCCTTCTCCCACCCTGTTTGGGCAGCACTTATCCCTACCCCCTTCCTCACCGCGGGGGGGTGTTGATCTGTCCCCTCCTTGCCCCTTCTGACTTACCAGCTAGAGACAGCTCTCCATGCTGCTAGCTCTGCTCTGTGCTGTGCTGCGGCTGCATGCAGCACAGGCATTTATCGGTCAAATTATTGGCCCTGTCCGATATAGACAGTTTTCTTCGGATCAGTCTCAATCCGATATTGGTGCACTTCTAACAATACCTATTCACACTTGAACTAGTATCAGAGAGATTAAGATAAAGGCATTCAAAAGGGCCATGTAAGTTGAGGCCTTCACTGTTTAGGTTGCTAACCTGTAACAGCTCAGACCTGATTTTTTTTTTTTCGGTGTTTTTGAAAAATAAGTTCCCAGTAACTTTAGTTAGAGTTGTGGATACTTAGCACTCTGGGAATTCAGGCTGGGAATTCAGGGAATTCAGGCTGCAAGTGGACACCTTGACCTCAGTGACACTGAACATCAGTAGCCCTTTAGTCTCTGGCTTGTACAGGGTTACACAAGCTGTTTGATCAGTGCATGAACTGCTGGTCACAAGTTCACAAAGTGGGGTATCACAGGATGGGTGTTACCCTGTTCTTTCTTCCTGCCCTGGAATCTCATCGTGAGCAAAGTTCACCTCTGTTCTAATGCCTGCCATGCAATCTAGTTCATAACAGATCTTAATTTAAGAAGGGAGGCTGCTTATGGCTCACAAGGCTGTTATTTTGGTGCTCTGTCTCCCCTTTCAGAAATCCTTCTTGTTCCTTTCACATCCTGTGGAGGTCCCAGGAGAGGGAAGCAGGGCGGCAGGGAACAGCAGGCTTGTGCAGAGAAGCTGCTTGCCACTGTGAGCTCCGTACTGCTTTCCTTCCCCAGGGTCTCTGCAGCCTGGAGGACATGACCTGGTGCAGCAGGGAGCAGAGGAGCTGTGTGGAGAAGCTGCTTGCCACTGTGAGCTCTGCACTGGACCCCAAACACAGAGCTGCACACCTCCACACGGCCATGGTGATATGCCCCCTGTGTGCAGGGCTGCAGTGAGAGCAGCAGCACAGTGCTGCGCCCCTGAAAGCTGTGGCATGCACAGGGGGCGTCAATAGGGCAGCGCAGAGCTTGCAGCGGCGAGGAGATCCCCACGTGGCCCGGCTGTTCCCTGCCACACTGGGATAGGCCCGCTGGGCTGCGGAGGTCCCAGGGGCGGAACTCACAGCCTGCGCCTGCTCCACATACAGATCTGGGGAACATGGGTCCCCCCCATGCCCCCAGGAGTGCGCATGGTGGAAGAGAGCTGCTTCCCCCCGCCCCCGGGGCAGCAAGGGCAGGGGCTATGAACCTGGCTCTGTAACCCTGGTAGCATGGGCTGTAGGGGAGGGAGCTTTAGTTTAATCATGGATTTGGGGCTTTTTATTAGAGAATTTGTGAATTATTTTTTTTGTCAGGGAAAACCAGAATCCCTGCTAATTGGTCTGCCCAGGTGTCCCTCATCATCAGGGACCCCAGTTTTCCCTGGTTTTAAAAATCACAAATTCTCTAACAATGCCCAAAATCCATGATTAAAATGAAAGCCCCCCTGCCAGTGCCTCTCACTCCCCCCCAGGCCCCTGGCCCTGCTCATGCCTCTCAATTCCCCCACCACCACAGCCTTGATGGTGCCCCCCACCCCACACCCACAGCCCCTGCTCCCCCAGCCCAGCTGGAGGGGACTCTCAGCTGCTAGGGCTACAGACCTGAATCTGCAGCCCCCTGCCCCCACTCCCCCTAGCTGCAGACTTGCGCAGGGCGGCTCTCTGCTGCTGCGCACACTCCTGGGGGGCAAGGGGGACCCGTGCCCCCCAGATCTGTATGTGGTACAGGTGCAGGCTGCGGGCTCAGGCTCCTACCCTGCTTTCCTCCCCTGGGGCCTCAGCAGCCCAGTGGGCACAACCCGGCACGGCAGGGAACAGCTGGGCCATGCGGGGATCTCCTTGCTGCTGCAAACTCCCTGCTGCCCTGGCAATGCGCCCCCTGCACGTGCAACTGCTTTGAGAGGTGCAGCCCCGCACTGCTGCTCTCACTGCAGCCCCATGCACGGGGGGCATGTTGCCAGGGCAGCACGGAACTCACAGTGGCGAGCAGCTTTTCCACACAGCTCCTCTGTTTCCTGCCACGCTGGATCGTGTCTGCTGGGCTACAGAGGCCCTGGGGAAGGGAAGCAGGGCAGCAGGGAACAGCAGGCCTGCACGGAAAAGCTGCTTGCCACTGCAAGCTCTGCTTTGCTTCCCTCTCCTGGGGCCTCTCCAGCCCAGTGGGCATGCCCCGGCACAGCAGGAAACAGCCAGACCACACGGGGATCTCCTCACCGCTGCAAGCTCTGCACTGCCCTGGGGCTGCAGTGAGATCAGCAGCATGGGGCTGTGCCCCTCAAAACAGTGGCATGCACAGGGGGTGTGTCGCCAGGGCAGTGGGGAGCTCCTAGCCGTGAGGAGATCCCTGTGCAGCCCAGCTGATCCCTGCCACACCAGGTCATGCCTGGTGGGAGCCCGAGCCTGCAACCTGCACCTGCCCCGTGTACGAATCTGGGGGCTGTGGGTATCCTCTGCCCCCTGGGAGTGTGCGCGGCAGTGGGGAGCTGGCCCTCTCCCTCCCCCGGACAAGTCACCTGTGTTCCCATTCTGCTTCCTGCTGGGGCCCTGCAGCCACGCATTGTGGCCCTGAGCACCAAGCACTGCCTGGCTGGGCAGCAGCCCAAGTCCTGCCCAGCTCCCTCCCTACAGGGGTCTCAGTCCCCCTCTCCCCTCCAATTTACCTGCTGGAGCTGCTCTGCAGGCTGCCTGGGGCTATGTGCATGTACATGCATGTGGCGTCTCCTGTCTCACCACCTTCTTCCCACTCTGTCCCAGCTCCCTGCAGGCTAGAACTGTGCCAGCCTGCAGAGAGCTCATTGCAAAATCTGTGGGTTTCTCTGGTAAAAGTAGAAATTCGTGCTTGCCTCTGGTAAAAAGGAAAAAATCCTTGGTTTGCTCAGTTTTTCCTTGGGAAACGGAAACCTCAAATCCCTACTCATCATTCAACAATGATAGCCCTGGGGCTGTTTCTACCCCTCCCTTCCCCTCCAGCTTGTTAATCTCTGTGGTAACCAGTGGTGAAGGCTTGTTTACCTGGTTGCTTTTCAGGATTCCATCCCTCACACCCTGCCATCTGCCACAGGGGGACCTACAGTTGTCAAACCCATAGGGCCTGCTGAGTAATCAGTCTGTATACTGGGTACTATAACCAAAGATGCAAAATCTAAGGCTATAATCTACATTGCACAGTTCGGCAGGACAGTTGGCACCTAGGTCTGAATTAAATGACTTAGTTTAGGTATGGGTGTCCCCACTAGCCCACTTATGTCTAGGACCACATTCTGTGGCTTGTTGTGCTCCAGGGTTGCCAACTGTCAGTAAATTTGTGGAGACTCCATAAATAACCAGGCTAAAATGACTGTCCATAAAATCTGTTTTAAAAAAGCTATCCATAAAAACATGAAGCTACCAGAGCTTGATTTGAATCTGTGGCAGGAAAAGAAGCTGGAGGCAGTGTTGAAGGACAGAGCACAGCAGCATCCCCTGGTGTCTGAGTGGGAGCATAGCACCTTGAAGGGAGCTCTTATCAGGAGGGTGATCATAATAATTTTACGAAAATCTGGGACAGAGTAAAGAAATCCAGGATTAGGGGTCGGGGTGCATGCACATGCAGAGCCCCGATGGCAGGGTGGGGGTGGGACAGCATGGGAGCCTACGACCAGGATCTGTTTGCTGGACCTAGCTGGGAGTGACCTCAGTGTGGCGCCCCCTAGGAACCCCTGAGCTCTGACAGCCTGCATTGCATGGCCACACGGTACCTCTCCCCTGCTGCCAGCAGTTGCCTGGAGCTGCCATATGCAGCATGTACCTCGGCACTGGCTGTAACATGGCACAGAGCATCCAGTGTTGTGGGGAGGAGAGGCACCACATGATTGCACAGTGCAGGTTGATGGAGCCTAGGAGTGCCGCACAAGGGCTGCTCCCAGCCAGATCCAGCCTTTCTAAAGGAAGGGACTGATTTTTAACTGTGAAGTATAGATGCCCACTAAGGGTGTGTACAGAAGTGCTCCATGCACATTTTACGGCACTAATTTAGAGCACTTGTTATAGCATTATAAAGTTACAGCACTCTTAAGTTACAGACTGAGAGGTGATTTAATAGCAGCTATCAACTACTTGAAGTGGGGTTCAAAAGAGGATGGAGCTAGACTGTTCTCAGTGGTGGCAGATGACAGAACAAGGAGCAACAGTCTCAAGTTGCAGCAAGGGAAGTTTTGGTTAGATATTAGGAAGAATTTTCTCACAAGGAGGGTAGTAAAACACTGGAACAAGTTACCCAGAGAGGTGGTGAAATCTCTATTCTTGGAGGTTTTTAAGATCTGACTAGACAAAGTTTTGACTGGGATGATGTAGTTGGGGCTGATCCTGCTTTGAGCAGGGGATTAGACTAGATGACCTCCAGAGTTCCCTTCTGTGACGGGGTGATCCCCAGGTCTTGGTCACAGTACCAGTCCGCCGGTTCTTGTTCACGGTGCCAGCCCGTCCACCTGTGTAGGAAAGTCTGCTCTGTCTTGCCTGTTATGCCTTGTTATGATACTCACTATAATAATGCGTAAGGCTGTCCATTTAATGCCCTGATGACTGGGGCTTTACACATGGCTCCAACCCCTGCTTACCATGTCCCATGCCTCTGCAGATGTCATCATAAGTTGTACCTACCTCTGAACTCTACCCCTTGCCAAATCTCTGTCATTCCTCCTGACATTCTGCCCTCCACAGGGCGTCATTCATACCACCCACTTGCATTGGACCTCTCTCACTCTGCCCACTTTCACAGGGCCTCTGTTGTACTGCTCCTCACTGGGCCACTCAACTCACTGTGCTCTGTGCCTTACACTCCGCACAAGCCTCCCAGCTTACCTACTGTCACTCAGACTGGTATCCCGCGCAGCCCTTCAGGCTACCCCTGCAGCCTTACTCTACACAGCTATGGGCCCTATACCCATACTGGGCTGAACTCAGCCTCTAGCCCCACTCTGAGCTCTTCAGTCCCCCTTCCCAGGGGCCACTGGGGTCTTATACCCCCATGGGACTCCAGCGTCACGCAGACTTACCTGGCCCCTTCCTGTCCTCTCAATGGGGCCAACACTACTGCCCCCTTCTTTGAGCCACACAGGAACTTACCCTCCCATGAGACTTGGCTGTTGCGTAGACATACGTGGCCTCTTTCATACTGCCCCTCACTGGGCCACTCCACGTTGCCTCCCTGGGGCTCGGGGTCTGACACCCCACAAGCTCAGGTGTTCGCAGATGTGCCTCGCCACCTGCTCTTAATTACCCACTGGATGGTGGGAGCTGGGGTTCTAAGGCACCCCTACCTACCTTTCACTGGGGAGGCAACTGGCCTAGCATTTCTGGGGAGCTACCTTGACACAGGCAGCTCCAGCAGGCCATCCTTCCCCAGGAGGGTGGAGTTTTCGGTCATACTTGGGACCAGTGCAGGCCTACCTGCTCTTGGTCTAGTTCTCTCTCTGAGGACCTGCATATAATTATTGGGCTGCTCTCTCTCTTTCTTGGACCCATCTGTAACACTGACCCCCTTTTGGGATCCTTCCCTTCAGAGGCTGTGGGTAGTGGTGTCTCCCAAGGCTTGGTCCTTAGACTAGTACTGTTCAATATCTTCATCAGCGATTTGGATGAAGGTGTAGAAAGCACAACGTCCAAATTTGCAGATGACATGAAACTATGGGGTATAGTAAACACACTAGAGGGTAGGGAGTGAATTCAGGCAGATTTGGATAGACTGGGAAAGTAGGCGAATCAGAATAAGATGCAATTTAACAAAGATAAGTGCAAAGTGCTGCACCTGGGGAGAAAAAAAAAATCACCAATACACCTATAGACTGGGAAGTACCATTCTACACAGCACATCAATGGCAAGGGATCTTGGGAGTCATAGTTGACGCAAAAATGAACATGAGTCACCAGTGTGACAAGGTAATAAGTAAGGCTAACCGCACTCTGTCTTGCATTAGCAGGTGCATCACAAGCAGGTCTTGGGAGGTGATATTTCCCCTCTATGCGGCATTGGTGATGCCGCAACTGGACTACTGCATCCAGTTTTGGGCGCTGCACTTTAAGAGGGATGTGGATAACTTGGAAAGGGTTCAGAGGAGGGCTACTCGTATGGTTGAGGGCCTGCAGGTAAGATCCTATGAAGACAGACTGAGGGACCTGAATCTCTTCAGCCTCCGCAAGGGAAAGCTGAGAAATGATCTTGTGGCTGTCTTCAAACTCTTCAGGTGGAGTCAGCAGGGAATAGGGGACACACTGTTTACCAGGACACCCCTCAGGGTTACTAGAAACAATGGCCATAAACTGAAGGAGAGCAGATTTAGATTGGACATCAGGAAAAAAATCTTTATGGTGAGGGTTGCCACAATATGGAATGGACTTCCAAGGAAGGTGGTGCTTTCCCCTACCTTGCAGATGTTCAAGAGGAGATTAGAGAAGCATCTAGCTGGGGTCACTTGACCCCAGTGCACTTTCCTGCCCAGAGCAGTGGGTCAGACTCAGTGATCTAATAGGTCCCTTCCAACCCTAGAAATCTATGAAATCTATGAGGCTGTGTTACAGCCTCCTTCATCACAGCCAGCATGCTGACTGACCTCTACCCTCTGTTGGCTGTGATTTCTTCCCCCCTCTCCCCAGAGGACCTTCATCCTATATAGGCTCTGGCCCCACCTCTAGGTCAGTTGGGGTGCCAAATGGCTCTCTGCAGCCCTGCCCTTCCCCTTGTGGTGGGCACAACTGCCCTTCAGCCTTACAGCCCTGGGCCCCTTACATTGACTTGTTGAGGGATCAGAAAAATCAGCATGGCAGCCGCTGCTCTCTATGCTCTAGAGGGGGTCCGCCCTCTAGGCCCCACCATAGAGCCATCACCACAAGCCAGACTGACCTAGTGCCCCAGCAAAGTTGGAGGAGGCCTAATTCTCCTGGGCTCATCTGAGTCCCTTCGCTTCACCTCTGCCTTATTTAGTCAGCAAAATTCCTGTTGTCATGTCATTCCCCCCCAATTTAGCCTGCTACGGGCTTGGGGCTGGTTCAAAGCCCCACCCCGCAGCTCCTGCCAGTGCCTCCCAGCCATGATCCACAACCTCCCCATCCCTGCCAGAAGGGGTCCCCAGCCCCCTGCAAACCCCACTTACCTCACAGGCTCCAGGAACGAACAGTGAGCCCGAACCAAGCCTTGGGTGAGTGAGAGCCTCAGGCCTCTGGACAGGGTTAGGGGTTTCCTGCCCTTTCTGCAATCAGCTCTTGCATGCTGGAACTGTGCCTGCCTGCAGAGCTCTTTGCAAAAGTGGGAAATCCATAAAGTGGGTATCTCTGCTAAAAGGGAAAATCCATTTTTTCTCTGATTTTAAAAATCATGAAATCCGTGGTTTTCTCTGTTTTTCCGTGGGAAACGGAAAACCCAGATCCCTGCTAATGAGGGGCTGCCTAGCCTCTGTGTAGGCCCGCAAGCTGTAAGCCCCCTTTCTAGGCTGGGTCTTGCTCTCTCTAGGCCCAAATCTTTTTCCTGGGGCTCGGGACCCTACTGGGCCCCCAGGAACCTCCTACCGTCCCCATAGTTCCTCCCTTACCTCCAAGGTGTGCCGAGCAGCAGCTCAGCCAGATGTTGTTGTTCGAGCTGCCAGCAGCTGGCTGCTGACTCAGTCCTGATGCCTGAGTTAAAATGGAGGCTGCTCACTCCTTTCCTCCAATGACATGGCCCCTCCAGTGGTAGGTTGCTAAAGTGCTTTAAAATACAGTGCTTCAGCTCTAATACCTCATTTAACAAGGGTTAACTTTACAGCACTTTAAAAATAGTAACAGCACTTTAAGCTGTGCACTTCTGCTAAGTCTTGGCAATAAAGCACTTTAAAATGACAAAAAAAGCAACTTCTGTACACACTCTAAGGGCCAGATTCTATTCCACCTGTTAGATCCCTCCTAGGCATCTTATTCTACCTTGCTCAAGTCTGAAAAACTGTTACTACAATAGATGGGTGGTTCCCCCTGTTCCTCACTGCTTTTTATGGCTTTGTTTCAGGCCACAATGACAACATGTTCATGAAATGGATGCAATATTGGATTTTGGGGGACTCGAGCATGATAGAATAGGCTCACACTTAGGTGCGTAAATCTCATTTGGTGCCTAATGGGCGGAGTGGGAGCTGGTCCTAGAAGTGGGAGAACTATATCTATCTGAGGCAGATAAAAGCACAAAGCCTTTTACCTCAGGACATACACTCAGGACAGAAAGAGGATTAAGAAGGTAAGCTGTCCCTGGAACCATGATCTGAGGTAACTGCAGCACATCATGAGTTGGCTCTGATTTCACATAGGAGAATGGAGATGTAGAAAGGGCCCCCTTTATAATAATGCAGACATGAGTATTCAGCTCACCGAACAAGTTATAGATGTCTTTCATTTAGCTTTTATTCCTCTATATTTAAAAGGGTCTGTTAATACTTGTAGCCCTGTAGAGAAATTTATTATGGGAGTGATGATGGTACTATTCTTTACCCATTCCTTTTGTTGTGGTGTGCCCACTGCACCTCATGGAAACAGATATGTCACAGGCGAGAATTGAACATGACCTTCTATTCAAGGCATGCTGTCCGTAGGAGAGACCATGAGCAGGTATGTGGGAATAGGGGCTGCTGAAAAATATTTAAGATATAGGAGGAAAGACAAGGGTTTGGTGGGTGAGAGAAAAGACTTGCTTTAATTTACCTTGTAGCGATGGAAGCTGGTTTAAAGAGCAAATGAGTGAAAAGACGCAAGTTGAATTGGAGTGGTCATTATCCTCTGTAAGGTCCAAAATCCATACATTTGGGCAATTTTTTTCTGGCTTCTGCTGCCAGCACCTGCAGAATCTGTTTCCATTTACTCAAATACAGTTTCCCCCATATTAATACCAGGAACTTATTAAATATCCAACAACTGGCAAACCAAAGCCAGCTCACAGCTGGCTCTCTGCTTTTGTTTTGCATTGCTGTAGGTAAGTTCCTTTGAATATTCCAGCTCCACCCAGTTTTTACAGCTCTTCCAAACACTTCACTTTTTTTTTCCACTATGTGTTTGCACATCTCTAGAATCTGTGTGGGCAGACAGTTAACTTTCTTGTAGACAAGGCTGATTTGTTTTTGAAAAGCAATGTTGACAAAGAGCATGCCTGGGCCTGTAGCATACTCTCGCTTATCAAAGGTACAAAAAGTGGACAGCAGCCCCTATGCTCAGTCATCTTTGCTTCCTATATCTTATTTGTTTATTCCTCTGAGTGAGGTAGCTGTTGGAGTTTTATAATTGAAGTGATTGATGATTATTGTTTAGTCAGTTTCTAAATATGTTTTGTTTGCTCAATGGCTCAAAAAAACCCCAATAAGAAGCTGTAGGAGATCATTGCCAAACCAGCCAAAGTACATACAGGTCAAGATTAGGTACACTGATAGAACAGCTTCATCTCTGAAAAGGGCATGTTCATTTTCCCTGTTCTCAGGGAATCAAAATGGAATGTCTTCTGAGCATACCCTGCCGCCCCTAGGCTTCAGGCACAGTAGAAGTCTGGCAGAGAGCCTAAGAAAGAATCCATAAGGTATACCAGAAAGACCATCCCACTCATGTGTCCTGTTCTGCACTATCCCATTAAATCTGGACATACTGATTCCCTTGGGGATGAGGAGGAGTGCAGCGTGAGGACAGTTTCCTGACCAGCAAGGTACTGCTGTCCACCATCTCTTCATCCTCCCCTGATGAAATTGTAACTCCACCATTTATGGTTTTTCAGGCATTTATAGGTGCAAATTTAACCATATGTTCCAAACTATTAAAAAATATATTCAGTTTCTCATGGGGAGCCACAAGTTGTGTGCCACTAAGTGCGAGGTAAAAAGTGATAGTTTGCATACTTATATTTTTTTCCAGTGTTTGATCAATGACAAAACGCATCTTGGATCAGGATGAGTTAAGTTCCTTTTAAGAGGCTACTTTTCAAGAAACATCACCAAACTGAGTAGGCAACTTGATGATAGATTGTAACAGGGAGCCTCTCAGGGCTGGGTTTCGGTGCCAGCCGCCCGCCTGTCCCTGGGCTAACCACCTGCCTAATTCGTCTGCCACGCCTTGATAATAAATGGAAATTGATACTAAGGCAGGAGGCTGCCCATTGTTTGCCCTGTTGACAAGGGCCTCTGAACATGCTCCAACCTTCCCTTACGCATGTCCCACATTCCACAGATCGTCAGGGCCACTTCTCACTCTCAGCCTAGCACCTGGCCTCCCTTCTGGGGGACACACACTGGGTCTTCTCACTGGAGCTGCACTCAGCTCTCTACTGTGACCTCAGGTTTCTCAATGAGCCTGGGTGCTTCTCCAGGTCCCTCCCCCAACCTGGGCCCTGCCTCAGGACTGCTGAGAGCTTGGGCTCCCCCTGCATGATCTCAAACCCACCAGGGATGTGGGCCTCGGGTTAGAAGGCACCATATACTCACCTTTCACTGGGGAAGGTGCCTGGCCTGGCATTTCTGGGGAACCACCCTACCACAGGTAGCATCGCTAGGCCTTCCATCCCCAGCAGGATGCAATTTTCTGTCATGCCCAGGACACTGAGGCCGCCTCCTTCCCCATAGCCTCACCCTTACCTCCAAGCTGTTCCAGGAGCAGCTTCTTAGCCTGATGTTTCCTCTTCCTCTCCCTGCAGTACTCGGCTGTCCCAGCTTATGTACCTTGGCCCTAAAATGGCCACTAATCACCAGGCACCTGGCTGCTGCCTGCTTTCAGCCCTTAAAGCACAGGCACCCAAAGGTGCACTGCCACACAGATGAAGGACCATCATTGATAAATGTAAAATAATACAAATTGGGGAGGGGGGTGTGAACAACTGCAATTTGAAGTCCTAAATTAGTGATATTTAGAAAAAATGTCGGGATCGTTGGTCAACAAAATGAAGTCTTTTGCTCGAAGTGCAAAAAGCGTTAGTTTGCGTGAGGCATGGAATGGTGAACATGATAAATGCTTCCATGCTATGCTGTTATATGCAGCAATCGAATGTCCTTGCATGGAATACCGTATTCACTTCTGTTCACCCCATCTTTGGAGGGTATCACAGTATTACTGAGAATTTGAAGAAGGCAACTAAGAGGCGTAGCAAACCTCTTCAGTGAAGGCAGATAATTCCAGTCGTTTATTCTCTCTCAGATGTATACAAAATAATGATTGCCCGGAGAAGGTAAACTGGAAAATTCTATTTTCCATTGAACTATGGATTGATCCTAGAATATTTTAGACAAATGGCTGCCACGTGACAAAATTATAGGCATTCTAAAGTAGCACAGTATGGCAGTGGCTGGCACCGTTTTTAGGCTGCAGGCCATCTTGACCCAGTTTGGGTCAAAGGTAGGTAGACAGGCAGGCACTATGACCCAGCTGCTGCTGCTTTTCCCTGCAAGAGTGTGGGTAAAGCCCCACAGCTGGTGGCTCCCTTCTCTCCCCTCCCCTTCTCCTCCCTCTCCCCTGCCCTCCTATGGCACAGGGAGTCCCTTGCCTATGGCCATATCAAATGCCTGTGGATTGTTGACTCATGGATTATGGAATTGTACTGTAAAATGATAGATACCACTAAGCATAGGCCTTATTGTGTGATGTTCCTATTCGGGGGACAGAATTTAGTGTGTGCACGGCCCTGACTTGCGTTTTCCAATATTTGTGTGGCATAACCTTGGAGCTGTATTCTGTTCAGGATTTTATTAATTAAATCGTAATAAACATCCCAGACATTTCACCACTGTTTGGTATAAACTCAGGTGCAGACATCCTAGCCCAGAAAGGAAAAAACAGATATCACCACCACACTCTACTCACCTGCTTTCTTAAGGTCAGCTTTGTTTCCAAACTATCAAATCAACTTGCATGTTTTCAGCTTCAGCTACCCAGGAGGGAAAGGAACATTCTCTTCTCTCTGGAAGCGTCAGCTTCCTCCTCATTTTATAACCCCACCTTACTTAGTAACCCCTTCTGCCAAAGCACTCTTAATTCATCTTTCATACTAAGAAATAAATGGATGCCACGTCTCAGCTGCAGAACTGTTGAAATAAGTTTAATATTACAATATGAAACGTTTGGTCCGTTAAGCAAGCTGATAAAATGTACTTTCTCTGTAAATGAGCTGCTCTTTCTGTTGTAGACTCCGGGCTATAATGGAGGAATTAAAAGCAACGCAGACTAGGATAAATTATGGTTTTATCATCTACTAGTTAGATATCACAGTAATCCTATTTTAGTCTTTACTGCACTTAAACTCACAATGGACACGTGTCAAGATAACCGAGTGATAAAATTCTGAAAGGGTTACTTATATCAGGTCAATAAAGCACGTGCACACCTCTGACCTTCACAATTGTTTCCAAGTGCCTATGTATTTGGTTCAATCTTACTCTTTTTATTGGATAAAAAATATAAACAACGTCTTTGTATTTCAGAATGAGTCAGGCATTGGAGTCCTTTGTCTGGTATTTTCTTAAATGGAGCTTAACTCTATGTGGAGTTCCTCAAGCTATGGAAATTGCACTTGAAACTTATAGAAAGTGGCCAAAAAGATTGACTGATTGTTTGTCTTTTTTGTGTGTACCAGGCAATTAGGATAATTCATACCGTCCTGGAGAAGTATGGCACCTATGAGAGCTTTGAAGTAGCCACCGGTGGAAGATTGTTGAGCAAGTGTCAAATCTGGTCTATAATCCGGAAGTACATGCAGAAGGAGGGCTGTGTGGGAGAGGTAATAATTGCCTTCCTTTTATCTACAAAGCTCATTCCGCACCGCTAGTGTTAATGCTGCATCAATAGTGTCAGTAATCCTATTGTAAGGAAAAATTGCCTGCCAGGCAAAGACAAAATTGAAACATGTTCTATGGGGGAGATAAATTTGGGAAACTAGTCTTAGAAAACCTAGTGCTGAGAGTGGTTTCAAAAAGACTTAAGGTGTTTTGGAGTAAAAGTAGTAACTAGAGTGGCTTTACATCAGATGTAAAACAAAGCATTATCCAGCTTAATTTTCACTCTATAGACAAATCTTACTCTTGTTTAAATGCACACCCCTATCTCAACTAAGTTTGAATTATGCTAAAGCTTTTTTGAGGTATTGCAATTGTAAAATGTTCAGGGAATGCCCACTCTTTTTCTTTAGATGTATAGTTTCTCCTTCAATGTTGGCATCAAAGAACTAACTAGCTGGATGTAGCTGATGCTGGCCCACCTTGGGCTGTGCCCATGGGACACAGCAGCTGGAATGCTGCCCCAAAAGAGCTGCTGAAGATTCAGCTATCCTCAAGTGAGCACAGTGTAGCATCACTTCCTTTCAGCTCCTTTGTGAATAGGGCATGGTGTCAGATTTTTAAGGCCAGAATGGAAGGTCTTAATATGATCTCCTGTATAGCACAAAACCTGGGACTTCCTCAGATTTCAAGTTCAGATCCATAGCTGTGCTTGAATTTTGGCAAAACTTCTGGGAAAATATTCAGTCAGGATTTTAAAAAATTGCTATGAGGAATTCCCCCTAATCCTGATACAAGGTGTTCAATTATCAGCAGTGTTAAAATGTGCATTCTAGTCTGAATGTGTGTAGATTCCACTCCCAGCCATTGAATCTTACAGTGCTAAAGAGCCGTCTGTTATCACACTTGTTACTCACATAGGTACTTACATGATCAAATCGCCACTTAACCTTCTCATTGAGAAGCTAAATAGATTAAGCTTCATGGAGTTGGTCACTGTAAGATCTGTTGTTCAATCCTGCAGTAATTCCTTCTAGCTCTTCTCTGAACTCTACAATTTTTCAGTGTCCTTTTTGAGACGGGGATGCCAGACCTGGGTGCAGTATGCCAGTTACGGTTGCCCCTGTACTGAATACACAATTAATAGACTCTCCCTGCCTCCTGTTCCCCCTACAATCATCCAAAGAGCAAGCAGCAGCACGGCAGAGCAGGCCTTGGATCACCTTGTATGGCTGATGTGTCACAAGTCATAACACAAGCCTAGCAGGTTTGAAAGAGGAATCATTCGACAGACTTGCCCATGTCACAGCTGTCTGTCACCATTGCAAACTAAATAACTTATGCTGTGAGGCAATATAAGCTATTTTGAAGGTGTGTCTTGGTCTGTGCTTTTCAAAGCAGGGTGTGGAACTAGGACTTGTAGCACTTGGGGTAGTAAATACAAGACAGGAGCAAACTGCACAGGCCAAAACATTAAACATTTTTTTCACTTATCTGCTTAACTGCACAGTATGATACCTGTGTGCTTAGTTGTGATGCGTCTGCACTGGGTATTCCTGCTTGTTTAGCTGGAGCCATTGGGGCTGAGTAGTGCTGGGCTCCAGCTGACAGGTGGAGCTGCCCCAGCTCCCAGCACATGGCTCCCGCGCTGCACTCACGCCACATGACAGCTGCTGTGCGGGTGCCAAGCAGGGAGGTGATCTATGCTGCCCCCCACTGCCCCATGCTGCATGGGGGGGGGTTCTGCCTCGAGCCCTCAGAGGCCCTGATTGCTGCTGCTAGAGCTGGTGAGTGTGAGGCTTTCTTTCTTTCTTTTTTTTTTTAAGTGCCAGGAGGCTGGGGCTGGGCGGAGGATGGGGTTGGGCAGGGGAGCCATGAGGGGTTCTCCCGCGGCGCCGCCAGGAGGGCTCCCCCCGCGGCTCCTTTGGCTGTGCCTGCCTCTTCCCCAGTTGGGGGAGTCATGGGAGAAGCCCCCATGGCTGCCCTGCCCGGCCCCATCCCTGCCTGGCCCCAGCCTCCCGGCACTTTAAAAGCGGGGCTGTGCTGGATTATTCCCAGGGAGCGCCTCCAAAACATCCGAAACATTTCCGAAACGTTTTGGATGGTTTCGTTTCATTTCAGAGCCTTCTGTTTAGTTTTGGATTCAGTGTTTCGGGCACTGAAATGGGCCAAAACACCTCCAAAACTAAACAGCTGCCAAAATTTCACACAGCCCTAGTTTCCATGTCTTAAGTGGGAAGGCTGATTTTCCTTGACTGGACTAGAAGCCGGCATGTGTGAAGAATGAGTTGATCCTCCTCTTGCTATAGCATTGCAGCATCAGGTAACTGTAAAGCCTCGATCTTTGGGTGTAGCTGGTGCCCAGGCACTTGAACAGAGTGCCCTTGGCGCCTGCAGTGACTGTCAGTTTTCTGACACTCACAATAAGAAGGGGCGGATCCTGTGTTAACCCTCTGGGGCTTCACCTTATTATTGTCCTGTCACATGAGAAAGGTCCTGCTACCTTCCCCAGACTGTCTCTCAAGATGCTATGGTTCCTGGATGCTGTTTCCACAACTGACTCTCTCACACAGTTGGTGATAACTCTAGACAAATCTTTTTTCCTATGTTCTGCCTTCCAAAAACAAGGTGCATGCCTTATTGGGAGCATGTGGTATGCAAGAAACTAATGTATACTGCTGCTTTATTTTATCTTGTTGCATTCATGTCTTCTCCTTATTAAGATCGGTTTTCAACTGAAGCAGCACGTCTTCATGGTTGCACAGTTTAGAAACATTACAGATTACCAAGCTCTCTATGACTGTACTGTCTTTCTCTTCCCTAAAGAGTTATGATCACAGTTGTAAACAGTGTGGGATTGTGTGGTTTAGCACCGAGTCTGGCCCTGTATGCCACACCACTTTGGTATAGGAAAAATGAACAGCTCCCAGAGGGGCAGTGGAGAGGTCCATTGGTCCAGACACTACACAGCTCTGCACCCAGGAAGGTCTGGAGGTGGAGTCTGAGACCAGGCCATATTGCACAGTTCTGAATCCCTTCTAGGTTTAGTCCTACTGAATGGAATCCTGGGAAGGCTGCCATACCTTACAACAGACCTCAGGGCTGCCTCATGTACACTGGTGGGATGTTTTGGCCCCTTGAGCAGCTTGAATTCTAGATTGTGCCTCTCATTCAGTCTGGGCTTAGCCTGTTGAGCTTCCCACAGGTGCAACACAGGATCTCAGCCATAGCATCCAGTTTAAAACTGTGTGGTCACAATGTTGTAATTAGTGGAAATCTTATGTATTTGTGAGCCAGGAAATTGGGAGCCAAGGTCATGCAGTGATTGCTGCAGTTTCCTTTTAAGCTTTCCCACCCCACTCCCTGTCAACCTCAGTGGGATTCTTGTGAGCGCTGCATTAAATGGCAACAGCATATGCCCAGTAAGAAGCACTGATGAAGCATGACCAATAGCATCTTGGGGCCAGAGCATAATCCAGTCATACAGTTCTGTCTGACTTCACAGTTATGGAGTGCAGCTGGAACCCTAAAGTCTAGCTAAAGTCTAAACTGAAATTTGTACTCGTTACTAATTCAAATAAAATGAAATGAACTGGCATCTAGCTAATACCTTTTTCTAAATGCTAATCTAGTGTAAGCCAGACCAAAGTCTTGGAGCAAACCATTTGTGGAATGTCTAAGCATTTGCAAAGCCTTTCTTAATGAGCTGGCAGTTGTTTGTGACAGGTGCAGTAATTCAAGTAGTGATAGAGCAGCTTCTCAGCTCTGCCCCATTCCTCACCCATGCACTGACCCAGCACAAAACCAACCCTTATAACAGGCTGCAGAGATCTTTAAAGGGCTGTGTGAGTCAAGCCAGTGATGTTGGTTGCTAAGTTGGTGCCAGTGCAAATTCTACCCCCACAAGCATCCTTGACCCTTGGGGTGTGGCGGAATGGTGCTGACAGGTGAAGGCAGAGTACCGGAGTTTCCATCATGCTGGGGAGTGGTCAGATGGGTAAGTATTTGTGCCATAATTAACTTTGAGTATTTAACACTTTCTTCAGGATGTTTCTCGCTGTTGAACCTAAATTTTGCATGGCTCTGTGTTCTGGCTCAGGGCTGAGGTCATGATGCAAGAGCTCATAGAGGCCTCCCTGCAATGTTCCTGGACCTCTCAACTGTTCCCTGTCATGCAGCAAAGGAATTCCCATCTGTACTGGTGAGTACAGTAATCTGTGGAGATAAATGCAATTAAAATAGTCTTTGGATTGTGATATCAGAATCCATGCTGCAGGGTGGTGGCCTGGCCCTCATCCTGCCCTTCTAGATTCCCCTACACTAGACAGGTGGCATGCAAGAGGCAAGAAAGGCTGTGCCCATAATTGAGGGTGCTGCTTGTCTGGGAACAGGCAAAGCTCTTGCTCCAGCACTCATGCCTGGTACTAGCACTCTAAATTTGTGAGTTTTAAAAGGGATTGATCTCAGCTTCTGGTTTCTAGTTGTATCCATGAATCAAGCAGATCAGTCTGTTAGCGGTATGACACGAGACAGGTGGCATGCAAGAGGCAAGAAAGGCTGTGCCCATAATTGAGGGTGCTGCTTGTCTGGGAACAGGCAAAGCTCTTGCTCCAGCACTCATGCCTGGTACTAGCACTCTAAATTTGTGAGTTTTAAAAGGGATTGATCTCAGCTTCTGGTTTCTAGTTGTATCCATGAATCAAGCAGATCAGTCTGTTAGCGGTATGAACTGAGCTAGTGCGATCTGAGGCTGTTTCTTAAATTCAAGACCTGGCTATGACTTCTGTCCAGACTGAAGTATTCCATGAGTCTAGAGGGAATGCTGGAATTGCTGCTTTTTTGATGAAAGAACAGATTTCTGCTGGAGCTGCAATTTGGCCCTCTGTCTCAAATTTCTCACTGCTCTTGAACAGTCAGCCTGGTGAGTTTTTGTCTGGTGAGCAGGGATCCTTGTTTTCCCTGATAAAAAATTGCAAATTCTCCTATAACCTCCCCCCCCAATCAGTAATTAAAATTAAAGGTCCCCCATGGTCCCTCCCCGTCCCTGCTAGTGCCTCTCACTCCCCCCACAATCCCCTGGCTCTGCTCGTGCCCCTCACTCCCCCCACAACAGCTCCCTAGCCCTACTGGTGCCCCTCACTCCCTTCACAGTTCCCCCTGGCCCTACTGGTGCCCGTCACTCCCCCCACAACATCCCCCCCAGCCCTACTGGTGCCCCTCATTCCCTCCCACAGCCCCCCAGCACTACTGGTGCCCCTCACTCCCCCACAACAGCCCCCAGCCCTACTGGTATTATGACCCCAGCACTTGTTCCTGCCTGGGACAGGGGGTCAGACCTGATGATCTGTTTAGGTCCCTTCTGAGCCTAAGCACTATGACACTATGGTGCCCCTCACTCACCCCCCAGCTCCCCCAGCCCTACTGGTCCCCTAACTCACCCCACAGCCCCCAACGGCCCTGCTCGTGCCCTTACCCCCCACCCACAGCCCCTGCTCCCCCAGCCCTGCAGGAGAAGACCCCCAACTGCCAGGGCTACAGATCTGGGTCCGCAGAGTCCTGCCTCTGCTTCCCCCTACTGTGGGCTTGGGCAGGGTGGCTCCCCCTGCCACGTGCACTCCCAAGGAGCAGGGGGGACCCACACCCCCCAGATCTGTACACAGGGCAGGCGCAGGCTGTGGGCTCAAGCTCCTGCTCTGCTTACCTCCCCTGGGACCTCCACAGCCCGGTGGGTGCCACCTGACGCAGCAAGGAGCACAAGAGCTGCGTGCAGAACCTGCTCGCTGCTGCTCACCCCGTGCTGCCCTGGTGACATGCTTCCTATGTGCAGGTCTGCACCCCTCAAAGCAGTGGCACGTGCAGGGGGCACATCGCCAGGGCAGCCGGGGGGGAGCTCGCAGCAGCGAGAAAACCCCCACATGGCCCCGCTGTCTCCAGCCACTCCAGGTTGTGCCTGCTGGGCTGCAGAGGCCCCAGGGGAGGGAAGCACGGTGGGAACCTGCAGCCTGTGCCTGCCCCACACGCAGAACTGGGGGGGTGAGGATCCCCCTGCCCCCTGGGAGTGCGTATGGTAGCGGAGAGCCAGCCCTCTCCCCCCCCGGTCGACCCACCCATGGCCCCGTCCTGCTTCTCGCTGGGGTCCTGCAGCTGCATATTGCGGCCCTGGGCCCCAAGCCCTGCCTGGCTGGGCAGCAGCCCCAGCCCAGCCCAGCCCAGTTCCCTCCTTCCCTTCCTCCCTACAGGAGCCTCAATCCCCCTCTTCCCCCACCCTCCACTTATCTGATGGAGCTGTTCTGCAGGCTGCCTAGCGCTGGAACTCTACCAGCCTGCAGGGGGCTGATTGCAAAATGTCAAAATCCGTGGGTTTCTCTTGTAAAACAAGAAATCCACATTTGCCTCCGGTAAAAGGTAAAATCTGCGGTTTACTCCGTTTTTCCATGGAAACAGAAAACCCAGATCCCTGCTGATGAGTTAGAAGTGATGAAGCACTGCTCATCACTTCTTCAGACACAGGCTGAACTGTGCCACACTCAAGCTGTTAGATGTGCATGGTAATCGTAAAATTCATGCTGCAGTTTGGTTGGCTAGTGACATCCACAGTTAATTTCAAAAAATGTGTGTTTCCTCCCCCCTCTCCCCCCTTTGATTCTGATTCAGGGATACATTTTTATGTTTTGTAGTTGGGGGACTGGTGGGGGGGTTTCTGTCAGGAAACTGAAAGAA
The DNA here is from genome assembly GCF_000455745.1 of Alligator sinensis. Taxonomy (NCBI): domain Eukaryota; kingdom Metazoa; phylum Chordata; order Crocodylia; family Alligatoridae; genus Alligator; species Alligator sinensis. Next base: position 1,473,213 of record NW_005842289.1, read on the forward strand.
TTGAGTAAACTGCATTGAAGTGATGATGAATTTAGTGGGTCAGACTTGGCTGAATTTAAGTAGATGCACAGTTTTTAATAAAAAGCATCAAGTTTCAATGCTTCCTTTTCTGAATTCCCTGGAAATACAATGGTCAGTTTAACCAGGAATACACACCTTCCAACTTCCTCTTCTCTTCTTTATTTCCCCCCAAGATGCCTAGCTGTTCGCCAAACACTAACAGTAAACTGAGATTACATTACTGTAATATTAAAGCAATGTCTGCATCCACTTGACCACCTGTGCCTCACTACCTATAGCAGGGGCGGGCAAAATACGGCCCATGGGCCATTTTATCTGGCCACGGAGCCCCTAAAAAGTTTAGTAAATTAATATTTATTTGCCCCAGCTCCCTGTCAAAGCTGTCTGGAGTCAGGGGCAGTAGGACCCAGAGGGAGCCCTCAGCAGGCTTGAGCAGCCCACCCCCCCCACCCCCAGCCAGTTCTCCGCTTTCCTGCCCCCTCCCTGCTCCAGCACCATGTGGTTGCATCCCCAGACCCCGAAGCATGGGATTGTGCTGGTAGGGGTGTGTATGTGTATGTGCGTGTCGGCAGGCACAGGGGCAGAGTATGTCCGTGTCTGCAGGCACAGGGGCAGTGTGTGTGTGTGTGTGTGTGTGTGTGTGTGTGTGTTCATAGGGTGAGTCCTACATGCACACCCCTTCATACACATGCACCTATGCCTCCCCTCGCACTGCCATACACAAACCCCAGCCACCCTCCCCCCATACCCACCCACACCCCACATACTTACACACCCACAGCCCCCACAAACCTATACCCACCCTCGACAATATACAAGAATAAGACTTCATTTTAAGCTATTGTGCAGTCACCTCTGCATACACTACACAAACACATGTAAATCAGGACAAAAATCTTTTTTGAAATCAAAGTAATGAATGTTGTAGATGATCACTTTTTAGAATATAATTTGGTATTTTTCTGTTTCTGAGATGGCAAACCCTCTTGCTGAAAGGAGTACTTCAGGGGGAAAGAGGAGGGACTTCTGGTGGCAAAAGTCAGGGGTTAGCGGGTGGGACTTTTGGTCACAAGATGGTGACCGGGGTAGGGGCACTTGTCAAGGGGTGGGGCTACCCATGTGGCCCTTGACAGCTTGCCAAAACTCAGTAAGCAGCCCTCTGCCCGAAATAATTGCTCGGCTCTGACCTATAGCAACACTGTGGACTTGGGGACTTTGTTGAACAGGATAGACAACAATACGATAACACCGTTCGCTCCAAAAGCTCATAAATCATGAGTTGTGATTCCAGCAGTCATGAGATTTGGCCCTAAACCATGCAGTTTTTATTTTTAAATGAGCTGTGGTTTTGGTCTGTCTTAACTCCCACACCAGTCCCCTCTGCTGCACTTTGGAATCCTTCCCAGAACATGGAGCACTCGGAAATGTTTCACCCTTGGCTTGAGCTTCTAGTGCCCTGATCCAAGCAGGTTTCTTTGTGCTGTTTTTTAAGTCAGCATGGCTTCCACTCTAAATATTGCACCCTCAAATGAGTCTCTAGCTGTCCAGCCATTGCTTAGCTGGTTTTCCTCTTTTCTTTGCTTATGCCTCATCTCAAAATACAGTATCTGGTATGAGGAGGGAAGGAGACACAATGTCTGTAAACATTTAGCAGTCCAGTCTCTTCTTTTGTTTACTGGGTAAAAAGGAGAGGAATGAGAAGGAAAGTGCCTGCATTGGTCTCTCCACTTGCCATCCCCTCTTTGGCAAGACTGTTCAGCATCCCCTGGCCTACATTTATGTTGTGGTGAGCTTTTGACTGATATGTTAATAGATCATTGGTGCTGAGAGCTTGATGCCAAAGCCTCGTGTGTAGGCTGTCAGTGTCTTTTTAGAAGTTGTCTGTTATCTTGTGCCCATGCATGAAACTTTATATACAGGGTCTCCATGTAACAAACAGAAATGGCCCAGTAGCCCAGCTCTAGAAATCCAGTTCATAGTGGTAATGCTTCCTGGCACTATAGCAGCTTTTTGTCTCTTCTTTGGAAACCAGATTTTATTTATCAGGCTTAAAGCAAATGTTCCTTGACAGTAGGTATGAAAGCAAGAATCTCTCTTCCTTTCCACTTCTGCTCCCTTTACTACAGGTAGCTGTCTTAGGAGAGCTAGCTGAGCTTAATGCAGTGTAAAATCAGGGTGTCAATAACTCTGTGTCCACACCTTGATTTGGGTTCCTTGAAGAAGGTGCGGAACCGATCCACTCGCTCTCATATATAACATCATGGAATGCTTGCAATAGAGCATGAGGAGCCTAATTTTGAGGTAGAAAGTCCTTATTCCCTTCCTAAAATCTTCTGTCAATTCAATCAAGAGCAGCAATGATCACTTGTAAAGCTAGCAAGGGCGGTTGACTTGGGAGTCTGCTAACAGAAAAGAGTAGCTTTTTCTTCTGCTGCTGCTCAGAGGAAAAGAATGCTGTTTATTGCTGTAGAAAGCAGACTGAAGGAAACATTCTGTGCTCTTTAGCATCTTGCAAAACCAGACTGGCTTATAAGAAACTAAGTCTGAGAGCAGGATCATTCCCCAGTTTCTTGAACAGTCAATGTGGATCTGTCCAGTTAAGGTGTGAGCCTTTGCAGAACTCTGTGGCAAAGAATGACCAAACAGGAGGAGTATTTTTTAACCCTTTTTAAGGAAGGCAGGGCTTCTTCTGTAGTTAACATAGGGGTGGGAAAAATATGGCCTGTGGGCCAGATCCAGCCCACCAAGCACTTTCATCCAGCCCGCAGCACCCACCAACAAATTGTGCCCTGCCCAGCCCTTCTACCCACAAGGGTGGGAGCAAGGCACCCACGTGTACACACAGCCCCAAACACCCTCTTGCCTCGCTCCCACCCTTATGGGTGGAAGGGTGCAGACGGCCAGCGTGCAGCTTCCGTGCGGGGCTGCTGCTGCCACTGCTGCAGCTCCCGTGGGACCTATTCCACTTCCCTGGTCTACTGCTGGCTCTGGGCAGCAGGTAGAAAAGCATTGGGGGTGGGATTGCAGTTGGCCGGGAGCGTGGAGCGTGGGGCTGGGGCTGGCGGCAGCACAGAGCTTCCGCCTAGAGGGGCGGTGGTAGCACAGAACTTGAGTGGGGAGGTATGCGGGGGGCAGGTATGGGTGCCCAACAAGTGCGGGGTGCGGTGGGGGTGTATGTATGAGTGGCAAGGAACAGCAATACAGATGGCTTGGCATAGGCTGTGCCCCTTGCTGCAATGTGCAGCACTGACCAGAGCCATGCTTAGCGCGCCTGCACCCTAAGCATCCTGTCTGCTGCTGCTGCAATATGGGGAGAGTGCAGGGGTGGCCTCCACACCCTACACACCCACACCCTGCCCCCACATACACAACCCCCCAACATACCCTATGCTCCCTCATACCCTACCATACACATATACCTCCCTGATACCCCACCAAACACACCCACACACCAACATATGCCCGCACAGCCCACCACACACACACCAACATATGCCAGCACAGCCCACCATACACATGCCCCCACACCCACCCCACCATATGTGCACACGTCCCCACACCTCCACCCCCCCACCGTACACACTCCCATCCCCCATCATACACCCCC
>NW_005842289.1:1477019-1483904 GCF_000455745.1 Alligator sinensis
GACTTTTTAGTGTCCTCTTGAAGATTTCCAGGGTGGGTGATTGCACCACCACCGGAGGGAGCTTATTCCACAGTCTGGACAGCCTGACTGTGAAGAAGTATTTCCTAATGTTGAGCCCAAATTCCAGGACTTTGTGGCCATTACTCCTAGTTTATCCCCACCATACACACACCCCACCATATACACACACACACGCACACCCTCCCGTACACACATATACCCAGACCCCCCTGACATCCCACCAAACACACCCACACCCACCTACACACCCACACATGTCCCTACACCCCACCATGCACACACCCACACCCCCCACCATACACACACACCATATACACCCACACCATACATACCCACCAAACATACCCACATCCACCATACACACACCCACCCTATGATGCACACACATACCCATCACACACACATACACACCCCCCGGCACAGTATACAAGAGTAAGAATTTATTTTTGAATTATTATGCAGTTACCTCTATATACACTATGCAGACAAATATCATGACAAAAATATTATTTGTAATAAAATTAAAATATGTTATAGTAGATGTTTGACTTTTAGTGTATGCGTTGTTTTTTTTCTGGTTCTAAGATGGCAACCCAAGTTCCCCCCACCCCACCCCACCCCACCCCAGAGTATTTCTGGGGGGCGAGGGGAAGGACTTCCAGTGGCAAAGGTCAGGGGTTAGGAGTGGGACTTCCGGTCCCAAGATGGCGAGAAGAGGCAGGACTACCCCTGTGGCCCTCCACAGCTCACCAAAACTCCTTAAGTGGCCTTCCACCCTAAATAATTACCCACCCCTGATTTGACATCCCAAAAGCTAGATATGCCAGTAAGGAGTGCATACTTGTGCCATTTCATCACCCATCTTGTTCTAGGGAATAGTATTCCTTCTTTCTCTCCTCCTATACTTGACAGACATTCTTTCTGTCTGCGGTCTGTGTTCACAACAGATAAGGTAAATTTTTGCTTTAGTGGCTTTTTACCTGACTTCCATAAACTAGATACTGAGAGTGCCTATGAATTCACCTCTTGGAATTTAATGGAGTGAACACAGAACTTGGTTTTCCTTACTGGGTTATATGTAAATGTTACATTCAAATACCGTAGATCTTCAGGAAGTGCATCTGGCTAAAGAAGAGTCAGTTAAGCTAGAGCAGGGCTGTAGACGACATGTATGGTACAACCTCATTGTAACAAGCCTTGTTTCTAATAAAGCCCTTCTTTTAACTATCCCAACAGCAGGAACCAATTTTTGTTCGTTATTATGATGCAGCAACTTGACTAACTCTGTAGCAAACACCTTCTTTTAATGAACTGTTCTTCTGGTCTCATGGTTATTCGTTATAATTAAGTTGTTTTCTATATCCTAAAATTGGTCAGGAAAAGAAAAAGACAACAAAGACAGGTTGCTCTCCCAATTGGAGAGAACCAGGTAAGCAGCTCCATGTTCTGAGAATGAAAGTGTTACACTGAAGGCTGTAACTCAGAACCTCCCCTTTTTACTAGAGCTGGGGAGAAATGTTCTGAATGAACACTTGTTTGCCAGCTCCCCACCTGAGCACCTTGCTAGCTCAGCCTGATGGGGTTATTAGGGCTGCCAGCTTCCCAGGTCTTTGAAAGCCCTCCTTGTGGGCTGCCAGGTTCCCTGGAACCACTGGCTCAGCAAGACTGCCAAAAGGCCTAGGAGTCCACCAGAACCTCTGTTCTTGACTAAATGTGTTCCACCTTCAAAAACGCACAGCTTAAAACAGAAATATGCACTCTTGCACCTAAGTAGAAGTTGCCACATGGGGAATTGTACGGGTTATAACTAGGGACCTACTTTAAATTGCAGTTTCATAATTGGTGCAAAAAATGGCATTGACTATGATTTTTTTCCTCAGGAAATCAACCAAAAAAACCCTTTAATAAAAATAAAATGCTGTCTCCCCAGTGGGTGCCAGAAGTCATCACTGGCCTGAACTTGCAGCCTTCCCTGGCTTCTCCACTAGTCAGTGTCGAGGGGTGGGGCCACAGTGAAATGACCAGGAAATCAGCTCTTCGGGTCCTGACCAAGCCGTGAAAATTGTTTTCTTTTGCCACGAGTTAGGTAGATTCCTAGTTATAATTACAAGGGTGTAATTGGTTTGGTCTAGTTACGATGGTACATTTACTCATGTAAACAAGTGCTATCTGTGCAAAACCTGGTTATTGTTCTAGGGAACTTGTTTTTTTTCTTTACCATGTAACTTTGGAACTCAACTTTGCTATGTGTTATTCTGATGGCTGAGTAATGCAGAACTGAGGTACTACAACAAAATATCAATAGCCCAGAATCTTAGCCCTGCCCCTTTTTCCTTTGGGCTATTCAGGAAACAAAACCTCCCACAAGGCCCCTGTTGAGCACATTACCAGCAGACAGTTTGACAGAGACAGCCCCTCTCTCTCCCTTCCCATTTTCTCTACTGGGGTAACTGCAATGAGGAATTGGTAAAGGGTACCATACCAAACTGACATAAGTCCCCTAGGCTACCATGATTATCTGGTTCAGGCTAGAGAGCTCCCTTCCCTCACTACTGAGTGCAGACTCAAAGGTGTTCCCAGCACTTGGTCTTCCCACCGTGCTCTTTGTCAGATGAGACCGTTTCTGGGTCTAGATTACTGCTCAAATTTAGCCTTCTTTGGAGATATGGAGACGTCTGCAGTGAAATGAGCTGTAGGATTTAAACTGGGGAAAGAGCGAGTTACCCACGGTGAGCCAAGGTGATAATCATCGGGAAAGGCTGATTCAAAGCAGTGCCCTCCTCCAGTAAATGCAGGAATGTGCACAACTGGATGACTCAAAGGCAGAGGAGAACTCATCCCGCATGTATGAGCTGCCTGTGAAGAGTCAGGCAAATATGCTATTTCTAACTAGGCATGCCCTTATCTGTAGGATCTAATAACTACATTTTTGTGAGAGGTTATTAAATTGAGTTAATTCTTGGCTTATGTCTTGTTCCCCTTTCCCCAACAGCCCGGCCAGACACATTCTGGGCTTGTTCAGACAATTAGGGTTTGGGCAGTGTCTCTAGGATGTCTGGAAGACTTGATCTTTTTTTGACCCAAAAAATATGTGAACTGCTGCCCTGCGGCCAGCAGCATGGAAGTTGGAAGATGAAGATTAGCAGAGGGATGAGTTCTTGGTCCCATGCTAGGCCAGAAGCTGGGAGAAAGCAAGGCTGCAGGCTGGAAGAGAAAAAGCTCTGAAGCTAAGAGGCTGCAGAGGACTTCTAGGAGATCTCTAGCACTGATGGGGGCCCTGCAAGTAAGGTTTAGATGGGTTTAGATGACTTTCAGGGATAGTGGGGCAGTTTTTGTTGCAACTGGTGGGCTTATGATTTTGTTTATAGTGCAAACCAGTGGACTGGGTGGGACTAAAAAGGGGAGATGTGGAGGTCCCAGAGTGCCAGAGAGGCATGTGCAGCTGCAGCTCGAGAAGCCAGACCTGGTGCAGTCAGTCTCAGCCAAAGGGGCCAGCCAGAGCAGTGGGGTGGAAGCAAGGAAGGCTGAGGCCCCAACAAGGGAGTAGAGACCTAAGGTGGCCTGCTGGTTTGGACTTAGTGCCCACTTAAGTAATGATTGGAAGCACCTGTGACACGTGCAAGGATGTAGGGGCCAAGGGATGATTAGCCCTTAAGGCAGGGGTGGGCAGTTATTTGGGCCAAGCAGCCAAGCATAGGTTGTTTTGGTGAGCTGTCATGGGCTGGGTGAGCACTCCCTCCCAACAGATCACCAGAACTCCCTATGTGGGATGGGGTCCCAGGCAGCGGTGTTCAGAAGCAGGATGAGTGGGTGAGGCTGGGATCACAGTAGGGGTGTGGGGCAGTGACAGCATGGGTCCAGGACTGAGTCAGAGCCACGAGCTGCTGCCTGCACATCTCTGTGATGGGTATGAGTTCTTTACTTGCAGGCAGGGCCATGTAGGAAGCAGATCTCGGTTCTCCCCTGCTCCAGCCCCACGCTGTCACTGCCCCACAATCCTGGCCCCGAGCCTGGATGCAACTCCCTGCCTGCTCATGGGACTCTCTGGAGCTGCATCTGGGACTGGGATCTTGGTGAATTAACAGCACGGGGCTAGGGCAGATGTAGAGACCACTGCTGGGCCTCTCTGGGGGACTGGAGCAGCCATGAGAGGGAGAGGAGGGCTGCAAGTCCAGTGAAGGAGGAACTTAGCTTCCCTTCCCTCTCCCCTCACCCATCCCCTCCCCTGGTCCAGGGTATGCAGTCTGCAGACAGGGGTGGGGTGGGAGGGGATGGACCTGATGGTGGCTCCACACCCTGCCATTTGCAGAATCCAGGACCGGGCTGTGGCCAGGGGGTGGTTGGTTCTGGAGCACCTCATCCTGTGCCAGCCTGCAGCTTGCCCCGGGGATACCTGTTTGGAAGCAGCAGCCCCCAGCTCCCAGCCCCGCCAACTCGGTGTGGGGCAGATCAGCGTGAAGCAGGCTGCGGGAGCGCCAGTGAGGACGCTGCATCTGAGGCTGGGGCTGGGACCAAGCTGGTCTCCACAGAAATCAGCCTCCAAACCTAGATGCAGCTCCCTGCCTGGCCATGTGCCATTTCCATGGAGACCAGCCCTGGCACCCACCCTGGCCCCGGATGCAGCACCCTCTCTAAGGATCCTGCCACTGCCACTGCCCCCATTCTGTGCCGCTCCATCCCACCCCATGCCAAGCTAGTGGGCTTTGGGGCTGTCACCGTGGAGAAGGCATCCTGGGGCAAGCTGTGGGCTGGCATGGGATAGGCGTGCCCCAGTGCTGCCCAGCGGGGCTGAGGGACCGGCTGTGGGCTGGGCAAAAATCGCTCTGTGGGCTGCATCCAACCTATGGGCTGTATTTTGTCTACCCCTGCCCTAAGATAGTAGGTGTCCTGGGGGACATGTACATGCTGGGAGGGCCAATTAAATGTGAGGACTGGAATGAGTCCCACAGGATCTGAAGAGATCTGCTGGCAGGAGATCAAAATGAAATTTGCTCTAGGGCCTAGGGACAGAGTCCCTCTCCAAACTTTATTAAGAACATCAAAGCATGGGAGGCGAGAGTAGAGGGAGGGCACCTAGAGCCAGAGCAGAAAAGGAATGGAGAGTGACCACCAGGGGGTACCGTGGCTACCCATGGGGCACTGATCCTGTTACACCGTGGATGGGAAAAATATGACGCGCAGGCCACATGCGGCCCACCAGGCCATTCTATCCAGCCCATGGAGCCCCTAAAAAATTTAGAAAATTAATATTTATCTGCCCCTGGCTGCCTGTCAAAGATGACAGGAGACAGGGGCAGTAGGACCCAGGGGGAGCCGGTGGCAGAACTAAATAGCTGCAGCAGCAAGTCCAGCCCTTGGCTCTGCCCCCCCTCCATCCTTCCCCACCAACCCCACCTGGAAGCCTCTGCCTAGCAGGGGCTTCTGGAGGCTTCTGGCTTGGGGCTGTTCCTGCCTCCCTGCATGGAGGGAAATACAGATAAGAAGGGGCGGGGGTAGGAAGAGGCAGGGGAGGACCCTGGGTGATCGCCCCAGGGCTGGCTGGGCTGGCTCCTGCAGTCCCGGCACTGCAGCTGGGAACCACATGGTACTGGAGACCAGCTGGTGGGTGGGGGGTGAGCGGGGAAATGGCTATGGCAGGCAGGGGGAAGGGGTAGTGAGCGGGCGTGCAGAGTGCAGCGATAGCCAGGCGGGAGCGTGGGGCCTACGTCGATGCACCAGGGCCAGCATTGGCGGGGCCTAGAGTGGAATGGCAGGGGCTCTGTGGAGCCAGGCTGGCTCCCTCCTCTCCCTGCTTGAGCAGCGCAATACAGACCAGCTGGCTAAGCAGAAGTTCTACAGAAAAGGACCTGACGGTTACAGTGGACAGTAAGCTGCATATAAGTCAACAATGTGTCTGTGTTGTGAAGAAGATAACAGCATACTGGGCTGCATTTGTGGGAGCATTGCCAGCAGATCCAAGGAAGTAATTATTCCCTTCTGTTTGGCACTGGTGAGGCCACATCTGGATTACTGTGTCCAGTTTTGGGCCCTCCACTACAGAAAGGATGCAAATAAATTGGAGAGCAATGAAAATGATTAGGGGGCTGTGGCACATGACTTCTGAGAAGAGGCTGAGGGAACTGGGTTTATTTAGTCTGGAGAAGAGAAGACTGAGCATGGATTTAATAGCAGCCTTCAACTACCTGAAGGATGGTTTGAAAGAGGATGGAACTAGCCTGTTCTCAGTTCTGGCAAATGACAAAACAAGGAGCAACAATCTCAAGTTGCTGCTAGAGAAGTTTAGGTTAGATATTAGGAAAAACCTCTCATCAGGAGGGTAGTAAAAGACTGAAACAGGTTACCCAGAGAGATTATAGAATCTACATCCATGGAGATTTTTAAGACCTGGCTAGACAATGCCTTTGCTGGAATTATATAGTTGGGGATGGTCCTGCTTTGAGCAGGGAGTTGGACAAGATGATTTGAGGTCCCTCCCAACCCTAATTTTCTATGATTCTATGATTCTAAATTGTCTTAGAGTGATATTTTTTTCCCCCTGGGAAGGGAAGAGGGTTTCTGTTCTCTTATTCATACACAGGAGTCTGTGCCCTAAATTCCACAATTCTCGGTTGTATTGTTTTTGGTTTTTTTCCCATATAGGAGCAGTTCTGAGTGACAGAACTATAGATGTGCATCTTGCCCTGTCAGCTGAAGATTAGATATCCCTGGATGTCCTGACTGGAGATCTGCAGGCTGAGAAGAGCACATAGCGTCCATAGTTCCCTCTACAAGCAGTGCATCAAGTGTCAGAAATCAATGCAGGTCTGAGCAGGACAGATGGACAGGAGTGTGGACCAGGGCTGAGTCTGATGACCAGGTTCCGCA
>NW_005842289.1:1483935-1489534 GCF_000455745.1 Alligator sinensis
CAGAGTCTGGTGTGAAGATCAGTGCTGTGGTATTGAACAGCAACATCCCTGCATAGGGAGCAAGACAACAGCCTTGGAGGTGCAGTGCAAGGTCCTCTGTCTTCATTTAATTTAAATCTCTTCCCTCCTGCTGAGAGTTCAGCCCCAGCTAACCATGTTGAAGATCAGTGGATCACAACCTCATCTTCCCATTGGAGACTCGGCATAAGAAGCTGCATCATTCACGTGGAAGCACTACTGAACCACCTTTAAGGTTGCAAAGTGAAGCCCTTAAAAACCAGGAAATAGCTGCAGGAAGCTTGCATATGCAAACCATTAACTTCATCCCTTTGCACATAAACACTTTTAAAGTATATTCTGACCTTTTGCTGCCTCCGCTCTGTCCAGCCACTGAGACAAAGGCAGAATAAATATAAAGCAGTGTAAAATACTGTCAGGTCAGTACTCTCTCCTCACTCTCAAGAGAGTGTTATACAGTCATTTAACAGAGGTGTCCTTGGTGACAAACAGAGGAAACAGTGGGCAAGCAGGTCTATAGTCTTTAGCTGTAGAGTCCCATGAGTTCTTCAGGCCCCAATACAGCATAAATTCCTACACAGGACTGAATCTAAGTACATGCTTTGAAGGACTCAAAAATCCATGTATACGTGAAGTGCAGCCCCAAGAAACCAGAGTGCATGTCTGATCAGTCATTTAAGTCTTGTAACTCAGGTGACTCATAGATAGTTTCAGCTGTGAAGCTAAAAGCTGTTCATGCTCAAGTGGAAGTACGATTAAGTCTCCATTTTCCAGCCTGAAGAGTTTCAGTGAAAAAGAACATTTTGAGAAATTAATAACTAGGTGAAGAGAGGAATTTCACAGAAATAATCTCACAACACTACAGGGCTCCAGACCGCTGCAGTCAGAACTTCTGAGTTCAACTGCATCACTGGACACTTACCTTATTGGTCACTGATAATTTGGGACTCCTGAGCAGGATTCACTGTTGATTCTTTTTAATCTGATGGTTATGAATTTTCTTTTTGTGTTGTGGTGTCCTTTAAACCACTTGTCTACTCCAAGTGGACAATAAATTATTAGCTGAAGTTATAACTTTGTTACTCTAATTCAGGGGTAGGCAACGTTTGTAGCTGGAGTGCCAAAAAACTGCAATGTCTACCTTGTAAGGTGTTGGAGTGCCGGTATGCCAGAAAAAACAAAACGGGTAGGGAGGGGGTACATGGCAGGATGCACTGCATATTAATATAGTTAATAATCATAAATGTTGGTTTGCTCATGGTAAATACCAGGTTTTCTAAAAATTCTAAACCTGGTGACATAAATAAAACTTCATATACTATCTTTGCTCTTGTGTATTCTTTTTTGTTAAGCATGTTGTGATGACAGGAAACAGAGAGAAAGAGGGGAAAAAAGAGAGAGAAGAGAAAGAAAAAAGAAAGAAAGGGAAAGAAGAGAAAAAATGGAAGAGGTAAAGAAATAAAAGAAAAGGAGAAAAAGAAAAATAGAAAAAGAGAAGAGACAAAAAGAGAAAAAACAAAAGGAAAAATAGAAGAGAAAGAAAAAAAAGGAGAGAAAGAAGAGACAAAGCGGGGAGAGAAAAAAGAGAAAAGAAAGAGAGGAGAGAAAAAGAGGAGAGAGAGGAAAAGGAAAAAGAGAAAGAGGTGTGTCCCTTGCCCCTGATGTCTCCCACTGCTACTGGCTGTGGCTTGGGCTGCTGGTCCAGGGCAGTGTCCAGCGGAGGGAGGCAGCGACACCCCAGTAGCAGCCACCAGGGCTGGGGTGCTCAGGCCTCCCCAGTGGTCCCAGAGTGGGGGAAGCCTGGGCCCAGGGCTGGGAAGGAGAGCTTGGGCAGACGGATGCCCCCCGTCCCACCGGGGTGGGGGCAGTGCCAGGACCAGGTGCTCGGGGAAGGGCCATAGATTCATAGATTGTAAGGCTGGAAGGGGCCTCGGAAAATCATCAGGTCCAGCCCCCTGCACCAAACAGGAAATATGACCCCAGCAAGGTGACCGTCCAGTCTTCTCTTGAAGATTTCCAGGGTAGACATTCGTACCACCTCTAGAGGGAGCTTATTCCACAGTCTGGACACACTAGTTGTGGAGGGGTTTTTCCTAATGTTGAGCCTGAAACAGTCTTCCAGGAGTTTGTGACGATTACTCCTAGTTTTCCCCAGGGGTGCCCTGGTGAACAGTTGTTCACCGAGCGATGTACACCTCTAATGTAGCAGCAAGCTGCTACTAAGTCCCCCCTCAACTTCCTTTTTTTCAGGCTGAAGAGTCCCAGATCCCTCAGCCTTTCCTCGTATGGCTTGCCGTGCAAGTCTCTGATCATACCAGTGGCCCTTCTCTGGACTCTCAAGCTTTATCATGTCCTTATCAAAGTGTGGTGCCCAGAACTGGATGCAGTACTCCAGCTGCGGTCTCACCAATGCCGAGTAGAGTGGGAGAACGGTGTTGCTACAGCATCGCACTGCCGGCTCACGTTCATACTGTGGCCTATTATTACCCCCAGGTCCCTTTCATTCGTAGTGCTGGTCAGGTTGGCATTGCCAAGCCTGTAGGTGTGCAGGGGATTGTTTGTCCCCAGATGGAGGACTTGATATTTCTCAATGTTGAACTTCATCTGGTTCCGATCCACCCAACTTGCCAGCCTGTCTAGGTCTGCCTATATCTACAGCCTACCTTCAAGCGTGACCACACTTCCCATAACTTGGTGTCATTCGCGAACTTGGCCAGTGAGCTCTTCACCCCCGCACCAAATCATTGATGAAGATGTTAAAAAGCACTGGACCAAGCACCAACCCCTGTGGGACACCACTGGCCACTTCCCACCAAGATGATACAGATCTGTTCATTAGACCTCTCTGGGTCTGCAGCCAGTTTTCTATTCACCTGACTGTCTCGCGGTTAAGCCCACAGTCTTTCAATTTTCTCATGAGAACATCGTGGGATACCAGATCGAAGGCTTTTTGGAAAGTCAATCTCCTCTCTCTTATCCAGGTGGCAAGTCACTTGATCGTGAAAGGAGATGAGGTTGGTAACACAAGACCTGCCCATAATGAAGCCATGCTGGCTGTCGTTCAGAATCCTACCTTCTGCAAGCCTATCGCACATAGATTCCTTAATGAATTGTTCCAGGATTTTCCCTGGGATAGAAGTTAAGCTACTTGGCCTATAGTGGCCCTCTTCCAGTCCTTGGGGACCTTCCCAGAGCACCACGAGTTTTGGAAGAGATTCGCCAGGGATTCTGTGATTACTTTGGCCAGCTCCTTCAGCACTCTTGGATGAAATTCACCTGGCCCTTCTGACTTCTATACGTCCAGTTTCTTTAATTGAGGGATCCTGGTTTTCCATGATAAAAAATCACAAATTTTCTGATAAAAGATTGCAAATTCTCTGATAAAAATCCCAAAATCCATGGTTAAAATTAAATGCCCCCCACAGCCCTACTGGTGTCTCTTACTCCACCACAGCCACCCAGCCCTGCTTGTTCCCCTTGCCCTCCACCCACAACCCCTTGCTCCCCAGCTCTGCTGGAGGGGGCCCCCAGATGCCAGGACTATGGGGCCAGGGACCCAGGTCCACAGCCCCCTGCCTCCAATGGAAGGCAGCAGCTGCTACAGCAGGAGCACAAACTGGCTCCCCCCCTGCTGCTGCCGGCAGGGCCAGCTCCCAGTGATAGCGTGAACTCCTAGAGGGCAGGGGAAGCCTGCGCCTCCCAGATCTGTGTGGGGGGTGGGGGCAGGGTGGATGTGCACTGCCCCTGTGCATGCAGAGGAAGTGTGGCCAGGGCAGTACAGAGCTTGCAGTGGCAGGCAGCTTTCGTACGTGGCCCCACTGTGCCCTCCCGTGCCAGTAGCACGCGCTGCACTCTGGAGAGCCTGGGGGAGGGCAGCTGCCTGCTCCCGGCCGGAGTGCTCGGCTGGCTGGAAACCCCTGCTGCTCTCAGCCAGCTGCAACAACCCCTCCCCCCCACCCCAGCTGGAGTGCCCAGCCAAGGAGTGCCCAAGCTGGCTGGGGGCTGAGGGAGCGGGGAGGTTTGTAGCCGGCTGAGAGCAGCTGGGGTTTCCAGCCAGCCGAGCACTCCAGCGGGGAGCAGGGGGGCTGCAAACCCCCTAGCCAGCTTCCCCCCCAGCCCTGCCCCACAACCCCCAAGCCCCACTTACCTCCAGCAAGAAGAGTGAGCCTGAAGCAGTCTCCGGTAAGTGAGTGTTGGGCCCTGCCTTTCCCCATTCCCTTCCCCTCCTGGCAGGGTTGAGGGTTTCCCTGCCCCTTTTGCAAACAGCTCCTGGAGGCTGGAACTCAGCCAACCTGCAGAGCTCTTTGCAAAAGGCGGAAATCCATGGGTTTCTCTTCTAAAAGGGAAAATCTATGTTTTCTCTGATACAAATGGGAAATCCGTGTTTTTTTCTGTTTTTCCGTGGGAAATGGAAAACCAGGATCCCTGTGATCACACACCAGTTCTACGGCAATAGTAGGAAGGCAGTCATTTGAACCCTGCTCATTCTGTACCCTAGCTGGTGTGATTTTCCCCTTGGCCCAGTGAAAAACCAAAGCAAAGTAGTCATTCAGGAGTTCAGTTTTCTCCTAAGTGCCAGTGACTAGCTGTCTTGAGTTGTTGAGCAATGGCCCCACACTCCCATTTGTTTTTCTCCTGTTTCCTACGTACCTAAAGAAGGACTTCTTGTTGTCCTGGATTCCCATTGCTAATTTTAGTTCAGTTGCCACCTTAGCTTTTCTAATCTGATCCCTACAAGTGTGGGCCATTGCTATATAGTCCTCCTTGGGGGCTGTCCCTGTCTTCTATTGACTACACTTTTTTCTTAAGAGGACCATGATTTCCCGGTTTAGCCAAGAGGGTTTCCCAGCCCTTTTGCTACCTTTCCTCTGCATGGGAATGGACTTCCATGTTACCTGTGGGGAAGGGGGAGCCAGGCTCCATACTCCACTCCATCGCAGCAGCCACCACCTCCCAGAAGCTGCAGGCCCAGGTCCCTGGCTCTATTGCCCTGGCAGCTGGGGGCCACTTCTGGATAGCCCAAGCCTGCAGTGGGCAGCCCACACCCCGCCCTGCACACAGATTTGGTGGTTACATGCCCCCCTGGGAGTGCGTACAGCAGTGGGAAACCAGCCCCACCCTCTCTGCCCCCCAGAGGAGCCACTTGTGGCTCTGTCCCGCTCCCCGCCCGGGCCCTGAAGCTGTGCATGGCACCAGACCCCTCCCCTCCCCCCCGCCTCAGCCCTGCCCAGTTCCCTCCCTTCCTCCCTATGGGGGCCTCAAACCCTATCCCCCACCAGACTTACCTGTGGGAGCTGCTTTCCAGGCTGCCTGGTGGCCATGTGCGTGCCCCCTAGGGCAAAACAGCACCATTTTGTTTTGACTTCTGTTTTGCCATTTCGAAGGGACGGTGTTTCATTTTGTCATTTCATTTTGTGACGGGCTGGCTGGCAGTGACTTAGCCCAGGGGTTTTGAAAGGGCAAACAATGATTGGAGGACTTGGGATTCCCTTTCCTCACCAATCTGGTAATGATTTGGACCAGGGGTTTTGAAGGGGTAAAAGGTGATTGGAGGACTTGGGATTCCCTTTCCTCACCAATC
>NW_005842289.1:1489818-1507218 GCF_000455745.1 Alligator sinensis
CTGTTATGTTCCCCGGAGTGTTTCCTCATTAAAAGGTATATGGTTAAGTCCCCAGTGTTGGTCTGCTCTACTCTATAGGGGGAGGAGAGTCCCTACACCTCCCACAGCGCTTGTGCACCTGCTTTGATCCCTTCAATTGGAGAGGGGGTACCTTTTGGAGTACCGCCTGGGTTACAATTTCATTTCAAAGCACTGTTCCATTTTGTTTTGTCAAAACTGTTTTGCTGTTTCTATGCATTTTGAGGTTTTGTCCATAGGCTATAATGTGGAATCATGAAAATGCCTAAAACTTTATCATTTATTGCCTGATTCAGATGAAAATTGCAGGGATGGTCGCCCCTTCTGAGGGCATGAAGCCTACCAAGTTTCAAGGAGAGAGGTGCAGAGGTTTCTGGGAAACTGCACCTCAAACTGTTCAAAGCAAAACTCGTGACACTTGCCAGCAGTGGCAGCCTCCTCTCATCTGGCATGCAGATCCAGAGGCCCGCACCCCCGAGAGGGCTCTGGGCCTGTGCTGGACTCCTCCCAGGGGTGTGGGCCCCAGGATCTGCTTGCTGGATAACAGGCAGAGGCAGCTTCCTCTCATCCAGCAAGCAGATCTGGGGGCCCTGCACCCTCAGGAGGAGTCCTTCATAGCCCTGCAGCCCTCCCAGGGGTGTGAGCCCCTGGATCTGCGCGCTGGATGAGAAGAGGCAGCTGCTGCTGCTCCTGCTGCTGCCTGGGACTGGCGCTGAAGACAAATAAGGGGGCTTCGAAACTCAAAACTTAAAACTTTTGAAACGTCTTGAGCGCCCTTGCTTCATTTCAAAGCCATTTCAAAACCTTTTGATTCATTTCAATTTCACTGTTTCGAGCTCAAAACACATTGAAACAGCTCTGAAACAAAACACCTGGTGAAATTATCGCACAGCCCTAGTGCCCCCTACCTGACAGCCCTCCTCCTGCTCCCCTGAGCCACTTGCAGGCTGGAACTCTGCCAGGCTGCAGAGAGCTCTTTGCAAAAGTGGAAAATCTGTGCGTTTCTCTGCTAAAATGACAAATCCGTGTTTTTCACAGTTATAAAGGAAATCTGTGTTTTTCCTCTGTTTTTTTTCCGTGGGAAATGGAAAACCCAGATCCTTGGTGGTCACCAGTTATTGCACAATATAACCTCTCAGGAAAAATAACATTTAATGAGATTTTCTGCCCATGAATTTGTAGTAGAAATGAGCTGCAGTTCACATCTGAGGGAATTCAGGACACTTTGAAAAGGTGCCTCACAGGGAAGGTATTGGCAGAGAGCTTTGCTCAGTCATGGGAAAGGCACTAGGAAATAAGTATTTAGATCTCCATAGGGTTTCCCTTCTTTTTCTACCATTCTCAGAAACACAGTGCAGAAGAACACGGATGAGCAGTTCTTACAACATCTTGCAATTATTGACAAAGTAACAATCTTGATGGGGATTTTCAAGGGGTTCGGTCTCTGCTTCCATTGAAGTCATTGCCCTCTGACCTGAAGTGGAGCAGGTAGATTGATGCTGAACCTTTTGACTGTCCCATCCTCTATGATGTACCTTAACTGTTTCTGGTAGCATGTATAGCAAATAGAGCTGTGTCCTGAATTTACAGTTTGAATTGAATAAGAGAGACAGGATTATGTGGAGGGAACAAGTAACCATAGGGAATGGGCAGAAAAAGAGCCATACAGATTCCAGGTCTGGACTGGCCCAGGGAGCGTGGTCCCATTCTCCTAGGTTCTAGCTGTGCCTGTGGGAATTGTATTTCTTCTGAATGATTGAGGAAGTTTGAGGAAAGGAAGTCAAGAATGTGGGGGAGGGCAGAGGCCAGTGTGGGAGAAGGGCTGTATGAAGAAGTGGTTGAGGTTCATCTGCAAGCAAGCAGAAGCCTGATAAGTCCTTAGATAGAGTGGGGAAATGACATGCAAAGGGGGACAAATACTTCTGGAGGAGCAGGTGGAGAAGATATACTGGGTCTCTTCTAACATTTCTGAACGAGTTGAGCAGCCCCTGGCAGGGATAGAAATGTTACAGCTTAGGGAAAAGGGCAAACTGACTACCACCTGCAGGGGAGAGGAGAACTACCCTGTAGTAATACACTATCCTGGCAATTCACAGCTGCTTACAAGGGGCAGAGCCCCAAAGAGCTTACAGCACAGAACAAACTGCAGTGAGGAAGAAGAATGGACAGTTAGGGGTAGAAGGTGATGTTGGTTTGAGGCTGGTCTGGGTCTTCCATGTACAGCAAACACTTCTACTGGGGTCCCCTAACAAAGCCTCATTCCAACCCCAGTGTCATCATCCCCAGGATCCAAAACGTTCTTTTCTCCCATCCCTATTACATCCCTTGAATACAAAGATCCAGAACATTTATCAGCTGTAGCTCAGTGCAAGAACCAGAGCAGAGATAGAAGTGGAAGCTGAGTAGGACATCTCCACAGTGAGTAATCCTGGTACTATCTTCCTGCCCAGCTGTGTAGCACCAACCTACTTGAACTAGCATGAGATCTGCTCACAGTCTCAATTTCTTTTCATATGGTCTATTTGTCATCTTGCTTGCTGTGGTCCTCTGCTGGGAAACTGGCACTGTCTTGTCTTCGTTTCTAGAGCCTCTCCCCATCTGCTTTTTCCAATGCTTTTTCTGTCTGCTCTTGTACTTTTTAATGGCATACTCAACTGGAGTTTCTCTTGATTGAACTGTGTACAGTCATAGAGTTTAAAGCTACAGGGGATCCTTATATCTGCTATTCAGATTTCCTGGGTAGAGCAGGCCCTGGAAGCCAGGTTACACTGCCTTTGAGTCCAATTATGCAGCTGGCTAACCTGCCTTATGTGAAATCATCCAGTCTGGATCTGAACAGCTAGAGAAATGGAGACTGGAGTTTGTTCCAGTGATTAATCACACTCATTAAAAATTTATGCCACATTTCCCATTTTAATTGTCTGGCCTTAGCTTTCACCCATTAGTTCTTCTTATGCCTTTCTCTGCAAGATTAAAAAAGCCCACTAATAGATGGTACTTTAAAGATACTTACTATCCATAATATTGTTATCTCTCCATCTTCTTTGAAAAATTGAACAGATTGAGCACTTCAAGTCTCTCAGTGTTAGGCAATGTTTCCAGTCTTCAATTAGAATAATTTCTGAACTGTTTCCAGTGTTTTTGCATCCTTTTTTAACATGGTGAGATTAGGATTGTGTGCAGTATTCCAATGTCAGTGCAGTGCTAAATACAAAGGTAAAACAGCTATCTCACTCACTACTCCCCAGCTGACACCAGGGATTGCAGTAGCCCTCCCCCAGCTTGAGTGATCTGCCTGCTTTTACCCCTAAATGCTTTTTAGTCACTACTTTCCAGGGTACAGCCCCATACACTTCTGCAGGGATGGGTTTCATTTTCTTTTCATAGATATGAGACATTTTCTGTGGCTGTATTAAAATTAATTTTATTTCATATTTCATATTTCATAGACATTAGGGCTGGAAGTCTGGGGTTACAGGATCCCAGCAAGATAAATGTCCAATTGACTCTTAAATGAATCCAGAGTATTGTGTTTGAATGATTTCTCTATAAGATTCTTCTAGCCTTGTAATTATTTTCCATTGGCTAATTTTATGTCAACTTAATTTTATCAATGTAGATTTTATATTTATTTGCAGAGCATTGGTGAAAATGTTGAAAAGCGTTGGACTTAGAAAAGTCCCTACAAAACCCCACTAGAAATATTTCTATTCAGCAATGATGCCTCATTAACAACTAATCAGATCATGATCTATGGCTCCTGGACAATCATTAACCTGTACTCCAATGATCAGCTCATCTGTATTTGTCCAACATAGTTACCTCATGTTGGGTATGAGACCTTTTAAACTGGAATATTATCATCTCTGTTTTTTAGAAACTCCAATGGTGTTTTACTGCTGGTTGTATGAAATCTCCAGTGTGACTCCCAAACTGAAGTTTGCCATAACACACTTCTTCCACGCATTACAGAACTGTGTGTAAGGTGCATCTCACCCTATCCTCAGATTCTATTAGTGTCTCCTGGGCCTGTTAGATAGCACACTGATCCCTATATTCAAGTCTCCATGTTCCAGGTTATCAGTAACTCTAAAACAGGAAATAGTGTCTTTAATATAGACTGGCCCAAACACATCTCTTTCACCCCCCCCTGCCCCTCCTGAACCATCTGTAACCAGTTATTGTAACATTCCAGGCATTCAAATTACCCCAGAATTTTTCAAGTAATTGCAATAATATCAGTTTTCCTCTCATCCATGAAAATGTCCAGTTCCTTTTGTTTATTATCCAGGCTCCACTGAACAAATTAATTTTTTTTCACATTCTTTGCCCCAATGATTTAATTTAGTCACAGCTCCTTGAGTCTGTTTGGTATACTTAAGTTTGTACTGTGTTTGACTCCTTTGCCCTCACTCACCCTTTGCACTGGTATGACCTAGGTGCCCCAGTTAGTCACCAGTTGCAATTAGCCTGCCCAACTCAGGGATGTATGCCATGCCTTGTACAGCTCTTCTCCGCTAAAATGTGGGCCCATGTTCCACAGCCGTGTGCCCTGCCAGTTGTGCAGGCTGTGGTTCACCTCAAGCATTTTCTGTCATCTTTTGCTTGAAGGGGACAGTGAGCACCACCTTATCACATTGGTAAATGCTGTGAAGTCAAAAGGGACTGGAATGATCACTGAGACAATCCCGCCAAGTTTTCTTCAGCTCTCTGCTGAGGTCCCTGAAGTCTCCTATAATCTGTACTGTTGTGTGCAATGTCATATACAACTGGAGACTTGCTGTCAGCTCCAGAATCTTATTTAGTCATGCAGCACCATCTCAGATCCTTACTCTAAGGAGACAGCACATTGTCCTATCATTCTTGTTTTTGTCCCTGCTACTGAATTCTCTGTCCACTCTTCTTAATTTGGAGTTGCCAGTGGCTATTATCTATTTTCTTATGGTGTTTGAAGAACCTTTCTTGAGCCTGCTTATGGTATGAGGCCAGCAGCTAGATCCTCTGGAGTGCTCTATTCCATTCCACTAGATGAATAACCAGAGACATTCCCTATAGTTGGCCTCGGTGAGTGTCATAGTGATTCAGTCCTACTCGGATTGACTGCTTTGTGCCTCTCTTCCACTATTGGTCATGCAGTCCTAGGCCTCTCCTTTAGAGTCTGCTCTCTCCATATCTGTTTCTGCTGTTCTTTCATCTTGAGGTGTCTGTGACAAATCTTATATCCCCTGGCAGGCCTGGTTGGTAGTCACTTGTTCTTCCTGTTGCGTGACCCTTTTAATGTGGCTGGGGGAGAGGGGGTGCACTGGCATTATAAAATCCTGGTGGGGACAGGCACTGATGCTACAATCCTTTGACTGGCTGGACAATAGTGTTGCTTTCCTTAAACTGAAGGAGACTCTAGCCCTGTTGAGTGGCACAAATGAGGCTGTTGTCAGTGTGGGTGTCGGGAGAAGTGCACAGTATTATCCAGATGTGCACAGGGCTGAGGGTTGTGTCCAACACACAGCCCATTTGTGTGGCACAACATTGACCTCCTTTTCTATCTGTCCCCAGGTAGTCGTACAATTGACGGATGACCTGCTCTCCCAAGCGGTGATGATGGTGGAGAACAGCCGGCCAACACTGGCTATCAACCTTTCTGGAGCCCGTCAGTACTGGCTGGAGGGCATGCTGCGTCATGAAATAGGTCAGAAGACAGGGTCCAGGATGGGGCTGGGGACATCAAAGCAAACAGGAACCGACTTGGAAATAAAGTTCCTGCCTTTGAAAAGAAATAAAAATAGAGCATCGTACTAAATAGTACATCTGGGAAGAGAAGGGGTTGTGTGGGTGTTCTGGGATGGGGGAAGCTCGGGATAGAGAAGGCTTATCCTGTCACATAACAAGGAGAATTAGAGGAGGCATAACTAGCAATTTTGGCACCCTGGGCAGAGAGGCCAAAGAGTAAGGAGTGGGGTGCTAAGTGCCAGAGAGTTACCTGACCATTAGCTCAATGTGGGATTTCAAAGACCCCGACTTACCACACATGTTCTGTCTGCTGTGGTGTAAGCTACTGCTGTTGCTGCTGCTGCCACCATGAGACAAGCCTTCCCAGGGATCACCATTCTGGCACTCCCTCTAAATCAACACCTGGGGTTGGTGCCCTGCTCACCCTGCCTTAGTTATACACCTGATTGCCAGCCATGAGTACAGCTGAAGGCTGTACATGAGGCACAGGCAAGAGTACAGCTGAAGCTGAAGACTCCAAACCCATCTGAAATTAATGCTGTGTAAACTTTCCCAGTGTGATAGAGAAGCATGTTCACCCCAGGGTTTGAGATAATGAACATACCCAGCAAAACAAATAATAAAAACCATCTTAAAGAAGGAAATCCATAGAAAACAGCTTACCTGAAAGCCTTAACCCAAGTTTTGATTACTAATGGGCTATTGGTAAACAGCCGAAATGGCATATTAAGTACATACATGCATTTTGTAGCCCTTGTTATATTGATAACAATAAGTGAATATGTAACTCTATGTAGTTCATGTATAGGTGTCTGTTATTATATGCTTAAACTAAGCTTTCTTAACAAAGCTATTAAAATCTTTACAGAAAAATATAAAGGATTGGGGGGAAGCTTAGTTACTGTGACTGTGAAATAAGGAAAAGGAAGCAGGTAAAAGATAAGGAAACATTCTTGATCAACGAGGAAAGGGGTAAGAAATCCTCTCTTCAGTGTTTCAAGGCCATAACTAGTTTGGGTTAGATCACAAGGGTCCCCAGAAATACAAAAAGAATCAAAACTACGCAATCAGAAGTTGTTTGGTACAGTTGCATGTGCATGTATGCATTTGTGTCTGCACATGTGGGCTTCATAAGAAGGAAATGAGAAAAACACAGGGAGTCCCAGAAGGGACCACCTGCTGCTATGATTCTCACACTGGTCCTCCTCCAGCAAAAGTACAGGTACAAACTAGTTCTTTGCTGTAGTGGACAGCCACATAGACAGAGGGGTAAGTGTGTATCTTATGCTCGGGTTGTTAACAATAAAAGGTCAGGCTATGGTCTTGTCTCCTGCCTCTTTTATTAGTGGCCAAACCATGAATATACTGATAATCTAGGTAGCAGGAGGGAGTCTTTTCCTGAAGGCCTCTGGCTTCTGGAAATAATGCACTGAACTGGAGGTACCTCAGCACCAGAAAGATACTGATGGAATTAAGGCAGAGAAGAGCAAACACATGTTCAGGGGCTGTCTGAGACAAATATCATGGCTCCATGGAACTGGCTATGCACAGAAGCAGAGAGGCTAAGGATATGTTTCCAGTGTCTAAGGGCTGTGATATGGAGGGCTCCATGGAGAAGTTATTCTGGGCAGCACAAGTTGGGCTGGCACCCCAGGTAGCATTCACTGATGGTTTTGAGGAAGAAGGAGTCCCTGTCACAAAGTGGCTCTGTCATCTTCAAAGGCCCTTGTGTATCCCCATATGTGGAACTCAATCCTGGCACTGAGTACAAAACAACATGCTGTGTGAGAGGGGGACAGGGCTCCAAGCACCTGTCTTGGCACTGAACGTTTGCCATTGAAGGCTCTAAGAACAGAAGGGAGCCTCTATTGCCCCCCACTACCCTGTTGAGTAGGGTTAGCATAAGATTTGTACTTACTTTGAATTGAGTCAGTGCAGGGCTGGTTTAGCACTACCACAGTGCAAGGCTAGTGGCAGGAAAATACTAGAGCTCAGAAAGGAGAGTTTCAGTGACGTGTTACCAGAGAGTGAGGACATTGCAAGGCAGTGTCAATGCAGCATCAAGGCAGAAAAGTGTAGAATATGCTTTGTTTTCATTGCTTAGAAGTAGCATGAGCCTGCTATGGACTAACCATTACATTAGCTATCATGCTACTCAGACATAATTGTGGCAAGGTGCCTTAGTTTTACCACAAGACAAGCAAGTCATGGTTAACCGTAGATGGGGGTGGACCTCTGACTTTGCTTATTGACTGCTTTTCATCTGCCCTGTGGTAAAACTAAAGTTCCTTGTCCTCCCTATGATGACTTAGGAGGCTAGCTACTGCACAGTGAGTTTCTCCTGGTTGAGACACACCTTTTTTAAGAAGTGAAGACAGCCATGTGTGTCTATGTTATGATACAATCTTTAGATGCACTAACACATGCTGATTTTTCCACAGGATCCCACCTTATTCAGTACATGGGATAGATCCACGGTGGCCAAACCACAGCTCGCGAGCCATATGCGGCTCACTGGCATGGTACTTGCAGCTCTTGCCCCACTTCTTGAAGCCCCACCCACTTCTCTTGGGACTGCCAGCTCAGGAGCCGGCTGCCAGAGCGGGGGCTACAAACCTGCTGCTTAACTCAGGGCGCACTCCCTGTGGGGAAAGCCAGAGTGGCTCAATGCTCAGCACCCGCCTCCCCTTTCCCTTCCACTGGGTTGCTCAGTCTTCCCCCCCTCCTTCTGGCTCTTGAACTTCATGTGGAGGATCGGATGTGGCTCTCAGGGTGAATAACTCTAGCCACCCCTGGTATAGATGGTTCTTATTTAATGATGAAATACTCAATATTTTGAGTATTTCTTATTGTTTGATGTGTGGCCTAGGTCACACATTGCCCTGGAAACAGAATTATTCATATAATTTTTTATGGTACTTGTTGCAGTTGTATCCAAGTGCTTAAAAAAGATTGATTTTCACAACTCACTATGGGATAAGCCATCGATATTTCTCCTGGGCCAGGTGCTTGGAATGGTGGTCCAAGGCACAAAGAAATTAAGGTCAAAAGAATCCCTTAATTTTGGATGCCCAATTCAAGATATCTAGGGCCTGATTTTTGTCCAGAATTTTTAGCATTACATAGCACGATATGTGTTTATGTGTCCAACGCACTGGCTTCAGTTACAGCCGTGAGTGCTCAGTCTGACCCAGGAAATGAAGCCACACCATTAGCAAGTGCCTGTGAGAGTGACTTGCCCAACATCTCACAAGAATTCTGCAGCAGAAGCTGGACACTTCTCTAGAGCAGTATTCAACCAACTTAATTATGAAACTGTCCTTTCTCTCCCTCTTTCACTCAACAATTTTTGTTTCTTCAGTAAATGAATCAGGGATCTTAGAGGCTTGTTCATTGTACACCCCCAGTTGATCCTCGCAGCAGGTTCATCCTGTGCACTGAATGAAGGAAAGATCCTGTTAAAATGTGAGAATGTGACCATATAAGTGAAGGCTGAGTCACATGTGGATTGAATTAAGACTGCACAATCAATCGTGGCTGAGCAGTAGCTGGCATTTTCTACTGTTGAGTGCTGGAATTTGCAATCTTAGTGTTCTTTAATATATTATTTATGTGCGTGCATCTTAGTTTCTCTGATTTTAAAAAATCCTCAATTTATGATTAAAAAAAAGTAACCCCAAATCCACATTTTCCCATGATTTAAAAGAAACACCACTAATATATAGATATAGATTTTATTTATGGAAAAATGTAGTTTCAGGGCTACTTTTTTTTAACTGAAAATTGGGGATTTTTTTAAATCAGAGTGCGAGCATGTGATAGAGCGTTTTTGGTGCCTGTCACTTTAAAGGCTTAAGTAGGGAGCTGCCAGGTGGCTGAATGCAGCAGCCATTTTTAAACTTAGGCCAGAAAGGCAGCAGTGCAGGCTGAGTAGCCAAGGAGGCAACATCAGGCTGAGCTGCTCCTAGAACACCTTGAAGGTGAGGGTAGGAACTATGGGAGATTGTTTGGAGCCTCCTGGTCCTGGGTATGACCTGAAACTGCACCCTGCTGGGGAAGCGTGGCCTGGTGGGGCTCCTAGTGATGTGGGAGAACCCAGGAAATGCCAGGCCAGTTACCTCCCCAGGGAAAGATGGGTAGGGGCACCTCAAAACCTCAGTCCCTGCTATATAGTGGAGAATATACAAACTATGGGGTCAGGTACACTGAATAAAAGGCACCTGAGCCCCTGGGGGTATAAGACCCCAAGCCCTGGAGAAGGGGCATAGATTTAGCCCAGGAGAAGGGGCAATATGGACCCCCAGAGAAGGGGCAGCATGGAGCCCAGGAGAGGTATAAAGGTAACCCCAAGGAGGGGTGGAGAGTGGCTTCAAGAGGGGTCAGAAAGAGCCAAGTGCCCAGGAAAGAGCCTGTGGCTAGATTCAGCCTAGGGTTAGGCCTGGACTGTCATGAGCTGGGTTCCAAAGGCCTGTGGGGTTGATTGCCCAGGGTGAGTGAGTAAGGATGATGGCCTGAAGGCCTTTCCTGGGGAACAGGGCAGAGTAGAAGAGGCCTAGAAGAGGGGTGGAATGAAAGATGCCCTGTGAGAGGGGGTGGAGAGAGGCCTGGTGAGAGGGGGTAGTATGACTGAGTGAGTGGAAGAGGCCCAACATGGGGCAGAGCTTGACCCGGCTCCTGGCCGGAGCATTTATAACCATGGATGCTATCTGTGAGGCATGGGCCGCAGTGTAGGTAAGGTTTGGAGCTGCGGATATTACCCCTAGACATCAGGGGTTCAAAATGGGTAGCCTCCTGTCTAAGTACCATCTTTATTATTTACCAACAAGGCGTGGCAGATGAGCTAGGCAGGCGGCATGCCCATAGACAGGAGGTAGGCCAGTGCTAACACCGAGCCTGGAAGATTACCCTGTCACAGAGTGGGCGGACTTACCTGCTATTCTTTGTCCCGTTGGA
The DNA here is from genome assembly GCF_000455745.1 of Alligator sinensis. Classification (NCBI taxonomy): domain Eukaryota; kingdom Metazoa; phylum Chordata; order Crocodylia; family Alligatoridae; genus Alligator; species Alligator sinensis. Next base: position 1,500,517 of record NW_005842289.1, read on the forward strand.
ATCACAGGGACTTCTGTCTTGTCCTCTCTCCCTCTCGCCTGCCACGTCTTTGATGTTAGATTAGTTCTTGGGAGTTTAGATGGTATCTCCAGTGATGATCATATGGGCGAGGTTGGTCTTCCGCAGGGCTCCACCATCCCTACACCCTGCCCCTTTCCTCTTGGGTAACAAGTCATCTCTTCCCGGTACTGAGTGCGAGTTGCTGGTTCTTGGATCCTCTCCAACCTAGTTGAGAGGTTGTGGCCATGCCCTCTAGGCAAGTCACTCTTCCTCAAATGTCTGCTTCCTCAACTCTTCTTGCAGTAGTATTCCTTCTCTCTGGGATCAGTGGGTCCTGGGGAGATGGAGTCTCCACCTGCCAGTCCCAGGGTTCATGTTCAGATGCGACTAGGTCTCAGGTGTTGACTCTAGGGCTTGATTAATTAGAACTCAGGTGTACAGGGGATCAGGTTCTCCCCTGCTATACTTCCCTAGCTCAGGATTACTATATAACACCACAGAAGAAAAACTTCTGAGTCTGCACTGTGCTATAGGTCCACTGTCTGCAGCTACTCTGAGCCAGTGGACTTTTTTACTCAGTTTCTCCGGGCAAATCCCTTTTCTATCTGGGTCTATCCAGGACCCTCCAAGGCTCACTGCCTTCGGTATCCCCTCTTGCCCTCTTTCCTGAGGGTTTAATACTCTCTCCCTGGGGTACTTCTCCCAGTGTCCCTGTCTCCCTGGCCAGTGGGCCACCTGTAAGCACCCTGCCATCCGGCTTCACTTATCTGGGTGGTAGGTCAGCCTGGTGCTTCACTCAGGGTTGCAGTCTTCCTGGCATCCCCCGAGGGTTCAGCTAGCTGGGTCTTGGCCGTGGTAGAATCATCCTCCTGGTCTGGCTGCAGCGTCCCCTTTTTCTTCCATGCTGAACGCCAAGCCCTGCTTGGCCTTCTCCCTTTAAACTTCCTGGGCTTTCCCTGTAGGACAGTCAGCATAGGGCTTCAGGGCACGTGCTTCCTGGGCCAGGTGTGTGGCCCCTGCTCTTTTCCCTGGAGCTTCTCTCGGCACGCTGGGGAAGCGCCGCCTGTCTGGGACCCTGCCAGGTGAGTTCCCCCCTCCTGTGTTTCCCCAGCGGCCTGGTTTCCCTGGCCCCTGCCGGGCAAGTTCCCTCCCTTGGAGTTCCCTCAGAGCACCAGGGCAGCACCACTCGCTCTGCCTCTGCTGGGTGAGTTCCAAGCCTCCCGGTGGTTTCCCTCAGCGTGCCAGGCAGCATAGTGCCGGACCTGGCTGGGTAAGTTTTTTTTCCTTTGGGGCTTGTGGCCAGCAGGCTGGGATGGCACCACTCGTCTAAGCCCCACCGGGTGCATTTTCCCTGATCTGACCCCTCCTGCGGCGGTCTAGCAGGGGCTGCTCCCCAGTCCCTGCTACACACCCTTCCCTTTAGATTGATCGCCAGGGTGGCCTTCCCATTGCTTTTTATGACTTTTGTCCGTTGAGTGAGTCCTAGATTTCCCTCCACCGTTCCCAGGTCTGGATCGTCATGACTGTGGGATAAGAAGTCGGCATTCACATTCTTTGTCCTGAGTCCCCTTTGACTGAGCCCTCTGCATGCTTGTTGTTGCCCTCTGCATGCCTGCTAAGAGAAAGTCAATCAGTTGCTTATAAAATATGAATTTTAATGAAGCTAAGGAGACAGGTTAAATAAGAGATTGGGCCTGAAAATGCAATAAATCTGAAAAGGCAAGATTATTATGAATTAGACAAGTCTATGTGAAGAAAAATATGTACGAAAAACAAAATAGAAAGTTGCAGAGCTGTGGATATATAAAACTGATATTGGGGGCCTTTGAGAAATAAGCAAGATAAAAGAGTGAGGAACTTGAGAACGCAGGACTGATAAAAGATCCTAAAAAGAACGTTTTGGTTAAAATATAATTGCAAAATATGCTAACCACAGAACCAGGTTTTTTGTTCAAAATAATTAGTAAGATGATGGCATATTGTATTGTTCAATTATAAATTGACTCCACATTTTCAGGTACAGTTTTAGGGAAAAAAATCTTTTTTTCCTGAATAGAAGTTCATAGTTACAGATAAAGACCTTGAACTGTTATTACCATTACAAAATCCACAGGAGAAACAGATAATCAAGGAAAGGACCCAAAGGAATGCACTGAGAAACCTAAAATAACAACTGCCTTGGAAAAAATTCTCACTTTGTATTTTTGTTGCATAAACAAAATATACTACAAGTACACAAGTCAGGACTGCAGCGGTCCCAATTATAGGTTGACCCTGTACATAAGTGAAATGTAATTTTATGGCTCTTTTCACTGAAAGAAAAGGGAGACTTATCACCAGAACAATACAACATGTTATCAAGTTTAATATGATAGGGTATGTGGTAATGAGACTCAAGTAGGTTGTGGTCTTCAATTTGAAGTGCATCCTAACACTGGATCACAGCCCACTCTCTCATCACTTGCTTTTGAAATGGATTACTTTATGATTTTGCTACAGATGTAATCTCTATATAATTTTTTAACTGAGCATTAGCATTGTCACTCTTAAGTTTTTCAGGGTCTTCAACCTAAGAAGTTTATATCTGAAGCCAGTTTGGAGGCCGAACTTGGTGAGATAGCAATAGTTTAAACACTTGCTAAGATTAGAGAAACTAACAAGAATTAGTAGCCCAGGATGTTTCCCCCTTCACGGCACTTGGGCACCTGGGCACCTCTCGGGATAGTAGCAGTGCTAGCACAGGAAAAGCAGGATCCCTGCTCTCACTTCTCATGAGCAGAGCCACAACACCCCTCCCTACCCACCTTTCTGTCCTGTTCCCTCCCCACCCATCCACTAATATGGTAAAAATCTGCCCCTGCCCCTGCAGTCCCAGGATGGCACTTGCTCAGCTGCCCTATGGCCCACAGTCAGTCTAGGAACCTGGAGGAGCTGTAAGGGACTGACACATGCTTGGTGCAGAATTTAGCTACCAGTCTCTTAACAAGTCTCCATTAAGTGTGTGCAAAGTTAGATTTTTCAGAGGTTTGTAACTTATCTGTATTTGGGCAGATTTCATAAGTACAGTGTCCCTGACACCAGTGTAATCCCTATGTCAGATGTCTAGCCCCTGCTTCCATCCATGTCTGGTCACTATCTGCACCACCAGTCTTGTACTATGTCAGGGAAAGTATCACCGTTCTATTAGAGTGCCTAAAAAATTCTTGCAACTTCTTTTAACAGCGGTTTTTTGCTAATCTTATTGAAAGTAGTCACATCATTTTTGCTGAAGCTTTTCAAATAATCCAGCTTTGTGGCTAATGCCCAGCATAGACAATTTTTGGTTGAATGAGTATGAGTTTGGCCAAGTTAATAGGAACAGAAAACCAGATCATATAATGGGAAGTGTTGGGCAATTTTAATGTAAAGTATTGCTGCCTATGCTACCCCTAATGTTAGACTAGCATAGTACAAGCTAGTGAAATTTTTTGTTAGGGTTTAAGGCCAGATGGAATCAATAGACTATCTAGTGTGACAGCCTATACAACACAGGCCACAGAATTTCAACCAGTCACTTCAGGATTGAGACCAGTAACCTTCACTTATTTGACTAAATACATCTTCCACAAAGACACCTGGTCTTAGTACAACAGATGGAAAACCCCTGCTTTCCTTGGCCATTTTTAGTGGTAAATCATCCTCCCTCCAACCAAAACATTTTGCATTCCAATTTGCCTGGCTTCAACTTCCAGCCCTCAGTTGCCCTGTGCCTTTCTCTGCCAAGTTATAAAAAAACCCTTCGATACCCTGAGTTGGCTCCCTACAAAGGTACCTACAAGGTGCATTCAAGTCACCTCACAGTCTTCCTTTTGATAATCTAAACAGATTGAACTCTTTGTGTGTCTCACTGTAAGGCATCTTTCCATGGTGGTAGGATAGTGGCCATGCAGTGGTATGATGTTCTTAAGGTGGGACAGTGAAACATAAGGATATTGGAGAACAGTTTGAGTAGGATAGGGAAGTGATAGGGTGGGATGTCAAAGGATTATGGCAGGGTAACAGAGGAAGTGTTAATATATTGGTAGCACATCTGGAGGGTAGCAATGGGAGGTTAAGGACAGCTGCCATAGAGCTTAGCTAATACTTGCTGTGTTAATTACCTCTGGAGAAGGAGACTGAATGCCAGGGGTTTTGTTTGACCTTTATTTATTGAAGGAAAAGCTATGGAGCGGGGGAGTTTGTCTTGGCTTGTATCACTGAGGAGAACAATGATCCCTCTGTTTTTCTTTGGCACTTTGGATGATCTGTATGAGTCTGGGTAGTGCCTGAATATGTTCTGTCTCATCTTCTCCAGGTACCCATTACATCCGCGGAGTGAATAATGCCCACCAGCCCTGGCATAGCTCAGAGGGCCGCAAACAGTATGGCCTGAAACCTGCTAACCCCACAGAGGAAGGCCTGGCTAGTCTGCACAGTGTCCTCTTCCGTAAGCAGCCCTTCCTGTGGCGCGCGGCACTGCTATACTACACCATCTACCAGGCCAGTCACATGTCCTTCTGCGCACTCTTCTGCGACCTGGAGCAGTATGTGCAGGATGCCAGAGTACGGTGGGAGTACTGTGTGCGGGCAAAGCGAGGGCAGACTGATACATCACAGCCAGGTGAGCAGACATGGCCACTTCAGAGCCCCACTGTGCACCCAGGGGTGGCAGGACCAGGTGCATGCACCATGGCTCAGGCTGCCACCCACACCTCGGCTGGATGGGGCCAAGGGACCATCCGTGGGTCTGACAGAATCCCTTGGCAGGCCAGATCTGGCCTGCAGGCTGTATTTTGCCCACTTATTTGTTAGAGCATGCTAACAATGAGAAAAGTGAGGCAAGCAGTGGCAGCTCAGTGCCTTGAGCTGGGATCTTTAGTGGTAATTAATATATTAGCCTGAATAATATCACCTCTTGTGGGTTAGTATCTGCATTAGTCTGGAACTTACATCACCTTCTATTCCCTGCATTAGCAGCCAATTTGCAGGCATTTAGTTTTGAGTCTTTACACAGTTAGTTCATTCCTGATCATTCTTTCTCTTTCTCTTTCATAGTTTCATAGTTCTCTTTCTCTGAGGAGCCATGGGTAGTGGTCTTTAAATATCTGAAAGTGTGTCATAAGGAGAGGGAGAACAACTGTTCTTCTTTGTGTCAAGGAGGCAGGGCATGAAGCAATGGCTTTAAATTGCAGCAAAGGCAATTTAAATTAAATGTCAAGAAAATTTTCTTTACTGTTAGAACCACAGAACTAGGGTGTTAGAACAGTGGGGCTGTACAGGGAAGTTGTGAAATCTCCTTCACTGGAGGTGTTCTAGAGGAGGCTGGATAAACACTGGATAGGGATGATTTAGGAATAGCATTCCTGTATTGATGCACTGCCAGTAAAACTGGAGGCCTGGGCTTCCATCTCCAACAGATACCATAAAGTAATGTGTACTTCAGCTCCATCTAACTCATACTCTATTGATAGATCTCAGCTGTGACCACTGTGACCTCTACACAATTAAGGCTGAGGTAGAATGTCTTAACCACTGCATAGACTGTGTAGCTCTCAGCTGTGCTAAGCTATAGCTATAAAAGCGTATCAAGTCATTGTTGTGGTTTGATGTAAAGAAGGAGGTGGATATATGTATTTCTTTTTGGTATGAATTGGAGGTGGAAGGGGAGGCCTGGTGGAGTGCTGATAGATGCTATTGACATGGCTGCAACAGTGAGAACTCCAGACTTGCCTATGCTGACATCTAGGTCTGTTTACTGAGCTCCAGGCAGCAGGGCAGGGGCCAGCTGCAGAGCTACATGCAGCCAAAGAAATCCACAAGGACTTAAAGAGCAGCAGGGGAGAAGGCAGTGGCTTCAGCTCTGGGCTTAAGCTACAACATCTGAGAGCAGGCTGAGAGCTGAGCCATATGACCTTAAAAAAAGTGGAGCCCCAGCCTACATAAAGCCTGGATCCTGGGCGATAGGGCAGTCTGGCCCTGACAACTCCTGCTGGCCTGGATAGCAACAGAGGGGAGCGTAGGCAGCACTGGCACCTGGGGAAGCTGTAAGAGGTAGCAGCTACAGGGTAGGAGTGGCTGAAACCCTGAAGAACTCCAAAGGGAATATAACAGGGTGTTGCAGCTGGCACAGAGTAACACCAGAAAATGAGGAACAGCTGATAGGGGTGGTGTGGAGGCTACAAGTGGGGGTGCCTAAAAAGCACCCTGCAGCAGGAGAGGCTAAGCCTCAAATAGAGTCTTTACAGGGTCTAAAACCCAGGAAGCTGCATGAGAGCTAGTGCCAAACCACTGAGAGACTATGAGCAGCTTTGTCCTGGGTCAGAGGCACCAGGAGAGGCTGAGTGGGACCAAGAGCAGCCTTGCCCTGGGTCAGGGGTGCTGGGAGGCTAAGAACATGAGACAGAGCCAAGGAGCTTGGAGACCTGTATGGGCATGTCCAAACAAGCATGCACGTGCGTTCTGCAGCGTCTCAAAGCCCTTTGAGATGCTGCAAGAGGTACACGCAAGAATGAGAAAACTTTCCCTGTGCTGCAAATTTGTAAAAAAATTTGCCAAAAAAAAACCTCAGAGAAAAAAACCTGAGGCAACTGGAGGCTGGGTCCTCCACAGAGATGCTCTGGTAGCAGCCAGAGCATCTCTGTGCCTGGCCCTCACCCTGGTGCTGAAGCACAGGCAGTGTACCAG
>NW_005842289.1:1507745-1508174 GCF_000455745.1 Alligator sinensis
AGTCTCGGGGGCTGGGGAGCAAGTGGGGGTGGGGCATGTGGGCCCTGAAGGGGGGGTTGATGGCCCCTGCAAGGGCCACTTGGCCCCTGTTGGGGGGGCTGTAGCTCCTGTTTGGGGGCTGTATTCCCTGTGGGGGGCAGCAAAACATATAGGTATTTAGAATTCACTTTATTATGATGATAGAGACACTTAGGCTTCCAAATCGCTTTAACATTGTAGATATATCAATAAAACATTGCCCAACTGATTGCTGTCTCTCTATCTCTCCCTCTCTTTCTATATATATAGTGGTCTTTTGTTTTAATTGTGGAGGAACATGGATTTTGGGGTATTTTACAGAGTGACTTTGGGATTTTTTTATCAGGGATTTTTCAGTTTTCAAATAGGGAACACCAGAATTCCAGCGGGGGAGGCCAGTGGCAGGACTTT
>NW_005842289.1:1508282-1512904 GCF_000455745.1 Alligator sinensis
AGGGGGCACACATGGCAGTAGTGCCATGCAAAGGCCAACTTTGCAGCCACAGTCCACTGGCAGCTGGCCTAGAGGGGCAGATGCTTCTGCTGGCTGTGCAGTCCCCATCTGGGTCTGGCAGGTGCGCAGCAGGTCACAGCCAGGCAGCAGCCCCCACTGCCAGACTGCTGCAGTGGGTAAAGATTACAGGGAACTCTCAGGGCTGCTTCAGCAGTCCAGCTGGCACAAGGGGTAGTGTCCACAGGTACCAATTGGCTGGGCCCCAGAAGCTCCTGAGAGCATGTAGCCCTGAGCTGCTTGCCAGGGCAGTCTTTTGTACTGATGGAACTAGGACAGGACAGCTTTTTATACTGCTGGGGCAGCACAGGTGCTGGCCCCGAACTCTAGCTCCCCCTGGTTGCAAATCTAGGAGGAGCCAGGCAGGGTTATTTTGTATGTCCGGGCACATGCATGTCCGGGCATGTGCACTGAGGCAAAAAGCCCCAGCTCAAATTTGCACCGCTTCTATTTGAGCTGCTGCAAATGCATGTGCTTGCATGTGTGACCACACCCTATGGGGCCAAGGGTCCTGGAGACCTAAGACACAGAAAGTGCTGGGGCCAAGAAATCCAGTCAGAACAAGTGAGCCAGGACTGCAGGCCTTCAGCCAGAATAAAAGTGAGCCAAAGCCAGAAGGACTGAGGCCTACACAGAAGCAAAGAATGTTGGCAAAATAACATCCGTGAGGCATGGACATGACTTTAGAGGAGGACAGAGGCCATAAATTTAGCTCTTAAGGCGATTAGGGCCAGCAGAATTAGAAGCCCCAATGCCAAGAGACTGTGGGCAGTGGGGTTGGAGCCCTGAGGCTGAGAGACTGTGGTTGGTGGGCCAGAGTCTTGCACCAAGTGGGCTAGGTTGAGCCCAAGAAGGGACAGAATAGGGAAAGCACCCAGAGCTCACCAGCGTCCCAGGGTAGCCTTCCCTTATTATCTTTAGCATCAAGGTGTGGCAGGAAAGAAAGCAGGGTGAGACCCTAAGAGGCTGAAGTGGGAGCTGGGCAGGATTAAGGTGGGAACCAGGCGGTATCATGAACATCCCTGGGACCCATCCTGTTACAGTCCCCTTTGGAGTCCCGCATAGTTTCCCCTCATCTTGACTAACCCAAAATAATTTTCTCATAGTTAGATTTTATCACTACCATGTCTACCCCCTTTTCTAGGTCCATAATAAATTACTTGGAAGACCCCAGTCTGAGTACTGATTCCAGCACTGATCTGATTCTGAATACACACCAATTCTATTCTTGTCTGATGCCATCTGACTTAACCTGAGTTGCTCTGTGAACCCAGATGAAGATTGGGTTCACAGAGTTCTGCATGGTAGGAGATGCCTGGACTCCCATTTATACACCCACTTATCTCCCTTACTCTCTTTCAGGGTGTTTCAGCAAGGATCAAGTGTACCTGGATGGAATACTTAGAATCCTGAGACATAGACAAACTATTGACTTCCAGTTGCTGGCAGCATTGGGGAAGGTAACAGATTTGGATAGACATGCCATTATTTAAGGAATGTTTATTTATATCCCGTTCTCCCCCCAAGCCAGTGCAGTAGCTATTGTTCTTTTGCATGATCTCAGGCCTTAATGGGTCAGTAACTAATATGATGGAATTTGAATGTTTTCCAATTTATTGATCTAAATATGCAGGAAATGAATGTGAAAAAACAGGGTGGTTCCTTAACCATTTTCCTAAATGACAAGCTGTGTCATGTTGCTTTCCCAAACAAATAGGCACGTAAGAGAGGGCAAGAGAGGGAAAACAAACATATTGTTTTTCCTTATCTGGTCCACTGGCAGGGTTATAATTGTTAGCTTCAGGCCAATGTTGTGCCTCTTCTCTTGGGCCATCAGAGTCCTGGGCTGAATGTGAAGAAATATCCTTGTTGAGCAAAGTTGACTTTTGCCTTGCAGTGACAGGAAGAATCATGAGATCAGTGGGTAGAGCTAGATCTAGGTACAGCTAGGACACATTGAGAAATACTAAGGCTGAGGTCCAGTAGGCTTCATACACATTGAGCCAGTAACTTAGTTCAGAAATATTTAAAAAAGTGAAGGAAAATCAGAGGGGACAGCCCTACACCCCTCCCGGTACAACCAAAATCAGTTCAATTAAAATGAACCCTCTCCCCTTTTCTGGGTTACTCTGAGTTTTATCCTTCTGAATCCATAATCTTTAACTACTGCCTGACAGACTTTTCCAGGAGGAACATAGGAGATTCACCTAGGTCAGTGTCCTATCTCTGGAAGTGGCCCAAACCAGATGCTGCAGAAGAAATGTAACAAAGCCACAACTGCAATGTAGGACAATCTGGCCCTACCTCAGTTCTCATCTTGATCTCCAAGGGTCACAAACTGGCTGGCCCTGAAGCATGAGGTTTCAGAAATGTTGCCCTCATTAATCATGAAAAACCTTGATATGCTTATCCAGGCTAATGTCCAATCCCATTTTGAATCTTGTTAAGTTCTTGGCCTAACTGACCCATTTCAGTGATTTCCCTGCTTTAATCACGTGTCATGAAAGGGTCTGTCGCTGTATAGTTTTGTAAATTCCCACTTTCACATTTCATTAATTGCTCGTGTTTCTGACATAGATAGAACAAACACTCCCAGTCTGTGTTTTGTAGGCCATCCATTATTTTCCATCTTTTTATTATGTTCCCTTTATTTGTGTCCTTTCTAAAGTAGTGTTTTGACTTCAGCAGTGAGCCAGTAATTCAGGCCCTCATGGGTTGTTTCCATTAGGAAGATAAACCAGTGCTGGATTCAGGTGTTTCTTTGGTGCAGTTTTGTTTGTTTACAAAGAATTTACAAACTCCCATTTCTCTGAACACACAAAGAATTAGAAAAACAGGAGAAAGTCTCCTTCAGCCAGCACTCAGCCCAAATGCCCTCCCTCTCTGCTTTTTGAGGGCTGTATTGCCAACGGTTTCTTGCTGTTGGTATTTCCTTGCTATCTTCTCTCTGCCATTTCTCCTAAAGATATTCAGGCTTTCATAAAAGATGCCCCTACTGGCCTGTGCCTTGTATGTGCCTTTGTCTGAGTGATTATATGGAGGCCTGTGTTTGGGGTGGAAGCTACTACTCTTTCAGATGCCTGCTTATATAAATAAGCTTAATGGTTTCTCCTTATTATATTAAATTAAGGATGGTGCTTTATACCCCCTTGTTTTAAACAAGTTTAATCCAACCCATAGCAGTGCCCCTCCATCTTAGCTTTGCCTGTCAGTTCAGTGGAATCCAAAATAGCCAATCCCAGGCAGAAGGAAAATAAGTAATTTAGAAAGCTACTTAAGTCTTTATGAGAGAGGCCATGTTTCTTGCAGAGTTCCTGGACCATCCTGGCTATATCACTCTCCACTACATTGAGTATTTACATATTTCTAGGTTTTTTTCTGCTGGTTATTTTATATCACAAACCCTTCAGAGCTTTTCTTTCCCTGTCTGAATTTCTTACAACCACCCATAAGAGGTTGTAACCACCCCTGAGGATCCCTTTTCCATGAACTCCTAAGGAATGTTTATTGCGTCCATGGAATCTGCTGACCAGGACAGACACTGCTCATTGCCTTATATTGGTGAGGTCACAGTTCTGCCAGATTCAGCTTCTACAGCTACATGCTCAGTTTTGGAGGGACAGATGTGGCCTGTTCTCTCCTTAAATTGTCCTTAAGAATAATACTAGGCTCAGTCCCTAGGTGCTAACTGGATATATGCCATCTAATTTATTCAGCCCTTCTTTCTCCCTTTATCTTGTTTATATGACCCATTCTCATTAAAAAACTAGGGGACTGTGGCGTTGACACCTACAAAGTCAAATGGGTCACTAACTGGTTGGAGGGCCACAACCAGAGAGTGGTGCTGGATGGGTCTTATTCAACCTGGAGGGATGTGGGCAGTGGGGGCCCCCAGGGCTCGGTCCTCGGGCCTGCACTGTTCAACATCTTCATCAGTGACTTGGACGAGGGGGTAAAAAGCACCCTGTTCAAATTCGCAGACGACACTAAGATGTGGGGAGAAATGGGCATGCTAGAAGGGAGGAATAGGCTGCAGTCAGACCTAGACAGGTGACAGGGGTGGGCGGATGAGAACAGGATGGGTTTCAACACTGACAAGTGCAAGGTGCTACACCTGGGGAGGAAGAACCAGCAGCATACCTACAGGCTGGGGAACTCCCTTCTCGTCAGTGCAGAGGCAGAAAAGGATTTTGGAGTCATTATTGATGCCAAAATGAACATGGGCCGACAGTGTGGGGAAGCGGTCAGGAAGACCAACCATACTTAGTCATGCATCCACAAATGCATCTCGAGCAGGTCCAAGGAGGTGATCCTCCCCCTCTCTGCGACACTGGTCAGGCAGCAGTTGGAGTACTGTGTCCAGTTCTGGGCACCACACTTCAGGACAGATGTGGACAACATCGAGAGGGTCCAGAGGAGGGCCACCCGCATGATCAGGGGTCAGCAGGGCAGGCCCTACAAGGAGAGGCTAAAGGACCTGAACCTGTTCAGCCTCCACAAGAGGAGGCTGAGGGGGGATCTAGTGGCCATTTACAAACTAGTCAGAGGGGACCAGCAGGCATTGG
>NW_005842289.1:1513139-1534143 GCF_000455745.1 Alligator sinensis
TCTGCTCAGATCCCTTCCGACCCTACCAACTATGAAACTATAAATATTATTCCTAAAAGACCCAGTTTCCCACTCTGAACCAGACATTCATAGATTCATAGATATTAGGGTCAGAAGGGACCTCAGTAGATCATTGAGTATAACCCCCTGCCCTGGGCAGGAAAGAGCGCTGGGGTCAGATGACACCAGCCAGGTGCTTGTCCAGTCTCCTCTTGTAGACCCCCAGGGCAGGGGAGAACACCACCTCCCTTGAAAGCCCGTTCCAGATGCTGGCAACCCTTACTGTGAAGAAGTTCTTTCTAATGTCCAACCTAAATCTGCTCTGTCAATTTTTGGCCGTTGTTCCTAGTTACTCCAGGGGGTGCCCTAGTAAATAGAGCATCTCCTATTCCCTGTTGCCCCCCCCTGATGAGTTTATAGGCAGCCACAAGATCACCTCTTAGCCTTCTCTTGTGTAGGCTGAAGAGATCTAGGTCCCTCAGTCTCTTCTCATAGGGCCTTCCCTGAAGGCCTCTGACCATACGAGCGGCCTCCTCTGAACTGTCTCAAGATTCTCCGCATCCGTCTTGAAGTGCGGCACTCAAAACTGGACGCAGTACTCCAACTGTGCCCTGACCAGTGCCGCGTACAAGGGAAGGATCACCTCCCTGGACCTGTTCATGCATCTGCTTTCCAGGTCGCTATCAACTTGTCCACCACCTCTCTCTGGGTGCGACCCCCAAGCCAATTTGCCACCTACCTGACCATGTAATCATCTGCATCACAGCCTGTCAGTTTATTTACGAGAACAGAATGAGATACTGTATCAAAGGCTTTCTTAAAGTCTAGGTAAATGACATCTACCTTGACTCCTGTGTCTAAGCATTTTGTGACCTGGTCATAAAAAGAAACAAGGTTAGTCAGGCAGGATCTACCTGCAGTGAACCTGTGCTGATTTCTTTTCAGCATTATTTCCCCTGCTGGGCTCCCACATATGTGATCCTTAATGATTTTTTCCAGAGTTTTCCCAAGGATAGAGGTGAGACTAACTGGCCTGTAGTTTCCTGGTTCCTCCTTCCTCCCCTTCTTGAAAATAGGGACTCCATTGGCCCTTTTCCAGTCCTCTGGGACCTGACTGGAGCACCATGAGTGCTCGAACAGCCGTGCCAGCAGCCCTGCTACGACACTGGCCAATTCCTTCAGCACCCTTGGATGAAGTTCATCTGGACCCACTGATTTGAACACATCCAGCCCCTCCAAGGGCCCCTTCACTAAGTCTGTGCTAACATTTGGTGGGCTGGTGTCCCTCCTGTGTCTATCTATGATCCAATTGGGAGATTTGTCTTGGTCTTTGTCTAGGAATACAGATGAAAAGAACTCACTGAAGAGCTCAGCTTTGTCCCCCCTCTCTGTCACCAATTGCCCTAGTTTGTCCTGTAGGGGTCCTATGCTACCCTGCGCCTTCCTTTTGTTCCCTATATACTTGAAGAAAGACTTTTTGTTGTCCTTAATTTTTGTCGCCAGCCTAAATTCTAACCCTGCTTTGGCCTTCCTGATTCCCTGCAAGTCCTAACTGATTCTAGCTCTTCCATTTTGTTGGCCAGGCTTATTGCATCAGTATAAAACATCCCAGTTGTTTCTCACTAACTAGATCTGATTTTTCTACCTGGATTAGGTGGTCCTTTTACTAACTGTGCTGTCTACCCAACACCTGGCATCAGTACTTGTAGTTTCTCTGCACTGGATGGCTTCCTTGCCTTTGAAGTCCTTTTATCCTTGGTCTTCACTTACGTGATTTTCCTGTTCCCATGTCTTGTAGAATTGCACAAGTATTTCCCAACCTCCTGCGTTATGTCCTAGTTTAAAGCTCTTTTTAACTCTTCTTCCAGAAAGTTGGTACAAGTTAGCACCCCAGGTAGTCAGGTGGAGTGTATTCTTCAAGAGGCTACCTTCCTTTCATGTCTCTCAACATAGGTGTTGACTTTTATTTTTGCTATGGGGAGGGATGGGGGATGGGGTGGCTAAAATGATGGGCATGTGGAAAGTTTTACACATTTCAGGTGACAGCCCTCTTCCCAAGGTGGGGGGCAGGTCCCTTGATCCCCCACGTACTTGGCACCCATGTCTCTCAGTGTTGGTACCTTCTAAAACCCTCCTCAAAGCACTAGTCCTTGAGCTACCTGGTGATCTGCATTATGTTGTCATGCCTTCATCCTCCAGCTCTGAGGACCAGAAGAATTCTGCTGAACATCACATGAGCCTCCATTTTGAACATCTTCTGCAACCTGGCATAGTAATCTGTGCCAGCAGAAATTTTACAGTATCATTTGTACTGATGTGAAGGACAATCAGTGGACTTTTCCCCTGTGCCCAGCAGGATGCTCTTCAGCCTCAGGTTCATAACTTACAACCCTACTTTGAACAGGCAGTACACCCTTCTATTCTCTGGATCTGCATTAGTGGAAAGCTTGTTTATTACTCTTAGTAAGGAGAATAACTAGTCACACTGACTTGCATCTTCTAGGTCTTCTTGTGAATCTCTGATCCTACTCCTTCCATTCGTCCTTCTGCCTGAAGATCATACTGCCTTCTGTTCCTTTTGCAGTCCCCTGTACATCATACTTATTCTTCCCTGGGCTCTGATCCCTGGTTCTCTCCTTTGTCCTTTCCTTTCTTCTGTTGGGAATGGTTTCCTTTCTATTCCATATTGTCCATCTTATGCTCTTTGTCCTTCTCCAGTGCAGTGAACCTATTCCTCAACTTTGTTTCCCAAGCACTGACCACTCTCTTCCACTGCCTTCAGCTCATGGTCATGTTCTTCCATTGGTTCCTTGTCCTCTCATTCAGCAGGTATTTGCAAGTCTCCAGGTGTCTATGCAGCCTCCTTTCTTCTCCTCCAACATGTTCTCAAATTTGCATCTGAGTTCTATCACCCCCAGTTGTGTCTCTAGTTCTCATGTCTTCTTTTCTATGGGCTCTACCGAGTGACATTTCATACACAAATATGGATCAGCTACCCACTCCTGCAGATCCTACATCCTCCTCATTTCCTCTCCTTCTGGGGTCATGTACCCACTCCCCTCTTTGTTTTGCTCTGTTTGCCAGCAGTGGATGTGGAGAGGTTGTACGTAACAAATAATGGCATGAGGGAGGAGGTTAGTGGTTGTGAGTGAAAAAGAATGCCCTGGGGGCTGAGAGTATGAAGAATTTCCCTTGGGTTGTTTTCCACAAGAGCATGAAGAGCCCATGTTCTTTCCATCAGGTCTCCTATGAAGATGTGAATCATCTGAAGAAATTTGGGGTCCTGGAGAAGGCTCGCATCCCCCATTTCATGCAGGACCTGGGGCGGTACATGAAGCAACTTGACCATATCATCACAACCAACAGACTGAACGAGAAGGAGCTTGAGCAGCTGCTGCCGGACTGACCAGGTCAATGGGGACATGACCCACCTGACCCTGCTGCAGCTCACTTCCTGGATTCCCAGGCCACACTGCCTTCTGGTCATGAAGCCTTGGGCACAGAAGGGAGTTGTCTTGTGTATGTCAGACTGCAGCCTGTCCAAAGCATTGAGAGTGGCCAGGGTGCACAGGGTTCAATATATTCATTATTTATTTTGAGACTGTTCAGTCTGTCTGTCCTCAGCTGAAGGAGACTGCATGGTTTCAAAGCTTCCTCCCCCCCTCTTGCCCCCCGCCTCCAGAATAGGATCCTGTAAAGGAGCTGCTTTTGTGTGGATTCCTGCAGCAGGACATAGTTTACTTCTACGTATCCTGCAGGATATGCATGTGTGTGTGGTGGGGGGGTGGGGCGTTGATGGCTAAGGTGCATGCAATGCCATTAGAGAGAACTACTTTGAGAGAAGTAGCTTTGATTATTTTTAACCTTTTGTTTGCATTCAGAGGAGGCTGTACAGTTCCCCATGTTTTTACAGGGACAAGGAACAATAGTGGAGAAATGTCTGTACCCAGGACTGAGAGCAGAAATGCTTCAGCAGAACAAGTGAAATGATTGTGAATTCCACTGATCATAGGTTAAACACACCAAGGAGGGAGTTGTGGTGGAAGGGAAATGAGGGATGGCATATTGCTTCAGAAAAGTGTAAGAGCACTGGACACTGGAGAAGCAAAGGTGGAAGAGTGCTATGCTCATGTCCTAGAACACCAGTGGAGGGGAAGTAACACTTCCTTGGGGAGCAGGATGAGGGAACACCATCAGTCTATACAGGTTCTTACATGTGTTTATCGCCATAGTATTTGAATGATGTAGAAACCACGCAGTCAAGGGGCGATGTCTCTGGGCAGTGGGATGGTGGCTGTGAGGAGGGGGAGGGAAATTGGACATGCTTAGACCAATCTGATTTAGACTGCATGCCATGAACTTCTGACAGCACCAACTCCCCTAGTCAGTAAGCTTGCCTTGTTCGGCACGCTCACCTCCATCACTCAGTCACCTGCTCGTTTATGTCCCATCCTCTGTCACTTAATTGCCCCTCAAAATGTCTTTGACCTTTGCTATTCCTTTGGTGTCAGAAGGATTTTAATGCCACAAATAAAGACTTTTTTCTCAAAAATATTTTTTTTCTGTGCATGTTTCTATTGGAAGTAGCAGCAGTAGGCAAGAGCATGTCTGTACTGGTTCCCTCCCACCAAAACAAGCCCTGAACACTCCCAAGTGGGTGCACCAGAGACCAGAAGTTAGGTGGAGTAGATGGCTCTGGAGCAGACCTAAGTGCCATCCTCCACTCCCAAGCATTACTTCTGGGCTTGCCTGAGAGAGAGAGAGAGAGAGAGGCTGAGGGCAGCCCTATGGTACGCCAAGCTGTCTGATCTACCTCACAATCCTGCACCTCTTTCCTCACCTGCTGGCACTCCTGGCTCTGGTCACATGCCACAGTACTTTGCTGTGGTATACCAAACATAGGTATGAAGCTGGAAGTAGAGCCAAGCGGCTTGAATTGTTCAGCTGAGTTTACCTTTGGCCTTCCAGGGGTGATTGACACTCATTGTCCTTGTGAAAGAAAAAAAGTTCTGTCAGCTCTTATGGGTTTCTTTGCAAGTTCATAAACAAGCAAACAGTTCAACACTGAGTTTAAATCCCAACTAAACCAGCCACTAGAATTCTAATAACTAAACTAGTGGTGAACACTGCAGTCTTAGGGCAATGTTTCAACTGGAGGCAACTTCATTGACAAATGAATAGTGATACGGAGTGGAATCAACAGTTGATCATCCAAAGAACATAGGCAAACCATGAAGTTATACAATATACATCTGATTCTTGCAAAACATGAATCCCAGAAATATGAGTGGTGATGCCTCTATCTCCATCCTGTGAGGCAGTGACTATTGGCTACATCCCTTTTGCTGTTTATTCAAGTGAAACCCTTTTTTTTGCTGAAGTGACTCACAACTCACACTTTCCCTTTCCTGCTAGAGTAGTTCTACACACACATATTTTTACAACCAAGGATTCAGCAGGGTTTGTTAAGGTAGCATTTGCTAGAAATGTGACTAAATGTTACCCGTCATTTACACTCACACCTTCATTTGCACATTAGAAAGTGTTTTAGAAACACCAGGCATAGATAGGGATTCCTGCAAAGACACTCTTCCCTCTTTTCATCAGGTGAATACTGTTAGGGTGACAATAATTTGAATTATTAGGGAGCACTGGATTTGCAGCTGAATCAAGGGCATGACCAGTGGCCTAGCAGAGCTGCTAACCACAAGGCAGAACGATATATTAAAAATATATTGCAAGATACTTAGGCAACCAGATTTTGCTTATGAATGCTTATGCTAAGCCATCCATTTGCTTATGCTAAGTAACCATCTTAACTGTGTCAACCATTTTCTGAGGAAAAAGCAGCAAGTAAATCTGTGTGAGTCTGTGTGCTGTGAACCAGCTACAGTAAGGAACGAGATAAGATACAGGGGCCCAAAAAAGGTGGAAGATGGTACAACCTAAGACAGAAAAACAGACTGGAATGTGGAAAACAACACATAATTGGTAACAGAATCCGAGATGAATATATGCAAAAAGGTGAATGGTGATTGGTGAAGAAGCCTCCGGAAGCTTCCAGGTTTTGGTCAAAGTCCGCCCATTGACCGAAGAGGAGGAGTCAAGGTCTTAGACATGCGCTCATAGCAAAAAGACATGTAAATGAATGAAATGCATAGGCAATTCCAAGCTAATGAAGCAAACAGTAAACAGAGGTGGAGCTTGAAATGGGAGGAGAAATGGGTGGAACAGGAGGAGGGACAGAGGTGGAATGAATGTTAACGAGTATAAACCAAAGTGTACAAATGTGGGGAAAAACTATTGTTCACTGCGTCTCCCCGTATTCTATCGGTGAGGGAGCTGGTCCGAAGCTGTCTCCATTCTGAATAAAGCTGTTGCGAGCAATGTGTGCTGGTGTTTGCTCCCTGCTCTGCTCTGGCTAATGAGTACCAGGATCCACGGGTAATTGGACTGTCATCTCCCTAGTCATTGGGCGCCGCATGGAGTCGGGGTCTAACAGATACCAAACCCTTTAGCATACATGATATTCAGTACAGAATCAAGACTGCCGTTGAGGAGGAACAGGTGGTTTCTGATTGGTCCTTTACACAAGGTGGACTTCCTCCAGGGCTTTGACAGGTCCAACTGTTGTAGCTGTGGATTCTTGGTTTTCTACCTCCTTGCAGAGCCTCAGGAGAACAGGTGCATTGGCTTATCTTGATGACATGATGGCCTGAGACGTTCAACAGCACTCAACTATCTTCATGGCTGCTATTCCAGTTCATTCCACCCGTGGCACCTCCATGGTGTTCTTCCAAGACAATCAGGGGAGTCACTGATTTTGCATCCTAATAAAATGGTCTAATCCAGATGGAGGAATGGGCACTTTGCCTTGAGTTATTTTAAAATAGACTGAAAATCACCCCCTTTCCATAGCGGTTCAAATGTCACCTACTTCTAAGTCCTCGAGAGACCTGCTCAAAAATGTGAAAAGCCTGAGCTCAAAAAGAGGTGTCCTTACAGATGTGGTACTGGCCCCACTCCTTGTGGTAATTAATAGCTGAGGCACGAACAGCTTAAGTTCCACTAAAGTCCTGCCCATGGTCAAGGACCTAACCTCCCTGTGCTGTTACTTCACTTCTCACCATCCAGATTTTCACCTAGCATTTCTTAAAATATTCTGTCCCTTTGATCAGCAACAAATCAGGTCACCAAGCATAATGCTACTCATATCCCAGTCAGACAAAAGTCACCACCTGTGCTGTCATCAGCCTCATTACTTGTGTAGGCAAAACAAGTAAGCTTGCAAAGCGTTTGCAGTTTACACACACACAGCAGTATTCAAGTAGGTCCATTTCCAGCACCACTGTAAATTACTGGTATTCAGCATGAAGAAGCATGACCCTGTGCACACAAGAAAGGTTGAAAGACTTAACCTATTTAAACACCCTGGGTAAAGAACGGTTCTGCACCCTGTTATTGATGCTGCCAATGGGGCTTTGAAATGTTATCCCCTGCCTTCATTTCATACCGGCTGGGGCCTAGTCAGTGGGGTTGTTTCCAGCAGGGGAACTTGAACTAACTCCATTACACATCTGGCATGTATGAGGAGTTTTCATGTTACTTCACAGACCAACTCAGACTGAGCTGTGGTGAAGATATCTGAAGGGGCAAATGCTGGCTTGTCCTCACTTGAGCTGCAGCCATTGTCTTCACCAAGGTCCCAGAGGTGGCAAAAAACACTTCCTGCCACAGCCATGTCTTTTCTGACTGGGGAAGAGTAGGAGTCACTGAAAATGGGCAGGGCTTCTGCTAAGGAATTTATACTCTGACCCTCACTAAGAAAACCATCATTCAGTACTCATTGGCTGACTACCATCTACTGTAGTACCAGATCTCCCAGTTTGGATCAGGTTACTGGGAAAACAGCATCTCACTGCCTCAGCTCTCTGAGAACCTTGCTAGCACAGGCACAGGCATGGCTATGGCAGTCTCCTGCAGGCTCTGAATATGGGGTAGGTCTCTGTACCGGTCTGTGATGAGTTCTTTGGGACTGGCAAACATAATGGAGACAGCTTACCTGCTTTAGGGGTAGATGCTGCCCTTCAGGGGCCTCTGTCCAAGGCTGCTCTCCAAGGTTGGAAACGGTGATGTGGAACAAATCCTTTTGTGTTGGAAAGGGAGTGTGGGATGCATCTTTCTAGGGGCTTTGTATAACAGGTCTGTCTCCCCCTTGCTCAATATATTAACAGGCTCATCGGGAGAGTTAGTGTAGAGGCACGGGTTGTGGAAGTTATTTTTCCACTATAATCTGTATCTTCCCAGGGTACTTCTCAGCAGTACTTCTACCAGCAAAGTATCTAAAATGCAGACAGCAGTTACAGAAGAATAATGCATGTGGATTAGGCTAATCTCTGCAGCCTGATTGGCTGATAGCAATGAATGGTCAGAGTATGAAAGTCAACATTGTTTTCAGAATTAACTGAGCTATGACTATGGTTCTGGGTTTCTGATTTCAATCAACCTGCAAAGTATTTCAGTACTGGAAGATAACCACAATCCTGCAGCACTAAAACATGCAGTCACTCTACTTTCATGCAGACTGAGACAACTCCATCACAGCACAGTGCTAGGTAATGCCAGACATACATTTGTCTTCCATTTATTACTTTTGACCTGGTACTTTCTCTCTCTCTAGTTTCCTGCTTTACATTTTATTTACATGATGCATTTAAAACAAATACATGTGACTTGCTGCCCTCCAAGTTAAATTGCCCATAACAAATACCAGGATTTCATTATTTCCCTGGGAAATGACACTGAAAGTGATATGCACTGTGCAATCCAAGCAAAAAAACTGAATTTCTGACCAAGTATGCTGCCACTGCAGGGCACACAGGAGAGGCATGAAATGAGATGACAGCAGGGGCAGAATCTGGCTCTGGAACCAAAATGAGCTCTGAGATTTCATAGACGTTAGGGCTGGAAGGGACCTCGAAGATCATCAAGTCCAGCCCTCCTGCCCCAGGGGCAGAAAGTCAGCTAGGGTCAAAGGACCCCAGAAAGATAAGTATCCAAGCGTTTCTTGAATAAGTCCAGAGTAGGTGCCTGCACCACCTCCGTAGAGAGTCTATTCCAGGTCTTGGGGGCTCAGACAGTAAAGAAATGTTTTCTTACATCCAGCCTAAAACTGTCTTGTAGGAGTTTATGACTGTTGGTCATTTGTAGCCTCCCAAATAGAAAGTATTTTACATACAAAGGAAAGATTTCTGTTTCAAGTCTTTCTCTTCAAATCTTGTAGCACACAGTCATCTAACGAAGATGCCCAGGCTGAAAAATGCAAAGGGAGAAAAAAACCAGAGCTCATGTATTTTCCACAGACCATTTTTCTCCAACTTTTGGCAAATGTTTGAGTTAAATAGGTACTATATACATAAAAAAACAGACAATAAAAATTGCTTCCTGGTCACACAGCAGAACATTGAGTTGGCTTATTCATTTCACTTATGTCATAATCCTTCTATTTTCCTATTCAATCATAGATTCTTGTCCCTAGTTTGGTATACAAGAACAAAAGCTTAAAAAGAAAACCCTCCAATGGATTACCTGTCTTCATTATGAAGCAAAATTAGCATAGATATAATCTGTTTTGTTTGGCAGTTCCCAGAAGATCCCTAAGGAGAGACCATGCAGGCCCCCATGCTGAAAGGAATCTGCCTGCCCCATGGGGATAGAAGTCATTTCCTTGGTATTTACAATGCATTTACAACTCCAGCTCCACCTGGTGACCTGTCTCTCGATGGAGAGGGGATATGCAGGGCAAAGGCAGGGGGACTGTGACCCATGGTGCTAGTGAGGACTGCATTTCCACGCACTCTTCACTCAATGCTCTGATGTGTGACTGCCACTTCTGCATGTCAGCAAGGCTCCTGCTCAAGGTGTCTGCTAGCTCTGCTGGAGGTGGCTGGCTGCATGCTACAGTTGCAACTTAGCTGTTTGACAGGACTGAGGTATACCTCCCAGCAGCCACAGGCTGTGGCTATCACCGGCAACTGGTGTACCCTTTGGCCACATCTGGACCATGTGTATCTACTGGGTTTTATAAAAAGTAAGCATAGGTACACTTCATCTTCTGGAAAGGCAATGAGGCACTGCTAGTCAGCCATAGTTCCACACTACCCATGTTTGGGGGCTGTAACTGTCCTGTGGGTTGTGTTGGCAGTCAGGGGTCAAACTAGAGCACACAAGGAGCCATCCTAGAAATAACCACTTTGTTGCCCTTCAACAACCAAGTCCTGTAGGCCATCAGCATGGGTGGAGGAGATATAGGAAAGCAGTTGTCAATACACTGTGAGGCAACATACAGTTGGAAGCAGAAAGGGAGACCTGGATGCCATACTTTACTTTAGGGGTAGTGCAAGAGGAAGGGGCTCTGAAAGTTCTTCGAATCTCTGGAAGACTGTTTTCATGTTTCTGAAGCAGCCCATTCATCTCAGTAGTGTGCGCTTAGGTAAATCAAAACTAAACAAGCTTGTTCTGGTATAAACCACTCCCTATCTTGATGGAGGGTCTCATACCTTTCTCCATCTCAATGCATGGGTGCTCAGGCATGCCAAGTGTAAGCCCATCCCTGAATCCCCACATCTGAGCAATACCATGCACTGAGCATACCTGTTTCCAACTCATTGCCCAGTCTCAGCACTCCATGCCTGGGCCTGTAATGGAACTGGCCCATCATGCTTAGCTCTTTGTGTGTCAGGAGAGGATGTTAGCTACACCTTTACCCAGAGACAGCAGAAGTCTTCTCATGACCTCATCAGCAAGATTTCAGCTCCATAAAGAGAAATAAATATAGACCAGAGACCACCTCCAAATACTTGCAACAGCCAATTCCTCCTGCCCTACACATTATGTATGCTAGGACCAGAATAATTTCCAGCTGCCTAGCACCCTGGGGAAAGTGTCTTAAAAATCCCACTGTAGAGTTCAAGTCCATGTCCAATGGTCTTGGGAAGTTAAGTGCAGATTAGATGAACAGTTGACTAGGATGGCTTAGACAGGGATGGACTAAATGATCCCTCCAGGTCCCTTCCAGCCCTGTGTTTCTATGATTCCATAGCGATACAGGGGCTCAAGCTGAGAGATCAGGTTGCTCTCCATCATCTTGAGCCTGAATTTGCCAAAACCCTTGATTTTAAGTCAGGACCTGTCCCCAAGCACAGTCCCCACAAACCCTAAAGGAATCGTGAGACACCAGTCCCATCACTTAGACTCTGTTCTTTAATGTAATATTTCTTGCAGCATTGCAAGCTCCCCCCTCCCCCCAAGATCAGTACAGCACTGCTTTAAAAAGATATTTACATGCATCCCAGCATAGCCTCCCCGTCCCATTGGCATGACACTGAGTAAGGCCCCAATTAGTGGAGCCCCTCCCCGATGTGATCCTCAGGACCAGTCAAGGGAAGTTCTTGCAGCTTCTAGAGCGAAACATAATTAATGGGGGGGAGGGGCACAGACACTGTGACGGTTTCTGATTGGTTTAAATCGCATCCCTGACAAAGTAACAACATGGAGATGATGGATCAGATGCAATCCATCTCCCTGTGTGCAGCTAGAAGCGTTTCATCTGTCGGCGTTCTTGTCGGCGCTGCTTCTTCTCATTCGGCTCCTGGTTTACAGCTGAAGAGTCAGCTGTGAACCACGGCCCCAGTATGTTCACCCAAAGCAGATAGAGTGCCCGTCCTGGAGCCTGGATAAAACAAGTGGAGACACCACAGTCAGTCCCAGCAGGATGCAGCTTTGGCACCAGGTAATACGCAAGCTTGTAGGAATCAGACCCCAAGGACAGGGCACCAGGATTAAACTGTGTTGTGCTACTGCCAAGTGCACTAAACTAGGTGCTGAAGGGAGGCAAGGACAGGTGCTCAGCACTGCTGGAAAAAGGGATCCTTATTTCAGTGCCTAAACACAAACTCAGTGACCTAACGTTAGGCCCTATTGATGAAAATCTTTCCTTCAACTCCTATTTGTCCACAAACAGGCTCAGCTCCCTAGAAACTGGGCGTTACTGTCCTCCCCACAGCCCTACTCCCACAAATACAATCTGTTCACTTTCCTTGGTTCATTCAGTCCAGGCCTCTTCTGCCAGAATTTACAATAAAGGAGCTAATTAGCACTGATGGTGATGTGAACACTTGTATGCTCCACCACACAGAAGAATGCTGATGAACCATCTTGATAACTGCTTGTTTTAAGCATTCTTTAAGGCATGTATTACCGACACAGCAGGTTAACAGAGTTGCCTTGGGTCTCTAATCAGTCTCTGCATGAAACTGTATTTAAATGAACATCATTTGAACACAGCAGGTGTAAATCAGAGAGATCCAACAAATTAACCATTTGATTGTCTGAGGTGCAGAATTTTGAGCACCTGAATTCACACAGGGCCCCATGTGAACTGAAGAACAATGTGTGAAGTACTCTCACAAATCATAATTTTGCTGTGCCTACTCCCAATGCCATGTCTCCTTCTGCCGTTCTACCATCACCTTCTGGACCTCTGTATTTCTACTCTGTCATTTTGACAGGTGTCTAAAATTAGTTCTATCTTTCACTTGTATAATGGCCTTCTTTCTTATATACACCAGGAATGGAGATGGCATGATTTACCATAAGTCAGCTCTTAGCTGGGCTGGGGAATCAGGGGCATGGACATGGGACGTTTACTGGTGTTACTACCATTAGTTTTGTACACCAGGATCCAGAACAGACAGATAAGCAGCTGTTCTAGAGCAACTGTGTGCACAAGACACTAGACAGTATGGGAGCAAGAAACAGTCCATTTTACGTGGGCAAAGGGCTGTCAGGATCAGCTGCAGACATACAACACTTGTTTTACCCCTGAGTTTTCCCAGGTAATTCAAGTAAGTTATGCTAGTGTAGGGCTATACATCATGTGTCCATGCAAAAAAGTGTGGCAAAGGGCAGGGTATAAATTAGGGGAAGGGAAGGGAAGGAAAGAGGGGTAAGAATGCCCATAAGGCTTACCAAGAGCCAGAAGTACCAGACATAGAAGGAAAAGCAGCTGAGCACTTGGACTATGGCTGTCAGCAGGATCACATCCTTGAGATGCCTGCAAGACAGGAAAAAGCTGCATGTTAATTTCACTAGTCCAGAGCACAGATCATATAATTTTCTGTCCTAGTACATTTGCAGTCCCAACCCCCACAGCAAACTCTGCAATATAATCCTGACCAACTCTTGTCTGGGAACAAACAGCCCCAGGCTTGGTCTCAGCCCAAACAGGATTTGCATTACAATTAATAAAAACATCTACTGCGTGAGCCCAGGTCAGAATCGCATCTTATGGATTGACTAAAATTTGGCCAAAAATCAATGGGGCCTGGAGGCTGGGACGTCATGGGGGGAGGGCAGGGAGGGGCTGGGGAAAAGAATTAATGAAACTGAAAGAAGACGAATGAAATTGCAGGAAGCTCCTTATGACCCACATCCTACACAAAGGTGAGTCAGCTCACATGCTCCTGTCTGGCAGCACCACGGAGACAGGGTTCTCTTTGCAATTCCATGACATGACAGCCAACCCTGGGCACAGACAGGCCATTTCCTGG
The DNA here is from genome assembly GCF_000455745.1 of Alligator sinensis. Lineage (NCBI taxonomy): Eukaryota > Metazoa > Chordata > Crocodylia > Alligatoridae > Alligator > Alligator sinensis. Next base: position 1,526,750 of record NW_005842289.1, read on the forward strand.
GCACATGCACAGCTGTACATAGTTCTGAACTCCTGGGGAGCACCTCTAATGGAAAATTACACCCGGTGTAAACCATACATGCCACAGGGAGGGATAATCCCCACCCCAATTAGCCAAGTCTCTTCTGCAGATTCCATTCCCCATCCCCCTACATACACACACAAAATTAATATGATGCCAAAGATTGGCACTGAAAGCTGCTGGTTGGTGTGGGCTGGACACGTCAGCAATTATGGCACCATACTACTCAGCTGCTGCACAATACACTTCTTCTGAGCCTGGGTAAAGACCTACATGTACTATTGTGTACGAGCAACTCAAAGCTCTGCACTTACACTGACTACAACATAATGGAACTAAGAACAATTGGGTTGGTGCATGCATAGACTACAGCCACAAATGGAGCATTAAGAAAGCTGAGGTGAAGTAGGTGACACTTCATTACCCTATCTCACACTGGAGTGCAAAACACATGATGTTACACCATAGGACCATTTGCCCACCTCCCTGAAGGTGGGTGCAACATCCACTCATTTTTGAAACAGCAATGGAAATACATTTCAAACCAGCAGTGGTTCACATGAACTGTAGCACAGTGAATCATGTCACAGGGACAGCATCATTACTTGGAGATGTCACCTGATGCTTCCAAAAGTACTTCACATGGCAGGTGGCCATTCACCTAACAGTGAATGCAGCAGAATAAATAGTACTTTGCACACCTGTATCAATTATTCTAGAAAATAATGGGACTCAATTATTGTGAAAATATGGGTTCCCATAGCCTAACACTACTGCTCAGGCGCAGATGCATGGAGGCAGAGGCTCAGTTAAGCAAGAAACTTGAATTTTATGTCTTTGGTGCTTTGTAGCACTAGCTCTGTTGTATTAATGTTGGGGCTTTTTTGTGTGCAATATTTATAATGGGACAAAATTCTAGTCTTGCCTCAGGCAAGTAAACCCAACTCTGAGCTGCACAGGCTGAAGGGACCCTGGCAGCAGTACATGGAAAGGAAAGATACTACTTATATGATCCAGGAATGTTTCAGTCCCAGTTACCTCCATGTTTATAACAAGCCAACAGAAACCCCGACCCAAGTTCTGCTTCTCTGCCGATTATCTCCCCCATCAATACCTAGTATACACGTGCTTGTGTGTTACTGCCAGGTTGCTGAGAAACACTAGGTTGAATGGTTTCATAGATATTAGGGACTGGAAAGGACCTTGGAAGATCATCGAGTCCAGGCCCCTGACGTAGGCAGGAGGTCTGCTGGGGTCAAATGACTCCTGCAAGATAAACATCCAAAAGCCATTTGAACGAGCCCAGAGTAGGTGTTGCACCACCTGTGAGTGGAGTCTGTTCCAGACCCTGGACACACAGAACACAAAGAAGGTTTTCCTTATGTCCAATCTAAATTGGCCTTCCAGAAATTTGTGGCCATTGGACCTTGTTATCCCTAGACTGTTCTCCCAGATCCTGGTGCATGCCCCTCATGTACTTATAGGCTGCTACCAAGTCCTCCCTGAACCTTCTCTTCTCCAGGCTGAAGAGTCCCACATCCCTCAGCCTCTCCTCATGAGACTTGCTCTTTTGGCCTTTGATCATGCAGGTGGCTCTCCTCTGGACTCTCTCAAGCTTATCCATGTCCCTCCTGAAGTGGGGGGGCCCAAAAACTGGACACAGTACTCCAGCTGTGGCCTCACTAAGGTTGAGCAGAGCGGAAAGATGACAGCCCTGGTTTTGCTTGAGATGCATCGGAGGATGCATGCCAGAGTTTAGTTTGCTTTGCTGGTCACGGCATCGCATTGGTGGCTCATGTTCATCTTGTGGTCAATCAATATCCCCAAGTCTCTTTCAGTTGTGGTGCTAGCAAGCGCAGCACTGCCAAGCCTATACGTATGAAGCTGGTTTTTCCTCCCAAGGTGAAGTACCCTGCACTTCTCTGCATTAAATGCCATCAGGTTTTGGTCCGCCCACCTTGCAAGCCTGTCCAGGTTGGTCTGTATCCCCAACCTGTTCTCCAGCGTGACCACCTTCCCCCATAGTTTAGTGTCATCCACAAACTTTGCCAATCTACATCTGATGCCCAAATCCAGATCATTAATGAAAATGTTGAAGAGTACTGGCCTGAGTACTGAGCCCTGAGAGACACCACTAGTCACCTCGCGCCATGTTGATTTGCTTCCATCAACCAGTACTCTTTGGGTCCGACCCCAGAGTCAGTTCTCTAGCCATCAGACCGTGAGATGGTTGAGGCCGCAGTTTTCCAGCTTAGTCACGAGGACATCATGGAAGACCAAGTCAACAGCCCTCTTGAAGTCCAGATGTATGACAACAACCTCATCTCCCTTGTCCAGGCAATGCGTCACCTGATCATAGAAGGAGACAAGGTTGGTCAAGGCCATGTTGGCTGGCACTCAGAAAGTTGCCTTCCATTAGCCTGCTGCTGATGGAACCCTTGATAATTTTCTCCAGTATCTTTCCAGGGATGATGTCAGACTGATTGGTCTGTAATTCCCTGGGTCTTCCTTCCTTCCTTCATTGAAGACTGGGACCACGTTGGCTCTTTTCCAATCCTCCAGTACCTCTCCCAAGCACTACGAGTTCTCAAATATCTTCGCCACAGGGCGTGCTATGAAGTCCGCTAGCTCCTTCAGGACTCTTGGGTGCATACCATCTAGGCCTGCGGACTTGCGGATGTCAAGTCTTTTGAGGTGCTCCCTCACTTGATCTACGTCAATTGTGGGACCATCTCCCACCCCCTGGATGTTTTGCGTCCTATCTGACAGGGTGACCCCTTTGGATGGGGGGGGGAAGACTGACGCAAAGTAATCGTTTAAGAGATTCACCTTTTCCTGAGCATCAGTCATGGCCTTATTATCCCTCCAAACAGCTCCCTACAGTAGGGGAGGATTTCAGAGAAGACAGCACACTCATGTTTCTTCTGTACTGTTCTGCCCTGTGCAGAGCAATGCACATAGAAAGCATTTAAGATTGGAACAAAGAGGTTAAGCAGCAAAAAAGTAGGGAAAAAACCAAAGACAGAATAGAAAAGAAATGCTTGGGAGAGTCACTCCAGGGAGCAAGGCAGAAATGTTATCCAGGCACCCTGTGCAGTTTAAGTACCTCATCATGGTTTACTATAGTATTTGGGTTTCCAAATTACCTTTCCTGCAGAAGGAGCCTCCTGAATGTAAAGCAGTGCAGTGTCAATTGTCTAATTTGGCATGTTACTTTAACCCAGCTGTTTTCAACCTTTTCAGGCTCAAAACATTCCTCATTAGACTCAAGTCCCTCCCTCAAAAATGCCAGCTCTGAACTGTCGCTTGTTTTTCTGACTACAGAAAACAGAGCTATTCTTCTGCTGCCAAGAATTCAACAGCCCATAACAGATCAGAATGTTTTTGACACTCTGGATTCCTATTTGAAATCTCCTGTGTTTTAGGGGTGCTGGTTGTAGCCATATTGGTCTCAGGACACAGGCATACAAGGTTCTTTGGGTAGATGTGATATCTTTTATGAGACCAACTAAATAGTTGAAAAAAATTGTTCTTTGTAAGTTTTTGGACACAAACACCCTTCTTCAGGCATAGCGAGTGTCCTGGCTAAGAATCACCACTTTAACTCCTTTTGATTTTCAAGGCAAGACTTCAACAGAATGTAAGGAATGCCACATGGGTCACACAAATCATCTGTCCAGTCCAGTAGCCTAAAGTAGATGCTTTAGAGGGAAAGAATATGAAAGGTGCATATCTAGATTGATCCACTACCTGCATACCCTCCCCAGCATCAACCATCATTGCTTTAGGGATATCAGAAGACATGTTCCCTGACTGTCCTATTTAACTCTCAACAGGCCTGTCCCTCCAAGAACTGTCTAATGGACAAGCATGCTACAAAGTAGTGAGGCTTCTTCTGTATTCTCCACACCAACTTTTGATACTTGCATAGCTAACCCACTCTGACCTGCTTCCCCTCTGGTAACAGCCTCGCTGAGATGTGGCTAGTCCTTCCTCCATTACTACTCATATTACAGCAGCGCTTAGGGATCAACCACGAACAGGGTCCATTGCACTAGGCTCTCAACACACCCAGAGACAGTCCCCACCACAAGAGTTTATCACCTAAATAGACAAAACAGAGGGGGTGGAGAGACAGGGACAGTGCACACAAACAAAATACTTCACCTGATGGATGGCAATGCACTCTAACAAAGACTCAACAAACAGGTGGAATAAGCTGAGGGAGAGGACTCTGTCTTACTCTATTTCTCTGGAGTACAGCCTGGATCTCTGAGAGGAGAGGTCAGAGACCAAGAACTTGATTTTAAATTTATAAGACTGACTTGCTGGTACTGTCACTGAACTGGGGTGTCTGCTCTAGCAGGGGTTAATTGAGAGGCACTGAACAAACTCTCTCTCTCACTTGTTAACAACCCTTACTCTGTTTCAAGGAAAGCACTGTTGCATAAGTGCTGCAGGCAGCCTGCCCAAGGAAAAAAGCCCTGTCACCTCAAAAAGGTGCAAATGGGGAAAGGCTGCCTGTGAACTAAACCTCCTACTCTGCCTGTCAATGCACAGGAGAAAAGTGAAGTGGGGACAGAAGATAACAACCAAAGGGAGAAGCAAACTGGCCAGGGAGGAGAGAAGAGATGGCTCTGGCCACGGAGTGATTCTGTCTATAGAACCTGGAGAAGGCCCCGTCCAGCCTGACACATTCTATATGGCGCCCCATGTCTGACATTCTGAGGCATAACTAGAAACAAAGACGTAGTACTGGAAGGTAATTTCACCAGAGCTGGAATGACCACAATGATAAGGGCTTCCCAATGCTCTCCACATGGGAAGTCAGCTGGGGAGGCAAACTCTGTACAATGATAGCTGCTCTCCAGAGCCGAGGCTCTGCCTGTTCCTTCCAATGGTCTCTGGGATACACAGGGCTATGTGCGCTCAGGCAGCAGGTCCTGCTCACCTGGACTTGTGTGGGTGTGGACACTCACTCTGCCATGCCCTGCTCCATATTCAGGTCAATCCCTCCATCAGCCAGGCTGCCATCGTCTGTGAAAGACGGCTTTGCCATGGAGCTCATGGAGCGGTAACTGGCACCGTAGACCACCAAGCTGAACACAAATGCAACCTGCAACAAGGAAACACAGGTCAGTCATGAATGGGCCCCAGGTAAAGGGTCATGAATGAAGCCACATGCCCTCTTATTGCACTGGCATTTCAAACCTGTGATGCTAGGCAGATGCTCTCCACCCCCACAGCTGCTTGCCCGAGACCTATTCTTTCCTCACATGGGCTCCATGTGTCTGGGTAAATACAGCTTACATTTAGCTTAGCAGAGCAGCACAAGAACATTCAGGAGGTATCAGGCCCAAGAAATCATGAATGAAAGCTCCATTCCAGACAAAACCCTGTAAGATTGGGGGAGGGGTAGAGTTTTCACCACCCCAGGAAAGGTTCTTCACAGCCACAGTGAGAAGCAGGAGGAAAGCTAGGAAAATGTAACCAATAACACCCCTATCTGCTATATCTTTCCTCAACCTTGGGTAGACAAGAAACAGAGGTAATTACCCAGGTCCAGAAGGAGGCTGTCATATAGAAGACCACCAGATTTACAACTCCATAAATTGCCTGAAGAGAAAGGAAACAGAAACCAGCAGTCTATGTCAGTAAGCATGAGAGAAGGAAAACATCAAGCCTGTGATAGGGTTTGGGTCCTCCCCCAAGTCTGGTGTGCGCCTCAGGTAACAATACAATACAAGGTGACAAGCTCTTGGCATGCTCCTTGGGGCCAGAAAGCTAGAGCTGACTCCAAAAGGGAACAACCAGAGCTGAGCATGTCACAGGCACCTGAGCTGATTGTAGCATGACAGAAACAATGGCCTGACTGCAGACTGAAGGACAGCTCCTTACTGTTCTGGTACCTGCTTAGTCCTTTTAAACCTTGTAGCCACACCTACCACCACTACAAGCAGTAAGCCAACTGGTACAAGTAGCAGGGGGGTGGAATTCCAAGTCTCATTTCTGTGGCCATACCTCTCTCATCCTCTAACACAATTAAAAAGCCATGTAAAAACCTCAGTATCTGGGGGGGAATTAATGCCCTTCCCACCTCCAAATGAGCCTTTACAGTATTGCCAACTCTCAAGATTTCTGGCGTTGTTCTCAAAGTCTATTCTTCGGGAATGTGAAAAACTTAGCTCTTTCTTTGATATATATGTATGTATATATCAAAGAAAGAGCTAAGTTTTTCACGTTCCCGAAGCATAGATTTTAAGAACAATGTCAAAAATCATGAGAGTTGGCAATATTGCCTTTACCCTCCAGTCACCTCATTTCCAGAGGCAATGGAAATTAGGCTTGTTCTCCTCTTACTCATTTTAAGAGCTTAAGCATTGGTTTTGTCCCATGTCTCTGGGGATTCAGTAGTACACATCACCTCTTGTTCTACTGTCCCCAAGGGCAGAAAGTACCTGGGGCCATATGAGCCTTTTCAAACCCTCCCTGACTGAAACAAAGCTGTCAGCCCAGGGTGACAACCCTTTAGCTTTCAAGCTTTCAGGTCCCACCTAGTGTAATCAGGCAAAAGTGGGCATTAGAGAGGAAGCAACTTTGTGGCATGAGGCACTTGCTTTTCCGGTCACCAACTTCAGACAAAAGGTTTGGGCTTCATCGGTCAGAAGGAGAGAGCATCATGCACTCACGTTCGCTCCAAGGATGATTCGAAGGTAAAATTTCAGAGTCTCTTTGTTCTCTTCAAAGATTTGCTTTTTTCCTTTAGTTCCCACTTTTCCTTTGGGCTGGGTAGAGAAAAGAAAGCGCCCTTAGCACAAGCATCATTGCATCACTACTCCCACCCTGTCATGGTCCCCCCATGCTGCACTGCTCCAGGACTTGCTGCCACCTGACCCAGCTGTGGAGGCCTGGAGTAACTCGGCTGAAGGAGCCCTGTTTTCGTTGTCATGGCACCAAGAATGAAGCATCCGTTATCTGTCATGGGAAAAGGGTCCCCAACTCCACTGCACGGGGGCACAGCCCCTGGAGACCAGGACTCACTCGCAGCCCTCTACGTTTCTCACAGCACGGCGCTCTCCCAGGGTGCCGGTGTTTCATCCGGCCTGCGACCTACCTCCCGCCCTCACAGCCCCCTCGGGCAGCTCCCCCGGCCTGCGTCTCCGCTGTGCACTTGGGCAACAGAAAGAGGCCTTCGCAGCTCTGCCCACGCCAGGCTGCCCGGCCGCAGCGGCGCGCGCTGCCAGCTCGGCGCCCGCCTGCGGGACACACGCTAAAACGCCCCCCCGCCCCCCCCCCCCCCCCCCCCCCAAAGCCGGCCCCCAGGCACCTGGCTGCTATGCCCACCTCTGCCACTGCATCCCCTGCAGCCTTGG
>NW_005842289.1:1534337-1543683 GCF_000455745.1 Alligator sinensis
GCCGAAGCTGACCCGCCTCCGGCTGATCCTCGGCGCCGCGGGAGGGGCAGCGGCGGCTCCGCTCGGGCCCCTGTTGGAGCACTCGCTGCGAGCGTGGGGTCCCGCTCATGTACCTGTTTTCCCTTCCGTTGCCCCAAGTCTGCACGTCTTACACCCTCGCTAGCCCCTTCTAATAACAGAGAGGCGGAGAGCTGTCCCCCGCAGGCCCCGGGACAGGCGTGCCGTGCTGGCCCTGCGCAGCTCTGGTGGCTCCGCTAGACGAGGGCCCTGCTGGAAGGGGCGGCGCGGGAGGCGAGAGGGGCACATCCGCCTTGGGGTTGCTCTCGTTAAACGACGTTTCCATGGATGATCTGGGCCCAGCAGGTAAGAGCCTGCTGATGGCACTGCCTGATGACGAAGTTGGGAGGCATCACTGACCCAAGGAGGAACTGGGTATGGCCCAGGAAGGCTGACCTTGAGGACTCGAATGAGATGAAATACCACCAAGTGCAGGGCCACGGGATCAGCGGCTGACCCTTCGAATCACAGCTGAAGGATGGGATCTCATTAGTTAGGAGTGACAGAGGAGAGAGAACTTAGTTGTGGGATGATGATGAGCCCACAGACAAGATGTCGTGAAAAGGGCAAGTGTGATCATAGGATGTATCGGGCAAACTACAGTAAAGATGGAGAAGCATTAAAGTCAGTGAGCAAGGCCTCACTACTGAGCCCTCGTCTGGAATAAGTCAGGTTGCCCATGCTCTGAAAAAAATGTAAGCCAAACTATAGTTGGTGCAGAGAAAAACTACTGGGATGATCAGGGGAATGGGGAAGCTGTTATGCCCCCAGACTAAAGAACTTGGCTTGTTTAGCTTAGGAAAATGAAGGCTGAGAAGATATCTGACTACTGTCTATACAACTGTGGGGGTAAACACCAGGGAGGGAGACGGATAACTTAAATAGCTTAAGTTGGCATAGGAACAAGCAAGTATAAACTGCCCAGGAAAAGATTGAAGACAGAAATTAGAAAAGGTTTGCTGTGGGGGGAAGCTCTGGGAGAGCCTCGCAGGAGGACTGGTGGGGCAAGAAATCTAACTAGTTTTAAAATGGAACTTGATGAATTCTGACTGGGGTTATATAGTAAAGTGTCAGAGGCATAACAAGGCAGCTGGGTGCTCAGGACACCTGCAACACATGGGGGATTGGCAATTTTTGGCTGCTGCTATGTTTCTGGCATGATCATGTGGCTGCAGCAGTAGCTGTTCCTCCTCTAGTTACACCACTGCAAGGAATTGTGGTCTGAGCCAGGAGTCATCTTCCAGGCCTATGTTCTACACACTGGGTGCCACGTTTCCACACTGATAGGCTATGTGTGGAATCTAGGTGCTGTTTCTACTCCTGGGACAACTCTAGGCTCAGAGCTTTTATCTGACGACCTTCACTGGTACATTGCCACTGCCTCGCTTCTTTTGATGTTGAAATAAGCGTCTGAGACCTCCTGAACCTCCCAGACACTTAGACATGTTCCCACAGAGCTCTGTATTGGGTAGTAGGCATTTCACCTTCCTAGTGTAAACCCTTCAGGGGTCACATCACAGAAAAGCAAGGGTCATAGGCTTGACAGAGGGCTGTCTTGACCATAGTCATTTTCTTATTAAAGAGAATTATGGGTCTTTGAAAACATACCTTCCCTTAGCCTGCTACCTAGTTTTGTAAGTCTCAGGAGATGAACAAATGATCCAATTGCAGCAAAATAAAAGGGGATGAAGTCTTACTGTGGAGCAACTGACATCTGGGAAACAAAGTCATATGCAAGTGAAAGCTAAACTTGGACACCTTCCCCTTGACTGAAACAGCTCTAGCTATTGCTATTTAGCTTTGACTTGCCACAGAGTAAGAGCAGCAGGTACTAGAGATGCACCAATACATCAGTCTGAGATCAGATTGGTACCGATATAAAGAAAATTGGCTGTATTGGAAATCGGCCTGTTGGGGTCGATAAATGCCCGTGCGCATGCACAGCCGCAGCACAGCACTCAGGCAGCGGGGAGCAGAGCCAAGCAGCGTGGAGAGCTGCCTCCAGCTGATAAGTCCATTGTAGTGGAAGGGGATGGGCAATGGAAGGGTCATGGGGGCATATCAACTTCTCCCACCATGGTGAGGGAGGGGACAGGCAGGCACAGCCCTGGCTCTTCCTAGCTCAACCTCTGACTCAACCCACGTGCTGGGAAGAGCCGATGCTGCTCTGGGAATGGCACCATGGTAAAATTTGGGGTGGCTGCAGCCCCTTCCATAGCCCCTGCCCCGAGCCTAGCCCTGGTGAGAAGAACCCTGCGCAGCCCTGGCTCCAGCCCACAGCTGCAGCCCACCTGCTGCCCCACGCAGATCCAGGGGCATATGTCCTGCCCCCATGCCCTCTTGGGGTGCGTGCACCAGTGGGAGCCACCCTCCCCATAAGCGATGGGTACGCTCCCTGCCCTGCCCTGTGCCAGCTGAGCAACATCTGCCCCTGCCCCTGTCCCCTCCCTCCTCGTGGGGTGGAGGTTGGGGAGGGGTTGATCTGCCCCCCTCTCCCCTTCCACTACAATGGATTTACTAATTGGAGGCAGCTCTCCACGCTGTATTGGAAATCGGATCAGTATCAGCTGATATGCCTCCTTAAAACTCGGGTATTGGTATCAGCCCCAAAAATCTCTATTGGTGCACCCCTAGCAGGTACACAACCCATTACCATACATCAGCCCTTCTGGAGTAAGTCCCTAACCCTTTTAACTTCCAGCAGTCAGATTGTTTGTACTCTGAGGTTTATACATATTTCAAGCTGGGCATTGCCCCTCATGCCCCTTTTCTCCTGTACCTCCTGTTTATATATAGTGATGGCCAGTTCCTCCCCCAGAGCAGAACCCCTCTCTTAAACAGTGTTGATCTACACTCTGCTCTTTCAAAGTCCATTTTTCCATGAGGATTGGCCAGCAGTTGAAAGTAATTCCAAGTCCATAGTCCCAGATTGCTATCATAGGAGTATACCCAGGACTTGACAAGTATGGCACTAGCCCTGGGTGCCAATTTAGAGGGAGCACAGTCAATGTGTGGGGACCCTGTACCACAGCAACCTGAGCCCATATCTCAGTAACAGCAGCATCCATCAAAGTGTGGTGAGCCCACAGTGCAGCAGGTAAGACTTGCCTGGCACACCCTTCCTCAGCTCTCCCATGCTTGGAACAATGCACCCTCATGTGCTTTGCCCAGTGTATAGAAATAACTAGCTATGCTTCTGTGCAACTGCAATAATTCTCCATAATAGTCTTTCTGGAAGGTGGATTGAGCATTTCTCTGGAAAGTTGTATAATTGGCTTCCCTCTGGCAGTTTTGACATGTCTTCAGCTCAGTAGCCAGTGACCTCATCTGGCCATTCCCCATACCATTTTTGGGTAAGTGATCTTGCTTAGACTCAGTTCTATTCAGTGTCTTTCTTTGCATTAATGGCCTATTGCACAGTTATTCTGTGACTCTTCAATAGAAAGACAAAATCCCATAGCCTCTAAAGGAGGAGCTACATATCCAAGCCAATACCCTTTGAGATGCTGGTTAACTTGCAAAGATGTCAGTTTTATCTCTAGAAGTATGTTACTATCTTAAGTCAGTACACAGTGACTAGACACTAAGACCTGTCATAGCAGGTAAGGTCCTGTAGACAGACTAAAAGGAAGAGTCCAAGAGTGCTGACAATTCCATTGTAAGCCCACATCAAACTATTCCAATGCAGAGGGAAGGTAAGAACTGTAGGAGACTGATATGGTTACACAAGGAATTTTGTAGCTTTTTGAAAATCAAGAGATATACAGTCAGTGGAAGGAAGGGTGTGTCACAAAAGAGGTATACAAAGGAATAGCTTGAACATATAGGGACAAAATCAGGAAACCAAAAGTGAAAAACAAGTTACAACCAGCAACAAATATTTAAGACAGCAAGATAATGATCTACAACTATGTCTGATGGAAAGAAAGACCAGAGACACTATGGATTCATTGCTTCGTAGAGAAGGTGAGCTGCTCAAGAAGGACAGAAAGAAGGAAGAGCTTCTCAGTGCTTCCTTTGCTTCATTCTGTACAAGGAAAATAAAATATGACCAGACTACTAGGAAAATTATCAACAAAGAAAAGGAAGGGCTGCAGATTGTAATCAGTATAGAGCACGTCAGAGAACTTTTGACAAATAATGAAGAATGAATATGAGTCAGTGGGGTCTGACAGAATTAACCCTAGGATGTTGATTGTATTAGTTTAAGAAATATCAGGAGCACTGGCATAATATAGATGACAGGTGAGGCCTCATAGGACTAGAGAAGGACTAATGTAATTATAAAGGGAAAAAAAAGAACCTGGGGAAGTAAAGACCAGTGAGTCTGACTTCAATATCTAGGAAGTTACTAGGGCAAATTACACACATTGAAGATGTAAATATCTGGAGGTAGTGATCACCTGAAGGAGTGACCATTAGTAGCCATTATGGCCTTGTCAAAAATAAATCACACCATGCTAACTCAGTTTCCCTCTTTGAGAGGGTAACTTGTTTATGGATAAAGGGAATGGAGCTACTATGACACCTGGACTTCAGTTATGCTTTTGATGTAATCCCACATGTCATTCTCAAAAGTAGCTGGAGGAATGGGTGCTAGGTAGAACTGTTGGCACTGAATTCACAACCCAGCCCTGATACGTTTGCTCCAGGCAAGCACAGCCCTCAGATCGACCATAACCCCTGCCGGTTGATGATAGGCAAATTTTTTGATACACAGTGATAAGAGATAAAAGCAATGCAGGCAAAGCAAGTACAACATACATTACCCACATTTCCCAGTCCCAGAATATACACAAGGCAAGCAGTCTGTCCAGCTGGTACATAAACACCACCTTGAGGTTCTTTGCTTGAGTGTTTGACATCAGCAACCTTGGAGGCCAGGGGTTGATGCCAACTGTTCCCCCCGCTGTTTTGAAAACTTCCTTTTGTATTCTTTCTTCTCCTGATGACTCTTGATCCGTGGCTGTTGCTGGGTGGTCTCTCTGTGTTTGTCACATGGTTCATGTCCTGTATTGTCAGCCAAAACTCCATTTTCATAAACCTATCACATGCCCACATCTTAATTTGGGGCTTTATCAGTGTCCTTCTAATTTGTTCTGTGCCCCTAAAACCGGAAAGCTTAAGGCTTTTTGCAAGCAGGCACTACAGCCCTGGAGCCAGGCCTATCTCTATCATGAAAATAAAGTTTGGATGTTTTCAGTTACCCAGGATGTGTGGCCTTGTTGTTTTCCTGCCTAGGTTAGACACCCTGTCTGCTTCTGAAGGCTGGGAAGCCTGTGTATGAGACTCAGTCTATTAAAAATCAATTAACTCTTGCTGCTATAGCCATTATTCTAATGCACATATATAAATACAACCTATAAGCAAATTCCCCCAAAACAAACCTCTAAATATCATTCTTAAGCCAACAAGAACTACTGTTGGTGGATTCATATAATTTCATGGTGAATTAAACAACCACAAGCAAATAAATGGATTGATGGCTAGACATCTGTCTGGGATGGTTTAGAAGTAGCAAATCATCTGTGCACAGAACTGGGTAGTCCTTGTGATCTCTAGTCCTGTGATACTATGATTCAGATGTTCCACAGCCATTGTTCTATGTTGATAACTTCCAGGAAAGGCTGTTCCAGTAGCATTGGTTACAGGCAAAGCAAGCAAATATCAATAGCAGCATGGGCGACTGGTGCCTCCTGATCCTGGGGGGGGCACCAGTGGCCAATCACCAGCACTGGTGGCAGCAAACCCAGAAGTGCTGCCAGTGCTTCTCTCGGTGCCCCCACATTCGGGAGGGAGGGGAGGCACCAGGTGTCACCTCCCACTCACTGGCCGGCGAGGACCAATCTGCATCACCTATGAATAACAGTGGGTGCTTCTACATGTTTATTAATGTGCCGTAATCAGCACTACTGCGCCGTAGTGCCAGTGAATACTTTTTTTGTCACACTAATGCACAGTAGACTAATTCTGCGCATTAGCGTGGCTTTTGTCTGCTGCGCTAATGCATAGTAGAATTAGTCTGTTGCACATTTAGCATCTCATGTAGATGCGCCCCCTGTGAGATAATGACAAGAAGGTGGAGAGGGTATGGCAAATCTGACTTCTCTTGTGCTCTGCTTCCACAAGCAATTCTTTGTTCCTTTCTGCTTCATCTTGTTCTTTTCTTCTTTCTGCCTCCTTTGGTCTTTCCTCCCTGGCCCTGGTTCTTGTCAGCCTTCATCTCTCTTGGCCTTTCCCCTCTTGGTACTTGGCTTCTAGTCCTGCCTTCTCTGCTGGATCACTTCCTTGTTTCTATCAGTTCCACTTCCACACCCATCTGGATTCTTCTTTATTGCTGCTTGTAAGCCTGTTACCTGCTCAACCATCTCCAGGGTCCTGGAGGCTGCTCCCTTTTAAACTTATTTTTTCTTGTCAAAGCCCCTTTCCCAAACTGTGCTGCACTTCTGCCCAGTTCTGTCTCCTTTGCTAGCTGCACAAAGGAGGCAGAGCTGCTTAGTGGGATTGACATCAGTTACATCAATCAAAATGATGGGGATTTAGAACTCTGCTCCATTGGGTCCCTCAGTTCAATAAGGTAATCACACCTTAATGGGGGAGGCTTTTCCAGGCTCTGTGGGACCATAATGGGGCAGTAACAGCCAAGTGGGGGTCCAGTCCTTCTCTTATGAATACCTGCTTTTCCCTTCTGAATCAGTGATCACAGCTAATACTTTTTGGTTCAATTGTCACTTTGACAATGGGCACTTTGACAGGCGATCTTGAATTGGGTCACTTATGTTGGACCCCAGTTCCAGTACTTAATGGGAAAAACATGGCTAGCACTGCTGCTGAGAAGGGTATTGTCGAAAGGATTACATGGAGAGGAGAGTATTACCAGAGGTTTACTAGGAAACAAGGCTGAGAAGCATGATAGTGGGAAGTCAAGAGGTGAAAGGGATTGTCAGGTAGCAACTGTAGAAATTTTAACAACAGTGCTGTGGAGCAGCAATCCAGTGTTTGATTTTCTCCACACTGTGGTGTGAATGTTTGTGCCAGTACTTACAGTATTAGAATGATTGATGCTGAACCAACTCAGGCTGCAGTGGTTCCTAGCAAGAAAATACCAGATCTGTTTGGAGTATTTCCTATTCCCCATCAGTCCATTAGAAGCACTTTTATGTGTGGACACTAGCTGTATTCCAATCAACAAAAGGAGAACAATTTTTTTCATAGTATAAGGCCTATAGCAGAGGTCAGCAACCTTTTAGAGCAGTGGGCTGGTTGTTTGCAACCCATCCACTGCTAGGAGTTGCCAGTCCCCAGTTGCCACTACCAATTCCCTTTTTGCTTTGTGTCCCTTCCACTTACTGGGTGCTGTCAAAAAGCACAGGGAATGCCAGTGGAGAATAGCAAGGGTACAGAACAGGAGGGTTTAAGTCACTGCTTTTAATGCACCCCTTTTCCCTGCCTCCCCTGAAACAGACCTTTGCAGGCCAGTCTGCAAGCTGTAGGTAGCCCACCCTGGCCTAAAGTGCAAGTGCTACAATGTGCTGCCTGGCTCTCCTGATCTGTGTGGAACACTTTCAATCCCTTGACTTCAACAGGTTTGCTTTGCCTTTAAGGGAAACTGCCACTTGTCAGCCCCTTACAGGACCTGGCTCTCTCTGTGTTACAGACCTTTAAAGCAAGGGATTAATATGAGTTTAAAAAAACCACAGGATATTCTGTCATATTCTGTACAGTGATCATAACATTGCTGTGAAATACCATTCACAGGTATCCTTAAGGGAGATAATGAGGGAGGCAACATATGGTTCTGCAGCAAGCCACAGTCCAAAGTTTCAATCAATAGTAAATGACTTGGGAGAACAGCTTCACACAGATTATTTTATATACAGAGAATCAGACAGTGTCTGCCCCAAAGATCAGGGATAGGCCAAGAGGAAGGGGAGAAAATGCCAGCAGAACAAACATGGTGGAAATGGCACGGTACCATAATTTCAGTTTGGGTAGAAGGGGGTAGAGTGGTTCAGATGTATTGCTTTGGACACGTGCCAAAGACTGCACCCAATCAGCCCATCTGTAAAAGAGTCCCTGATTATTTAACAAGCCCTTCTAGGTAGAACAGGATATAAATAAAATAAATTACAACAATAATAACCACCCTAAGCCAGTGCACCAGATAGTGTTGGGACTGACTTGTGACCTGAGTTGGAAGGGGATAGCTCAATGGAAGGTAAACAACTGAAAAGAATTTGAGGGCCAAGGCAAGAGAGATGAGAGTAGGGGGACATGTATAGACTGAAGATATGTTGAGGGAGGTTACAGGGCTAGCTGCACCTCTTCCCCTATCTTGGAATGTGCCCTCTGAGGCCTTCTGGCTTTACCTCTCCACTCTGGGTAGCATCTTCCAATTCACCTACTGTTGGACTGGGCCCTGAGCGATCGGATATTAATTTGTGATTGTTGCTTACTTAGCAGGCCTGATTTGGTTCAGTACCACAAAGTGTCCATATCAGGAGCTTATGGCCAGTGGGAAACTTAAGGGCCAGACAGCCTTCACAAACCTTAAGGACAAAGCAGGACATGAGAGGAAAAGGATTTTAAAATAATGAATGGTTTAAAAAAAAAATTATCAAGGCTCACATTTGCGAGAGCCCGGCAGGACAAATTATGCTGAGGGGAAACCAGCACGGGTTCGTGGCAGGCAGATCGTGCCTGACCAATCTGGTCTCTCTTTATGACCAGGTTACGAAACGCTTGGACACAGGAGGAGGGGTGGATGTCGTATACTTAGACTTCAGGAAGGCCTTCGATACGGTATCCCACCCCATACTGGTGAACAAGTTAAGAGGCTGTGACTTGGATGACTACACAGTCCGGTGGGTGGCGAACTGGCTAGAAGGTCGCACCCAGAGAGTCGTGGTGGATGGGTCAGTTTCGACTTGGAAGGGTGTGGGAAGTGGGGTCCCACAGGGCTCGGTCCTTGGACCGATACTCTTTAATGTCTTCATCAGCGACTTGGACGAGGGAGTGAAGTGTACTCTGTCCAAGTTTGCAGATGACACAAAACTGAGGGGAGAAGTGGACACGCCGGAGGGCAGGGAACAGCTGCAAGCAGACCTGGACAGGTTGGACAAGTGGGCAGAAAACAACAGAATGCAATTCAACAAGGAGAAATGCAAAGTGCTGCACCTAGGGAGGAAAAATGCCCAGCACACCTACAGCCTAGGAAATGACCTGCTGGGGGTCATGGAAGTGGAACGGGATCTTGGAGTCCTAGTGGACTGTAAGATGAACATGAGTC
>NW_005842289.1:1544157-1549789 GCF_000455745.1 Alligator sinensis
ACTCTTTCCTGCCTATGCAGGGGGTCGGACTCGATGATCTATTGAGGTCCCTTCCGACCCTAGCATCTATGAATCTATGAATCTATGTGGGTGTCCATTTTAACTGTAGTCTTGGCAGGCCTGTCTTACCCCAGACTCCCTAACTTCCCTGTTCTTCTGGATATCTACCCAGCAGTTCTCTCCCCCATTTTCTCCCACCTCTTGGGAGTCTGACTTTAAATCCAGTAAAATTATTTTTTCTTCCAAGCTCGGACCCAGAAGCAGAGCATCAAAGTGAATGGCTGCTGTATTGTCTCTCTTTGGTTTGCTGGAATCTGCTCTCCACTTCCTGGGTCATTGTCTCACAATCCTGCTATTGAATGGACTCATTGCATGTATTTAGTAAACTTCATAATAATTAGGTAAAATACAGTCTTCAAAGATCATTATAGGCAGTGCCAAATGCATCCTGTGCACATTCCCCGACCTGTGGATCCACTTGTCATGTACCACTCTGCGTAAGGAGGTCAAGCAGTGTCTACTTAGCTAGGTCTTTCTGACTTCTCTTGAGCCCGCTTCTCCTTTGAGTAATGAGAGTCAGATCAAACAATGTGCATGTTTCAAACTGGTAGCTGCAACTTCCATGGCTGTTGGTTGGAGCCAAACAAAATCCAAATCCCAGCTAACCAGCTGTGCTTTCACTGAAGTTGTAATGCAGCATACCCCTTTATTTTTGTCAGTTTGTGCCTCTGAGAGGGAAAGCACATAGGCAAAGTGAACATGAAACAATACCTGGTGCCGAGACAGTGTTCATAGTAGGTTGGGAGTATACTCATATTGGGATATGGCATTCCTCATTCCTGCCCTAAACTCCTGGGGCGTGTTTCTGTGTGCACAGCAGTTCTTTCTAACTTCAGAAGTGGCTGCACTTCAGTAGTGGGAAAAGAGTCCTGCAAGCTTTGCCGTCAGGTATTTCAGGAATTGTATAACAGCTGCAGAGATTTACACGAGAGAAGTTTTTATTGACTCAGTAAGCAAGAAAATGAATAATCCAAACAGCGTAGTCTCTCTAGAGTTGCTTAATTTGAGATAAATTATATTTTACACCTTCCAGGGTGCTCTGAATTGTGCATTGATAACATGCAAGTACCTCATAGGTGTTGTCTGGGGGAAGATGGAGCCTTTAGGATCAGGGCAGGGAAAAGCTGAGGCACTTGGTTCCAGAGAGGAAAATGGAGACATTTAGGAGTTGTGGGAGAATCACTTTAACTGGAACATGTGGACCAGTATGCTAGGATTCAAGAGTTAACATACCAGCAGCATGCATAGGGCAGGTCCTACCTCTCACAGCAGCTGTTTCAAGCCACTCAGACTGAGGCAGATATGCTATCAGTTAGGCTCTGATCATGTTTTAAAGATTTTCTCTGCGATTCTGATAATGAGAAATCCACTTCCCTGGCTGGGGGACCAGGGTGTAGATGGGGTCCTCTGTGAAGTGCATATCTCAGTTACTGTTTGCAGGACTGTGGGGGAGGGCAGGTGCTAGCACCATGAGCCTAGAGTAGCCATGAGCTGTTAGAGACTTTGCCTTGTGGCAAAGTTTTATGAATAACTGTGCGCCAGGTGGTCGTTCCTTCCCTCAGGCTGTGCGGCACAGCCCTTCCTTGCAGTGTCTGAGAGAGCTAGTTAGGGACCTGGCCCACAGACTGCAGGGCAGTGTTGGAAAAAAGGGATCCCACTGAACTGTGACATTTTTCCCCATCAGACTGCTCCACTCTTGGTTCCACAGCAAACTCCCTCCTCCTGCAGGGGGAAAAGCTTTCCTCAGGGCCTTTTCCTCATTTGTCTGCCATTCTTTCCAGATTGTCACATACATCCTGAGTTTCCTGCCCATTACTGACAAGAAAGAGGCTGCTCTGGTAAATCGTATCTGGTATTTTGCAGCCCGGGACTCCTTGTGTCAGGTAAAGCCTGCTCTCCTTCCTAGATCTGAGGTCTGTGTAGGTGTGCCCACTCTCAGGGCCCTTGCTGAGCCCCCATCCCCACTTCCTTCCTGCAACCTTGGCTTACATGGCTATGCTTGCTGTTGAGGTCCTGGCTGAGTCCTGCTAATGGATGATTAGTAGGCTCTTAATCAGACCCAGCCATTGGGTCCTATAGCCAGTACTGGGTAGAGCCCAGTGACTGTTTCATGCTGAGGGATCCAAGCCCATTCCAGGGTTAGCCCTCTTGTCTGGTCTCTTTTCTGGGACAAGGAGGCCCATAGCGCAGCTACCCTGCACTCTAGTATTGAGATCCCGCAGTCCTTTGCATGTTCCCCATAGTTCTGCCTCGCGGAGCTCTCTGGTTTATCATTTAACTTCTTAGGGGCTGTTACTAGTTGAAGAAAAAATACAGGCTTTGCAAAGGAGCTGTTTCCATGTAGGTAGTTGACTAATTACAGAGCTAGCACAGAACAGTTAGAGAGCTAGGTCAACTAAGACACCTGGATGTGATGGCTCCTTCAACTCCCTCAGCATTTCTGAGAGTCCTCAGGCTCAGTCAGTGTCCCTGGCAGAAGGCAAAGCCAGTGCTGCCCGACTTGTGTTCCTATGTCTGACAATAGACTGGCACCATGCCTTAGAGGTCCTATCCCTTTCCAAAGCAGGCTACAATACCTTGTTTCATTTTCCACCTGCTAGGGATGCTTCCTGCTCCTGCTCCTATGGAATTGCTGTGGCAGGAAGTCAGTGGTTCAGTGAGGCTAACCCCATTGTCTGACAAGGCAGAACCATTTGGTTGTGGACGGCCTCCCAGAGGGAGCCTGCTTCACCCACAAAATGGAGGTTCTGACACACTCATCAAAGAGCAGAGCATCCTTCAAGGGGCCAATTTGTTCCCCAGGCTGCCTCTCCCCTTCCCATGCATGCCTAGGCCCACAGTGCCATGCCTGAACATGTGCTTATCTAAGTGCAGTCACCCCCAGGCCCAAGCTGCCTGTGCTGGCCCAAACTCCCCTCCCCATAGACTGTATAGACTGGGCATAGACTGCTTCTCCCAAAAAAGGGGGCAGGGGTTGCTTCTCTAGCTACTTGTTTAGAGTCAGCATGTCTCTACTTCCCTTATCACTCTCCCAGGATCCTGAGCTGTCTCTCTGGTTCCCCAGGCCATGCCTCTGGAGCATCAGGACTCCTGCCTTCATGCCTCCAGTGCTTCAATCTCCAGACCAGGGGTGTCACGCTCACTGATGAGTCATATTTCCTGTCAGCAGCCAGGGGGTAGGCCATAGCCAGGACTGCGTCATCCACCCCGCAGGGCTTCTCGTGGGCCAGACAACCCATCTCCAGATCTGAGCCATAAGGCAACTGTCAGCTTCTCTGTGTCAGTGCAGCCAGCACCCAAGGGGCTAACACCACTGCTGCTTCTTCCCCCACCCCCCCACCCCCTTTTCCCATTGCCAGTAGCAAGCAAAAACTGGAAATTCAGTGAAGGGGGGTGGGGGGGGAAAGGAGTGTTAATCCCCTGGGTGCTGGTTCACACCAACACAGCAGCTCCAGCAGCCACAGCAACAAGCCCAACAGACTGGATCCAGAGGTGGATCGTCCAGCTCGTGAGTAGCCCTGCAGGACAGATGACCCATTTTTATGGCCCATATGTGTGACATCCCTGTCCTAGATGATTTCTAGAATCCTAGAGTTTCTCCCTTTCTCACGGGCTGTTTCTGGAGTCCTGCTTCCTGAAGATACCTGTGAAGTTAGATCTGGTCTAAACATAGTCACGAGCACATCTGCCCTGCAGCCTGATAGGTAGAGTTGGTATGTTTCCATCGCTGCCTTGACTGTACTTGTCCTCCTAGCAATTACCCCTTTCCTGTTCAATCCCAGGATAACATTGTCTACAACATCCCAGTCAGTTCCACGTCTCTCAGTGCCATTGCCAGCTTGGGAAGAAGCCGGGTGTGCTGCATCAGCCTGCCCAACCTCGACAGCTCTACCATCTCCAGGGATGTAATCAAGTATGTTGCACATTACCTGGGGCCTCATCTACAGAGCTTGTCTCTGCGTGGGAGCAGCCTGACTGAGGCCTCTTTCATGACCCTTGTTTTTGCTTGCCACTGCTTGTCCTCACTGGATTTGAGCAGCTGTAACAGCCTCTTCATGTCTGGGACCCTGCTTTCCAAACCTGAGACCATGCCTCAAGCTCAAAAAGCCCTGGCCTACCTCCAGGAGCTCAACTTGTCTGGCCTGCGTTACCTGTCTGACCTCAGCTTCAACCGGCTGGTGAGCTGCATGCCACACCTGACCAAGCTCTCACTGGCCCGCTGCCACATCACTTTTGAGTTTGATCCCTACCATGGTTCCAGTCACTACAACTCCTCTTGCATATTGTCCTTCCGCAACCTCCAGTGCTTTTTGAAGGAGCAAGCAAGCAGTCTCCAGGCTTTGGATTTGAGTGGCACAAGCATCACGGCGCAGGCCATGAAGTCCCTGGTGCAAATAGAGAAGCTGCACCTCCAGGAACTAGTGCTTCAGAACTGCCAGGACCTCACCAATGAAGCTGTCAGCTTCCTATGTAAGCACCAGCCTAGTTTGACTCTCTTAGACATCAGCAGCTGTTCTGAGCTGTCTGATCAGGCTGTCCTAGCTGTATCAACTAGTCTCCAAGCCCTTCAGAACTTACGTTTGGGGAAGATCCACAGGCTGACAGATGGTGCTTTTGAGCACTTCGGCCAGCTCAGGAGCCTGCAGAACCTGGATATCTCTGAGTGTAGCCTAGTGAGTGGTAACAAGCTGGTGAAGGCTTTTTCCCACCCAGAGCTGCAACCTAAACTGGCTTCCCTCAGCTTTGCCTTCTGCTCTTTACTCAGAGTAAGTCTTCGATTTGCTGCTATCTTCAGAGGGTGGGGGGTTACTAGACCTGGCTCTGTTGTTCAGGTCACAGATACTGTCACAGGCAGTGGAGGATACACCAGGAGTTCCTGTGTGCTCACATAAGAAGGTTGTTCTGCATACAGCCCTGGCTTCTGTGCCCGGGGCTAGCAAGGCAGGTTGTAAGTGCTTACTACAGTGCTTTGGCTTTTCACTGAATCCTTTCTCTCTAGGACAGCTCTGTCCTCTCCCTGGCCAGGACACTGAGTAGCAGTCTGAGAGTATTAGACCTGTCTTCTTGTGTCTCCCTCACCAACATGAGCATCCAAGCAATTTCCTCCCACTTCACCCACTTGATGGTCCTGCGGATGGCTTGGTGCAGGGAGCTGACAGATTGGGGCCTCCTGGGTATAGAAGAGCCCCAGCAGGCACCGGACTGTGGCAGAGAGGTAAGTCCACACCAGACTTTTGAGAGCGTGATACTGTGGAAGGAATCTGAAGGCAGTTTCCAGTGCTGAGTGTTGTTACTGTTGTGGACACTGTGATGGAATGATCTGTTTGGAGACAGCTGTCAGCCAGGCCATCGTGATGCACTCAGATGATGTGGCTGACATGTGGCTGAGCTTTTGCATCTCCTCTCCACCCCAGGTCTCCCCAGGCTGTTTTTTTTTTCCAGTGGCCTGTGTGAGGTAGTTCCTCCTCCCTTGCTTCGCTGTGGGATGCAAGGCAGAGTCCCAAGGCCACTGTTCAGCAGCGTTTAATCATGGTTCCACTTCTTTGACAGAAGGATGGAAGTCCAAAGTTCA
>NW_005842289.1:1549884-1556577 GCF_000455745.1 Alligator sinensis
TCCTGCCTCCTCCACAGGCTTTGGAGCAGATTCCCAAAGTCCTCACTGACTCAGACTGGCAGGAGTCCCAAAAGAAGTACCGAGCCTCCCTGCAGGCCCTCCACTACCTCCAAGAGCTTGACCTAATGGCCTGCCACAAGCTGACTGACATGAGCATAACCAAGGTATGGATGTGGCCCTGTAGAGCCCGGGCGTGGTTGAACTTAGCTTAGCTCAGCTCAGCATAGGAGCAGGGTATGAATAAACTGGAAAAGTCCAGCTGTAGATAGGAGTTCATACAGGCTGCATGCTGAGCTGAGTGACTGACATACAACTAGACTCTATGGTCCTGAGCCCTCTCCAGGGGCCTGTGTTATAGGAGCATTCTTTTGGCATAAGATTGTGCCAGCACTGCAAGCCCAAGTGAGTCAGGCCTCCATGTCTCCAGACAACCGGTCTCTGGTCTGCTGTTACCTCTTCAAGTGCTGCTGGGTTACAGCTGTCTGGCAGTGCTGCACTGGGCCAGAGGTGGAGCAGTGTGTGAACACCAGGCTGTGTAGGTTAGAAGTTACTGTGCTAACAAAAAATGACCATCCTGGATGGTGCTAGAAGTGTCACTGGCCCAGGGGCTAGCACATATGAGTACGGTCCTCAGCTCTCAGTGCTCCCACAGGACCTGTAGTGCCATTGCTCCAGGAGCAGATAGGATGAAAATACCTTTTGTCTTCTTCCAAACACCAGTTTCTGAAGTCATCCCTGAACCCTGTGCTAGTGGTGAAGGTGTCACAGCAGGATGCCTGTCAGAGGGCAGTGTCCAAAGAAATCTCTCCTTTAAGCAGCTGTCCTGCTTATTCTCTCATTCTCCTTATTTCCCATTGCTCTTACTAGGTTATCTGCTTCCCAGAGCTGAGGCGGCTCTCTCTCAGCTTAGTACATGAGATCACTGACAGCAGCCTTGTAGCCATTGCCAGGGGTTGCCGGAACCTGGAGCACCTGTCACTGAGTCACTGTGGAAACCTGACTGACGGGGGGTTCATGGAGGCTGCCAGCTATCTGCGGAGACTCCAGCGCCTCAACATCTCTGGCTGTAACCAGCTCACGTACCAGTAAGTATTGCAAGGTTCCAGTCTCCTCTTAATACTAGAATGACATGAGGCTTCAAAGAGCAGGCAGCAGACCCCAGGAGCTCTGGTTCCAGCCTCTACACACCATGGGATTGGGGAGAGGGAAGAGACCAACTTGGCTCTTTGGGACTGTCAGACTGGCTTCTGGGAAGGGAACCCTGATGTGTGGCTTGCTTGCAG
Organism: Alligator sinensis; assembly: GCF_000455745.1. NCBI lineage: Eukaryota > Metazoa > Chordata > Crocodylia > Alligatoridae > Alligator > Alligator sinensis. The sequence continues at coordinate 1,551,168 of NW_005842289.1, forward strand.
GACCCTCCTGGCCATCGGGAAGGAATGTACACAGCTCAAGAATCTGGATGTCTCCATGTGCAGTGGGATCCGTGTGGCTGACATCAAGCTTTTCCAGGCACAGCTCCCCCTGCAGACATGCATCCAGTCACACTTTGCAGGTGGAGCAGACCTTTTCCTCACCCTGTGAGAGAGGCTGATATATGGCTCAGACCCATTCACTTTCTCAGCAAGCACCTTCAGCTCCGGCACATCCCTGTGGGTACACTTAACCCCACTCATTGACCCTGCTAACACTGCCTGGGAGAGCAGAGACAGCTCCAAGCCCTCAGCATGAGGGGGAAGAAGTTCTCATCCTCACTGCTGTTTTCCAAAATGGCTGGCCTTTGAAGTGCTGGCTTCCTGGTATTCCCTAGCCAAAGACATTCCTTGTGTCCAATATTATGTACAACTCAGCTGCTACCAAACTATGTGTGTGGGAAGAGCCCTCAAAGCCCTTTCCCCACCCCATCTTGGGCTATAAGCCCTCTCCCAACCTGCTCACTGGATTTCCCAGGGTGTACTTTTGCAGAGCTGTTTGGAACTTGCCCTCCACTGAGGCGCTGGGCCTTCCAGTTGGAGCTTCAGAGTCCTCTAGCTTGTTATATAGGGCTGAGCATGGCCACCATTAGACTCTTCCAAGCCCAAGCACCAGAAAATCAAAAGCCTAGCAGCCACCGCCTCTGGCACTGGAATGAGCTAAGTAGGGGAGAAGAGGGCACTGTATCCCAATGAGGGATGCAGAATATGGGTATCTCATGTTGATGACTGCAATGCTGTGCAATCTATAGTACTCCAAAGGCAGGCACTTCTGCATCTTTCTGGCCTGATGCGAGATGAGTCCTGGCTGAGGGGCTGGGACTCCACTTCTCAGTCCCTCCCAATGCTTCTGGAAGCTGCAGCACAGCCTCCTGGCACAAGTTTCAACACTGCAAAGAGGGTGAATGCACTGCCTAGTCCCAGCCTTTCACTCTGAGCTGACTGCTGCCAGCTTACCCTCCAGCCATGGGAGCACTCTCCCTTCTGGCTTGCAAAACTCCATGCTGTTGGGCTACCCACTTCCCTCACCAGGAGCAGCTAGCACAACTTCCTCCTTTTCAGGGTTCCCTCAACAGCACAGGGCTCTCCTGCTGCAGTTTCCAGGACAAACTTGTCTCCCTTCTCTTTGGCCCTTAAACGCCTCTGTGACTGGAGGGAATCTGCCCTTGGTCCAGAGATGCTTCTCTAGAATGTATCATTCAGTGTCTATACATGGTGCCTTGTAGACTGTTAATTAAAGGCTTTATTTTCTATAGAACCATCTGCCTGTGTGCTTATGGTGAGAGGAGGGAGCAGGGCTGCAGCACACCTCCACCCAGTAGGGGAGTGTCAGGCCCCAGCTGTAGCTGATTCCTTAGCTTACACTGAACACCACCATCTCTTGGGCCCCGATATACAAGTTGCTGGTTTGCCACTTCTGCGGTGGCCGAGTGGAGAAAGAGGAAGGAGGAATCTTGCTGCAACAGCCAAACTCCAACCCTTAAAAAAAGAGAAATCCACTGCACGTTCCTCATAAAAGTGGTATTTATTGTCCAAACAGCAGTGGGGTGAAGAACTCCTAGCCCTTCCCACCCACTGCTCTGTGTTCAGTGCAGTTACAGTGCATAAACACTCACAGAAATGCTGAGGAATCCACATGGCCATTCCCTTATTATTGCTACAAAACACCCATTGCCAGAACTACAAGGGGGAGGAAGAAGGCACTGCTGCCAGGAGGTACCAAATAATAGCAGAAGCACCAGAAGACAGAGGGTGCTGAGATCCTAGTACAGTAAATAGACCAAGGCGAGGAAGATAACTGGGGGGCCAGGAATAGGACTTAAGTCTTCAGGTGTTCCACTGTTGAGTGGGGAAGAGATCGGAGGGCTCAGTGCAGTGGATTCTGGTTTGTGGGTGGCTGTAAGGGATGCTCTGGGCCTGTCCACACCATTCACCCTTTGTCTCTCAAACAGCTCAGCCAGCAACGCTGCAGGTGCATTTTTGGGCTGGGTTACTTAGCAGAAACTGAGCAGCAGTATTCAGCCACCTGAAGGCACCTACCCTGCTTCAGTTTGGGAGTGGGCCCTCTCAGGTCAACGCAGCCTCTCTGAGGGTGCGACTACCAGCCAGTGTTTGTCATTTGGCCTCCAGCCAGTAGAGCTGCAGGTCAGTGCTGAGCTGTGAATAGGGACTTCTGATCTCTCTCATGTTAGACACAGCTATACAGAAGGAGGACAACCATGGCTGTCAGGAGTCTGCATAACATTCCTGCTGCCTGAGCTTCAGCCCAGAGAGTTACTTCCTCACCTTCCTCCCTGCCCCCCCAGGGCTTTTCATCATGCCTAGATGAACTCTACAGTTCTCAAACACCCCATAGAGCTGTCAGTCAACAGCACAGCAAGGGGGAGGGCAGGGGAGAGGATTGAAAATGACTCAGCAGCAAGATGGGGTCAGCACCCAGTACCTGCTCCTGTGATATAACAACAGCAGCCTCCTGAGGCCCTGAGGAGCAGCAATTTCTCCCTGCGTAGTGCTCTAATCCCACTTGGGACAGAAGCTCTACTGCACCTACCAGGACAGAGATTCTCCACATACCCTTCTCCCACCTCTTTTAGGCTACAAAGGCCCTGCCAGGACTCTCTTTTTTTAAAGGGGGCTCACACTCTACTTATGTGCCCCACAAAGCAGCTGGGATAGGTTCAGCGCAGAAACGTACCTTTCTTAGGATCCTGGGACTGGACTGACAGAAGGAAGGACAGGGTGAAATCATAGAGGCTAATGGGTTGAGAGGCATGCACTATGAGCTTTCATAGGCAACAGTTTTTATGTCATCAGATGCCACCTCCTAGGACACTGAGTTCAGTCCCTGCCCTCATGAACAGCCACATCCTATGATCCTGTACCGTTGGCCTCCCAGGAGTCCTTCAGGGTGATGCTCTGTATGCACCAGGCAAAGCTTTGGAGCAGCTGAGGACTGTGGCTGGAGGCTAGTACCAAGTCAGAGGGGCTCAGCTTTCTGTAGTGTCATTTCCTACCCATATGTGGCAGGGAGCAAGGTAGAACCAAAAGCCACTACAGCTGTACGAACACAGAAGTATCGAGTGCAAAGAGACAGCTGGGGAGGCTGCCCTCAAGGAAAACAGGTGAGCTCTGGATGAAGCAAGGAATCAACCGAGAAGAGTAGATAGGAAGAGGGATCAGCTGCAGCATAGGAGGTAGGGGATTCTGGCATGGATTGGACAGACTCATCAGCCCCACTCTCCCACACCCGGTTCTCTTTGCCTTTCCCCTTCCCAGCAGGATGGACAGCCATGCAGGTGATGCCCTCCTACAAGACTCCTGCAGATGCTTTCAGCTGCTCTGTGGAGCTGGACAGTTAGAAAGACAGGATCATCCCACAGTTCCCCTTAGGAAAACAAGTTCAGCTACAACAGTCATCAGCCTGGGCCACTTCCTGCAAGCTGAGATAGCTCCTCTGGGGAGCAAGCGTGCAGGGGCCCGGTTTGAGTACAGAGAGGAGGTGAAGGACCCTACTGTTCTGCATGGCTAAAATTGTAGCAGAAGTTTAAATTGCTGGGGGGCTTTGGGACAGGAGGGGCATCATCAGGGATGGGAATGTTCTCCAGGTCGAGGAGGCGCAGCTTGAGCTCCATTGACAGCAAGATGTCCAGGTCACTCTGGGTTCGTTCGCTTGCCATCTCTTTGCCCAGCAGCACATTTATGCCATCCGTCCAGAGGCAAAACTGAGGAGCAGAGACCAGGCCTTTTGAGCCTCCCACTCTCCTCCAAGTCTCCCCGCTGCCCGCTCCATGCAGCATCCTCCCCTTACCTCTGGCTGTCCCCTTCCCACACCATCTGCTCACCTCATGTCTGTGCAACCATCATGTGGCAGCAAGAGAGCTGGCTGAGATTCGAGCTGCCTAAGCCAAAGGCCATGGTGCAGCCCAGGCCTGCAGGCAGGCAGAGGCCTTGGTGATTCAGCCTCTAAAATACCAAATGACTTTGCACAGCCAGAGGTGACACTCACAGCTACCCCTCTGCTCCCAGCCAATGATTCCCCCTGTGCCGGGGAAGGCCTGGTCCCAGGAGGCTTGGCTACATTTGAAATCACACAATCTGGTCTTTTAGGCCTCTGCCGTGGAGAGCTAGCTGCAGTGCTTCTGTCCAGCAGGGACAAGGGAAGCACTTCCTCCTAAATCCTGATGACTTCTTCATCCGGTCCTGCAGCAGGCCCATCCCATTCATCCAGTCCCACTTCGCACACCAGCTCGGAGTCCAACATCACATCCCTGGCACCAACCCTCCAGCCCTCACCAATGCTACAGGCTCCTCCCTTCCCCTGGCCAATAACACCTCTGTCTCCTCATATGCTCCCCCCCTCTCCACCTACCTCATGCACTACCCATCCCCTGCCCCAGCATGACCTAGGCCACACATGATGTGGAAACTGTTTGATTTATGGCTCCCCTCCCTTTATATCTGTCCTGTCCTCAACCATCCCAGGAGGCCTCCCCACCCTGTCCTGGGTTAAGAGAGAAGTGTTTAGCCAGGCTGGGCCTCCCTCTTCCTCCCCAAATCCCAGGGCTGACCACAGACCAGCAGGCAGGCCCTGCATTCCTCAAATGGGGCACCAAAGAGACACACAAAGGATGTACTGTCTCTGACACTCTGGCCTGCCCTGCTATCCAGCAAATCCCCCAGAAGCCAGCTCCTCTAAGCAGCAGGGAGGGGTTTGGGTGGGCGGAAGTGGAGGGAGAAAAATCACCCTTGCAGTTCAATAGAAGAATGGCTGATCACTCTGAGTGATCCAGTTCTCCCTGTAACTACACTTGTCCCTGTCTGCCTGCCTCCATCCCTTCCTTCACCACTAGCACTGGCCCTGCCAGTGCCCTCCTTTTTTTGGAGGTCTTGAAGCACTTTGCAAACGGGGCCGGTGATCCTCAAGGGGAAGTGGAGGGACCTGGTCATCCAGCAGGTCAGTGACAGAGCAGAAACAGGACCCGATGCCTAGCAGGTGGCACCTGCTCCCCTGGGCTGCAGTGCCCTCACATTCAGGGACAAGTTGGCAGCTCCTGGCAGTGCTTTGATACCTCAGGCCCATGAAGCCAAATTCCTAGCCCAGTGGGACTAGAGAGGTGGCCTTCAGCTGCAGGACTCACCTCATAGCGAGTGGGAGCAACGAAGTTCAGGTAATACTCCTCCACATCATAGACTATGGAGAAGGCCAAATCCAGGACATCCTGCAGGGAAAATGCACAGGCTTCAACCTGGTTTTGCACTGGTTGGTCTGAAGGAATCAAGCAGCAACAGCAATAAGAAACTAAGGGTTGACAGTGCCATGGCCATGTCTGTTTTTCCAGGGGAAAAGCAGCAG
>NW_005842289.1:1556616-1558386 GCF_000455745.1 Alligator sinensis
CCTGCTGAAACCCAGAGACAGGCCCCAGAGGGTTCCCATAGTTGTGCGGTGACAGCAAGCCCTGATGCCCCCAGCTAGAGATGACAGGATCCCTGGCCAGTGGGGCTCCATGTGAGGGGAGCACGAGCACTATCTTTTGCACTTAGCTGGCAGCTTCACTAGCTCCCTACTGTCCAGCTGAGATGGCATGGGGTTTCCCAGTTCCCTTGCTCAGGCTGATGGAGGTCTGACACACACAGTCTCCCACAGAGCACTTGCTGCCAGCTCGCCGTGTGGAAGACCAGCGGCTGCCCCCCTCACCCAACCTTAGTGTTTTCTTTGGGGAACATGCCAGGGGGCTTTCCCTAACCCATGCCAAAGATAAAGACAGAAAGAATCAGCACCTGACAGCCAGCACAAGCCAGGGACCAGCCAGCCAGCTCCAGTGCATTGCACCGCACACCCTAGGTGAGCCAGCTCACCACATCCCATCCCAGGGGCCCGACTGCCTGACACCCACCCTGGGGGACACGATGCACTTATCCTGGGCTGAAGGAGGAGTGGGAGAGGGAAGCTGTGAATTGAGCAGAGCTAGAGGTACAGAAAGTCAACACATCCAAATAACTGTGGAGAGGAGGGAGAGGCCCATCAGGGAGAGGCACAGTGCAGGGCTGGGCAGGAAAAAGGCACTGACCTTGTTTTGCTTTCCAGAGCTCTTCTCTTTCACATGTGGGCACTCCTTCCCAATAAGCAGCGCCTTCATATCCACCACAGGCACTGCAGGGCACACAGGACCATGAGACTGGGGCTTGGCACAGACCAGCCCTGCTCCCTATGCACTGCCTCTGCAGCTCTGAGTGCAGGGAGTGCACCAGCAGTGAGTCTGGGCCATGACACACTAAGGCAAATGCAGTCTAACATACTGTGTTCTTGGCAGGATGAGCATCATCAGAGCAAAAGAAGAAAGCCCTGGGGTATTGGTCAGGGTGAGCACAACCCAGCAAGGGCAGGGCTACACAGTGTGTCCCCAGTTCAATCCCATCAGCCAGATGTCTTCCCACTTGCCAATGCTCGCTTGCTTCCCCTTGCACTGGGGTTACAAGCCAGGGGGTCAGGATGCCCTCCCCCTTGCCACTTGCTGTGTCTGACTGTGGCCAGGCCCCCTTCCCATCCCTCCTCTCACATACTCTTTTCCTGTAGGCTTTCGATAGGTGGGCACTGCACTCCTTCCTCCACATCTCCATAGTGCAGCACCTTGTGGTTGGGGGACAGGCGGCAGTACCAGAGCTTATCTGCAGCAGGGAGGGAGCTGAGGTCAGGGCATTCAGCTCTGCACAAGCACAGGAACATGGTCGACTCCCAGACCAGGGCATGCCCAGGCCTGCTGGAGCCTCCAGGCCCTCCCATGGCTGACAACCCCAGGACCCACTAGATGGGCCCTTCCTCCCAGCACCCCATGGCCACCTGCTCCTCAGTGTCGCATTTACTAGTCACACCCCACATTCCCAGCCTCCTTTCTGTGCATTCAGCACCAGGTACTCAGGGCACTGCTCCTCCAGAGGGCTCAGCCCCAGCCCAGCCTCCAGGACACCCACCTCCCTTCCCCAGCACATGAACGGCCGTGGCTCACTCTTATGCCAGCAGCTACCTCAGTGCTCATCCTCCATGTCCCTATGGAGGCCCCTCATCTCCCCTCCAACCCCACAAGGAGACCCAGCCAGTATGCGAGCACCACCCTGCTGCAGCACCAGGCTGAGGACACTCACCCTGTCTGCGGCGGCTGCTGCTCTT